>NC_057400.1:39181312-39547136 GCF_019320065.1 Cervus canadensis
CTCAGCTTTTTTCACAGTCCAACTCTCACATTCATACATGACCACTGGAAAAACCATAGCCTTGACTAGACAGACATTTGTTGGCAAAGTAATGTCTCTGCTTTTTAATATGCTATCTAGGGTGGTCATAACTTTCCTTCCAAGGAGTAAGCGTCTTTTAATTTCATGGCTGCAATCACCATCTGCAGTGATTTTGGGGCCCCCCAAAAATAAAGTCAGCCACTGTTTCCACTGTTTCCCCATCTATTTGCCATGAATTGATGGGACCAGATGCCATGATCTTAGTTTTCTGAATGTTGAGCTTTAAGCCAACTTTTTCACTCTCTTCTTTCACTTCCATCAAGAGGCTTTTTAGTTCCTCTTCACTTTCTGCCATAAGGATGGTGTCATCTGCATGTCTGAGGTTATTGATATTTCTCCCACATAAATTATAAATAAATAACACACATGAATGTGCATATATGTATGTGAATGTACATATGGGCTTCCCTGATGGCTCAGTGGTAAAGAATTCACCTGCTAGTGCAGGAGACATGGGTTTGATACCTGGGTTAGGAAGAGCCCCTGGAGTAGAAAATGGCAATCCACTCCAATATTCTTGCGTAGAGAATTCCATGGACAGAGGAGCCTGGCAGGCTTCAATCATGGAGCCACAAAGAGTCTGAGCACTCACACCTAATCTAACCGCATTATGTTTCAAAGGAGTTCTTTTTTTTTAAGTTTTAAATGTATTTATTTTTTAATTGAAGGATAATTGCTTTAAAGACAATGTTCTTTCTTGGTCATCAAATAGCTCAGTTCAGTCTCTCAGTCATATCCGACTCTGCAACCCCATGGACTGCAGCGTGCCAGCTTCCCTGTCCATCACCAGCTCCTGGACCTTGCTCAAACTCATGTCCATTGAATCGGTGATGCCATTCAACCATCTCATCCTTTGTCGTCCCCTCTCCTCCTGCCTTCAATCTTTCCCAGCATCAGGGTATTTTCAAATGAGTCAGTTCTTCACATCAGGTGGCCAAAGTATTGGAGTTTCAGCTTCAGCATCATTCCTTCCAATGAATATTCAGGACTGATTTCCTTTAGGATTCATTGGTTCGATCTCCTTGCAGTCCAAGAGACTCTCAAGAGTCTTCTCCAACACCACAGTTCAAAAGCATCAATTCTTCGGTGCTCAGCTTTCTTTATGGTCCAACTCACACATTCATACATGACTACTGGAAAAACCATAGACTTGACTATACGGACCTTTGCTGGCAAAGTAACATCTCTGCTTTTTAATATGCTGTCTAGGTTGGTCCTAACTTTTCTTTCAAGGAGCAAGCATCTTTTAATTTCATGGCTGCAGTTACCATCTGCAGTGATTTTGGAGCCCAAGAAAATAAAGTCTCTTACTGTTTCCATTGTTTCCCCATCTATTTGCCATGAAGTGATGGGACCAGATGCCATGATCTTCATTTCAAATGTTGAGTTTTAAGTCAGCTTGTTCACTCTCCTCTTTCACCTTCAACAAGAGGCTCTTTAGTTCCTCTTCACTTTCTGCTACAAGGGTGGTGTCATCTGCATATTTGAGGTTATTGATATTTCTCCCGGCAATCTTGATTCCAGCTTGTGCTTCATCCAACCCCGGCATTTCTCATGATGTACTCTGCATATAAGTTAAATAAGCAGGGTGACGATATACAGCCTTGACATACTCCTTTCCCGATTTGCCACCAGTCTGTTGTTCCATGTCCAGTTCTAACTGTTGCTTTTTGACCTGCATACAGATTTCTCAGGAGGTAAGTAAAATGGTCTCGTATTCCCATCTCTTCATGAGTTTCCCAGTTTGTTGTAGTCAAAGGCTTTAGCATATATCAACCACTAGAGGGTAGTATAAACCAAAAAAAGTCTGACCATCCAGCCTGCTACAGAATAATCCTGAGACAACCTAAACGGGCATAAACAGTCATTTCGTTAGGATAACCAATTTAGGCATAATAATTCAGTCCCATTGTTTAACAATCCAAAATGAAAATACTTTTACTAATTCCCATAAGAAATATGTATATTCTAACCAGTTGGACAACCTTAGATGTAAGTATTTAGAGTCTAGGGTCAGAGTGACCAGGTTTAAATCTGTCCTACACACACCCTTAATAGTAGTGTGACCTTGGGGATTTTTTTTTTACTTCTTTATTTCCTTATCAATAAAATGATAGTAATAATGCGGTTAGAACAGTGCCTTCCTAGTGCACAGTGAGCATGCTCTGTAAGTGTTAGTTCTTATCAGAGGTTAAGTGTTCAGGCTCTAGAGTTACACTGCCTGGATCCAATTGCTAGATATATCAAGTTAAATAAATAACTTGGCTAATTTTGAGCGAGTTATTTTTCTTAGTCTCAGTGTACTCATCTGTAAAAAGGAGGTAATAACGCCAACCCTGAGATAACTGCTTGAGGACTAAATGCATGAGCACTTAGTACAGTGCCTGGCACGTAGTAGAATGTAATAAATGCTTATTTTAGTATTACTTTTAACATTCTTTTTATAATCACTTGCAATATTATTATTAGACTTGTAATGAAAACTTTGGTCTTCATGCATGTTTGAGAAAGAGCAGCATGGAGCACATTTCCTGATTCTTGCTGAAGTCAGCCAGGTTCCTGACCTGTTCCAAAGCTTTGCCTCTACCAGAAAACCAAATGGAAACTCGTACAGTTAAGTGGAGAATTTGATCTTTGTCAACAGGCAGTGTATATAGTTCAGTGCTCCTTTAAAACCTGCTTTCTTTTTGGAAGGAGATATTTTCTCTGGATTGTTCAAAAACTTTGAGTTTCTGTACAAGGTATCAGCCTTTGTGCATTTCTAGAGAGACTTTTACAGATCAAAGTGGGCATCTGTTTTTTCCCTAAGGGGGTGTGTGCTGGTGTTTATTGTCACTGAGCAAGGATGGCTTGGCACTGGCATCTTGGCATCTTTCTATCTCCATGGAGAAACTTGCCTTTTCAAAAATCATACTTCAAAATGGTATAAAACATCACCAGTCATTTTAGTATATCTGCCAGAAGAATTTGATGACATTGGACTGTTGCTTAGCATATAGACCTTTTAGTAGTAAAAAAAAAAAAAAAATTGTTAATAATGGCAACAACAACAAATTGATTTCATGAGTTTACCAATAGTATTGTAAGATTTATACTTTGTGAGGTTTCCCTGGTGGCTCAGTCAGTGGTAAGGAATCTGCCTGCCAACGAAGGAGACATGGGTTTGATCCGTGATCTGGGAAGATCCCACACACCACAGAGCAACAGATCCTGTGTGCCACAACTTTTGAATTTGTGCTCTGGAGTCCAGGAGCCACAACTACTGAAGCTCCTGTGCCCTAGAGCTCGTACTCTGCAACAAGAGAAGCCACTGCAATGAGAAGACCGCACATCGCAGCTCGAGAGTAGCCCCCGATCGGCACAACCAGAGAAAAGCCTGCGCTGCAATGAAGTCCCAGCACAGCCATGAATAAATATCTTTTTTTTTAAGATTTTCAGTTTGTCAAAATGAACCAAAAAAGCCAAACTGCTTTGACTAGTCTATAAATCCTGAAGATTCCAGCCAATCTGGTCAATGTGGGGCAGTGAATTGACTTCCCTGTCAGTTTTGCTCAGTCTCAACTCTGAACTTCCGGTTTCACTGAACACCATCGCTGCTCAAATTGTGATATCTCGGAAAGACGGAGAAAATGGCTGTCTTGGACTGCTCTAAGCGCTGGATCACTTCCAGAAGACAGCTTCCCCACGCGAGCCAAGGAATCTGTTTTCACCAAGTTAAAAGTTCAAAAGACTTGCCCCCAAAGTCAGAGCTTCTGTAGCCAGACAACTGGTGTTCCAGTGTGATCATGTCTGCCCTTTCAATGTAAAAAATAAAGCACTTTGTAAAACCTGAAAACAGTTTAAGACATTAAAAAGAGAGACGCCTCCCCTCCCCAAAAAAAGGAATTTTCATGCACTATAGAGACCATTCAGAGGCAAAACATCACGTCCTCGTGGATATAATAGGGTCTTGCATCCCCCTCTTATTTGAACACAACTCTCATTGACTTAAAAGTGACATTTCCAAATGGGCTGCAAGAATGATTTGTCCTCTAGACAAAGCAGGCTGCATTTGTTCTGGTAGAATGGCTTCTCTTCTTTGTCTCCAGATAATTTGATACAGCATTCATTCATTCAAGTGTGACTCTCATTTGAAAATTTTCTCAATGAGACCATTTAAAAAATATTTTTTAATCTGGAGCTTTCAGGACTTACTCTAAGGCTTCTTTCACCCTTTTTAGCCTTGTCCCTGTTAGCTTCATAGTACTGGCAAACATTGATCTTCAGAAATAAAACTCTTCACAGTAAATATCAACTTAAATCCGATCATTTTCCCCTAAAACTTTGTTTGGGCTAAACACGTGCAGTGTGTGTCTACAATTTTAGAACTAGGGATTTTCTAATGGCTTCAGAATTTTTTCCCCCAGATAAAATGAGAGGTTATCAGCCTTCAAACTTGGAAGGGAAGGGAAATCACTTAAGTGACATCTAGTGTCTTCCACATGCCTGTGGTTATTTCAAGAGGAGTAACAAATCTTTGCAAGTTTAAAAATCTACAGCTGTGAGTAATATTGTTTTCTCTCCTGGGAAATGTGCCCCACCAGGGGCCAATCTCCCTTCTACTCACCTTCTTCAGTCTCCTGCACTTCCTGGCCCTTTAGGTCAGAATTCCCATAAATTTCAGGGTCTGCCATTTTCTCAGGGCAGAGGTGAGATGGGGAAGAGGAGACTACAAAATCACATCTTCATTAACTCAAACAAAACAGCCTTTCAGGGTTTACATTTTCAGCCTATGAATCTTCTTCGTGATGGTTCCCATGTCTCCTGAAATAAACAATGTAGAAAGAAAAATGTTATGGTCTCTATTTGCAGCGTTTGGTTCTGAAAATAACTGTGCAGGAGAGGTGACCTAGTGAAACATGCCTGAGCAAATCTCTCTGACATCACTTTCACAATTGCCTCTTTCTAATCAACAACCAGTGTCCCAGGTGCTGCAATACCTGTATGTGAATATGCAAGCCAAACTTAGGTCTCCTTAATGCTAAAGCTAAGACACCAGTTAAATTTAGAACCAGAAGGCAGTCTGGTTAGTGGTTGTGCTGTGCATTCAACTTCTGCTTTTAGCTTATGACTAGGGTTTAAATGAGTAATCAGTACTTAAAGTCAGGGTGGCCCTTTAAGACATAAATAACAGAGACCATCAATGAGATTGTTAAATATCAAAGAGGTTACTACTACTTCCTAAATTTCCCCTTGAGTGAGAAGTGAGTGATCAAATTCAGAAACACTTCATTTGATAAAAACTAAACGCAGTCCTTCTTCTCACTAATCTCCTCCCAAGAGTTTGCTCTTCACCAGAGCAAATTAACTGAGGGTGAACGATGATCAAAAGAAAAACTTATGAAGAGCCAACTCCATAAATCGCTGGTGAGACTGAAACGCAGATCAGAAAAAAAGCTTTCTTTAGTCTGAGATCAGAAGCAAAAGGCCCAGATATAAGCATGAGATAACTGCTATAAATAAATGGAGAGGAAAGAGCAAGCAGGGTTCAGTCACAATCAGGAGAGGACTTGGTGGAGCTTGGCAGCTCCTCACAGCCCTCTTCCTGCACCTTTCCTGTCAGGGAGAGTCGAAATCATGAGGAGCTCCCAACTTGTAACCTACACACACCCACCCATTCCTCCACACGTGCTACACACACACACCACCACCACCCACAAACACAACACCCCCCTATACAATGCCCTCCCACACATACACAAAATACCCAACACCCCACATACACACAATACCCGCACCCACATGTAACACCCCCAGACACAACATGCCCCAAACAATACCCCATACACATACCACCACACACATACCACACCACCTTCCATACACATACATCAGCCTCCAAACACACAATACACCCCAAAACCACCTCACACAGACACAAAAATTATACAATATCTTATACAATATCTCACATACACACACAGCACCTACATTCACACACACCATACAACACATACAAACACAACACCACACACACACACATACCATTCTCCCTATATACATACCACTCCCACGCACATATATCACCCACACACAACATACACATACATCACAAACGTGCATCCCATCCTCCCTACATACACACACCCCTACACACACACCTACACCCCCACACGACACCACCTCCCCACCAACACAACACACCAGCACACACACATGTATGCAAACACACACACCATCCTATACCCACACACCACACACACTGATTTTCTTCTTTATGAATGGGGTTTACACAGCCCTTTGAGTTGAGCTGAAATGAACAGAGGGAATTTACATAGGAGTTAAGGAAGTCCATGCTTTAAGAAATAGTAATCTGAAAATCACTACTGGAATATATCCTACCAAGAGAACTGCACACATATCAAAGGACTTGTGTACAAGGTTATTAATTGTAGTGTTCTTTACAGAGAAATAATTGGAAATAAGCTGCTCCTCATCCCCACAATAGAACCACGTGACTATAAAAAGAATACCATCTGACAATGCTCTTCAGGATATATTAGTGCTGAACAGTGTATATATGTTATTTCTAGTGCAAGAATGGACAGGACATAGCATATGCATTTATATTTACTGAAACTCTGGAAGGAAACACAAATTAATGAAAGTATTCTCTAAAAGGTTAATGGAGACAAAGATGGGTACATTCTGATGAATGAATTTTTTTAAAAACTTTTTTTAAAATAGATTTTTTTTGATGTGTACCATTTTTAAAGTCTTTATTGAATTTGTTACAATGTTGCTTCTATTGTTTATGTTCTGATGTTTTAGCAGCAAGACATGTGGAATCTAAGCTTCCTGACCAGAGATTGAGCCCATATCCCCTGCATTGGAAGGCAGAGTCTCAACCACTCGACTACCAGGGAAGTCCCAATGAATGACTTTTTAAGTCACTTTTGGTTTTTCAACCGTGTGAATGTATTATCTATTCAGAATATTTTATTTAAAACAATGACACTACAACTCAATAAATAAAACAAGCCAATTTTTAAAAATGGGCAGCAAATTTGGATACTTCATCAAAGAAAAGAGATGGATAGTAACTAAGCACTAAAAAAGGATGCTCAGCATCATTAGTCATTAGAGAAATGCAAATTAAAGCCAGAATAACCCAAATAAAAACCCCAGTAATACCAAGTGCTAAGAGGGATGTGGAGCAACTGGAATTCACATATTGCTTGTGAGAACACAAAATGGAACAGTCACTTTGGAAAACAGAGCATCAGTTTCTTAAATGTTTAATATTAGTTCAGTTCAGACACTCAGTCGTGTCCAACTCTTTGCGACCCCATGGACTGCAGCACACCAGGCTTCCCTGTCCCTCACCAATGCCCAAAGCCTACTCAAATTCATGTCCATCGAGTTGGTGAAGCCATCCAACCATCTCATCCTCTGTCGTCCCCTTCTCCTTCTGCCCTCAATCTTTCCCAGCATCCCAGGGTCTTTTCCAGTGAGTCAGTTCTTTGCATCAGGTGACCAAAGTATTGGAGTTTCAACTTCAGCATCAGTCCTTCCAGTGTTTAATGTACATTTACCATATTATCTGGTCTTCCCAGGTGGTTCAGTGGTAAAGAATCCACCTGCCAATCAGGAGATGCAGGTTCAACCCTTGGGTCAGGAAGATCCCCTGGAGAAGGAAATGGCAACCCACTCCAATATCTTGCCTACTCATCTTTGACAAAAGCAAAGACTATCAGATAGTTCTATTCCTAATTCTACCATGAATTACCTGCAGAGTCTCTAAGTTCATGCTAAGGACTGGAATAATAATATAGAAACTAGAGAATAAAGACCAATAATCCTTTTGTTGTTTATCCTAGAAATTAAAAAATAAAGAATTGATCCAGTCAAGGTCTTCTCAAGCAGGAAGGGCTAATTTGAAAGAAAATGTTTCCCACTCCAGAAGGGCAACAGCAGAAAGTTGAAATTCTGTTACTTGTAATTTTTTGGTCAACATAAAATGGCCTAACAAGGAAAGGAGGAAAAAATTGAAATGTATTCTATCTATTAATTAATATATAATCATTATAATTTATCCATATTGTTTTTTTTAAATCTATAAAGTTCATTTCCCATGCACATGTATTTTCTGTTGACTGATTGTGGACTGACAAGTGACTGCCTACTAGCCTAGCTTAGGTATTCCTGGCTGTACCACTAACATGTTGAATCCAATTTGGATCTAACAGTTTAAAGCAGGGCAATTGCCTTTGTTCGCCTCACCTCAGTTTACAGTCATTTGCTCAAAGCGGCTAAACCAAATCCTAAAATGTCATGTGAAGTTCAACAGAATATCTTTTAGGTTTGTGCCAGTAAAATCCCTTTATGATGAAGGTAAAAATAATAGAGAATTGCAATAGAGGCCAAAACTGCTAGGTAAAGCCTCTCATTTTATCTTACATATAATGCATACACACATACACATGCACAAATATATTCTGATTGTAAAAATAACACACAAAGGCTGTAAAACATCTTAGAAATTTCTCCCCAATTCTACTTCCCAGCTATCCAATGTTAGTTTTTCGCTAAATATTCCTCTAGATTGTTTTCTATAGAACTACATGTTTATTTTAAGAGCATTGCTTATGTAAAGATAATTTAAAGAAATTCAAGCCAAGATACACAGATTGGATATTAATACTTCTACCCTGATTAGAAAAAGGAAATTATGTGAGAGGATATATATAAATATCTCAAAAGAATATGTCTGAATAATTCATTAACTTTTAAAGTATTAATCTAGGGCTGTTCCCTTTGATGATTATTAAGAGAATGTAATAGAAACTGTAGGTAAAAAGAGTAAAATAAAATTACAGAATCGTCTGATTCTACATAAAAATTCCTAGCAACAGTATTTCGCAAAGAGTTAACATATTTAATTTATGATAGTGACAGAGTTAAGAACATGCTACCCCCCAAATATGGCACCTTGGAACACTGAATATTTCAAGCTGAAGGAATTTGAGAAATGGCAGGTGTGGGAAGGAGTCTCTGACCTTCCCTTCTCCCTGGAGGAAGGTCAAAAGACCCTCCTGTGAGATGTGATCTCCCACTTTCCAGAGAAAAGGAGGGACACTGAGAGGAATCTGAACAAACAGGCCTCCTTGCTAAGTTGCCCTCAGTTTGGTACTCTCAGCTCTTACCCTTTTGTCCTATCACATTTTTCTGTGACTTTGCATTCTTCATCAAAGCTAGTATAAAAAACACTCAGGTTTAACTGTTTCCCGAGGGTCTTCATTTTCTTGTGAAGACTCTTGTGTCACATAAAACTTATACTGAATAAAATCTGAAAGCTTTCTCTTGTTAATCTGTCTTTTGTTACAGAGCCCCAACAGAGAACTTAGAAGAGTAGAAGGAAAAAAATTTTTTTCATCCCGTACAATAGAAAATATTTTACTCTGATAGAAATATTTTCTAAAAAATATAATAAAGTACATGCCCTAATGCATTTAGCCATTTGAATTAAGGGAAAACAGTGATTAATAACTAGAGGTAATTAACATCAAGATATCTTAATTGTCTCAGTTCAGTTCAGTTCAATTGCTCAGTTGTGTCCAACTCTTTGTGACCCCATGGACTGCAGCACACCAGACCTCCCTGCCCATCACCAACTTCCGGAAGTTTACTCAAACTCGTGTCCATTGAGTGGTGATACCATCCAATCATGTCATTCTCTGTCATCCCTTCTCCTCCTGCCTTCATTCTTTCCCAGCATTAGGGTCTTTTCCAATGAGTCAGTTCTTCGCATCAGGTGGCCAAACTATTCGAGTTTCAGCTTCAGCATCAGTCCTTCCAATGAATATTCAGGACTGATCTTTAGGATGGACTGGTTGGATCACCTTGTAGTTCAAGGGACTCTCAAGAGTCTTCTCCAACACCACAGTTCAAAAGCATCAATTCTTTGGTGCTCGGCTTTCTTTATTGTCCAACTCTCACATCCATACATGACTACTGGAAAAACCATAGCTTTGACTAGATGGAGCTTTGTCAGCAAAGTAATGTCTCTGCTTCTTAATATGCTGTCTAGGTTGGTCATAACTTAATTGTCCAGACCCAGCCTATTCCAGAAAGATTAAAAAAAAACCTTTAAGATAAAATGTTTTATATTACCATATATACAATTCATTTGGGTCATAAAAATATGTTTGGCAATCAAAAATATACCCAGCCAAGATTTGAAAAGTCAAATACTTACAACATTTAAAGTAATAAACAAGGCAACCCACTCCAGTACTCTTGCCTGGAAAATTCCATGGATGGAGGAGACTGGTAGGCTACAGTCCATGGGGTTGCAAAGAGTCGGACACGACTGAGCAACTTTGCTTTCAGTAGTATTTTATTTGTAATACTATATCTTGTTTATTGGTCAAGTTTTGCCTATTAAAATAAAGAAAGTCTACTATAAAAAAAAATAATAAAGTAATAAACAACAAAACTACTCAGCCCCAGAAGTAGATTCCTCAAAGGCAGAGGCAACTTCTAACCAAGCTAGCAGTTTCTCTTCTTATATTTAACTCCATAGTTTTGCTAATAACTTCATGCAATTTTAGACATTATCTACTCATTTCCTACTATGTAAGAATTTTTCTTGCAGAATTTTGAAGACACTGCTGCAATAGCTTGTGACTACTAATGTTGTTGAGAGTCTGATGCTATTCTAGTTTCTTTTGGCCTTTCTTTTTCTTTCTGGAAACTTTTAGATTCTTACTATCCCTAATGATGGAGGGTTTTTCAGTGACGTGCCTTGATATGGATCATTTTCATTTCTCATTTTCATTGGGACCTGTCATATTCTTTATTCTGGAATATGTTCCGGTATCGTGTCTGGGATGGTTAACTTTATGTGTCAGCTTGACAGGGCCACAGGGTGCCCAGATAGCTGGGTAAACATTATTCTGGGTGTGCCTGAGTGTTTCTAGATGAGATTAACATTTCAATCAGTGAGTAAAGCAATTGTCCTCCAGTGCGGGGTAGGCCTCTTTCAATTCACTGAAACCCTGAATAGGGAAAAAAAAAAAAAAGGCTGAGTAAGAGAGAATTCACTTTCTCTGCTAGTCTTCCACATGGGAAATCAGTCTTCTCCTGCCTCTGGACTCAGGCTTGAACTGCAAATACACCATTGACTTTCCTGGTCTCCAGTTTACTGATTGCAGATCTGGGGATGTGCTGGCCTCATAATCAATAAGTAAACTGATTCCTTATAATAAATACATTGAATTTATATAAATAGAAATATATACACCATTGATTCTGTTTCTCTGGAGAATCCAGACTGATACAATAGCTGACAATTTCTGCTGCTTTTGTTTTCTTTCTGCAATCCCTATAATCAGATACTGAATCTCTCTAGTTTTCTTTCTTTTTGTAGTTTTTTTGTTGTTGTTGCTGCTATTCTGCTTTTCAGGGATTCTTCAACTTTGTCTTTTAACCCTCTATTGAATTTTTGACTTAAGTCAACATATTTTTAATTTCAACAGCTTTTTCTTGTTCTTTATATATTCCATTGTCTTATCATCCTGTTTTCATTTCAAGGATGTGGTATCATCACTTCTGTTTCAGAGGATGTTAGTCATTTGGAGTTTCCTTCTGTTCTTTGCATTGTCTTTATTCCTCTGAGTTCCTTTTCTCTTCTCATTTTGTCCCCATTTTTTCATGTCACAGGCTTTCCTCAAAAAGTCTGCCAGTTCATATTAAGCATGAGGTGCTAAAAGGCTGATTGAAAGCTCTAGGAACATGAATGGGGCTTGCTGAATGGTGAGTTTCACCGTAGGGTAATCAAGTGGAACTTGGACATTTTACTGGACAACCCTAAATGTCAATAGGTCTTTTTTCTTGGAACTTCTCCAAGGAAAAATTATCCAGTCTACTGACTGAGGGGTGTAAATTTCCTTGCCAGCATTCTGGGGACTGAGGTCGGGAGAAGGCGTGGGTTTCACTGTGCAGTGTGTAATCTTTCTCTCAATCCCACTATTTTGTGTCTGGTGCCTCATCCCTTTCAGTTGTGCCTGTCATCATCCCTGAGGCCAGAGTCTCTTTGGCATCATCTCCTCATGGATCAAGCCTCCCATTTCCTGATGAGGTGGAGGGTGGGGGGGTGCTGTAATCTCTGGACATCAGGGGTGGGGTAGAAGTTCAAGGGGTCTACTTGCTCCTTGTGCAAACTCTCAACTAATTTTCCTATGTTCATCTCACATCTTGCCCCTCCTGAAAGTACATGATGTCTCTAATTTCTGAGTCTCTTGGGTATTCTGGGCCATAAATCAGTTTGCTTCTCACTGGTGACTACCTCTGCAGAAACATAAGCTTCAGTTTTCACCATCCTGATAATTCAGTTACTGCTTATCCTCCACTTTAACCTTCCAAAATTCTACTGATATCGCTAATCCTCTTCGTGCTCTATTGCCCCTGTACTACCTCTTAATGTCTTTACTGTCATTTGGGTGAGATTTTAGGAAAACGTGTTGCTATTGTTGTTGTTTAGTTGCTAAGTCATATCAATTTCTTGCAACCTCACATATTGTAGCCTGCCAGGCTCTTCTGTCCATGGGATTTCCCAGGCAAGAATACTGGAATGAGTTGCCATTTCCTTCTCCAGGGCATCTTCCTGGCCCAGGGATTGAACCCACGTCTCCTGCATTGACAAGTGAATTCAGCCACCAGGGGAGCCCCAGGAAAAAGCATAGATTAACTCAAAACACATGTTGCAATAGATCCTTCACATTAAGTATAGAGAACAAAACGCAAAAACACCATTCTTCCAAGCCCTCCTTTCTCCCAAGGCAGTATCTGTCTGTGGTCTGGTATACACACCCTCCCCAACTTAATTCTTGATGATTATACATACACAAACTATTTGATTGTTCTGTATTTTTTTGTTCTAGTCTTGGTTTCGTCACTTAATAAAATGTCTTGGAACTATTTCCATATTAGTACCTATAGTCCTAACTCATTCTTTCTAATAACTATATAATATTCAAGAGTATAAATTTATCATAATTTATTTAAATACTCTCTTTTTTAAACCTTATACACACAGACATATATATATACACACACACTTATCTTCTTGAAAGGTAAGTAAATTAAGTGACTAGAATTGCATAAACCTCAAATAATCATATTTGACATTTGATATGTAAGGGAGAAATCAAAAGGACCATTTTATATACATAGAAATCTTCACTGTTGAGTTCTAACAGTGGATGAATAGAACCATGTCCAATGCATCCAGAATCTGAGATATTAGGATTCAACTTCATCTAAAGATGCACCATAATTAAGCTAACGCATCCTTGAAGCTATGCAAGCCCACAGACACACAGACATAAAGCTATGTTATATAAATCTATGGTTCAATTTGCAATTTATCTTTTTACAAAGCATGAGATGTATTCTCCTCTAATCAGAACTACTTTGTATCAGTCAGAGTCCTGACAGGAAACAGATGGCACTTTCAAGTGGGGGAACTGAGGTGAATTTAATGAAGGGACCATTTTCAGTGGTGTGAGGGTTAAGGGAAACCAAAAAGGCATGATGAGTATTAAGGGCTTGCAACACAGAGAGCGATGACCACCTTTAAAGCCCCGAGATCAGAAAAGAGAACAGTCACTGGACCCAGAGAGCAACTCTAGCTGTAAGCCAGGGCACCTGTGGGAGCCATGCCTTGGCAGAGTGACACAGCCAAGCTTCTGCAACCAGAAAGGGAAAACACCTGACCTCACTCTTCATGCTGTATTTTTGTTTGCTGAATCTGGCACCCTAGGTGAGGAGAAGAATAGAGAGTCAGTCTGGAGGGGCAAATGGAAACTAGTTCTCTTATAGGAAAGAGGTACCTCTGTGTCCTACTTTTCTCATTATTAGCCACGTTTGCAGACCTCATGGCAAAGCCATTCACCAGGAACCACAGACGATATATTTATCCAGTCATAGAATACCCACGCTCATGAGTGCAGGCTCGTTTGCGTTTGACTCTTGTGACACCATGGACTGTAGCACACCAGGCTCCACTGTCCATGGAATTTTCCAGACAAGAATACTGGAGTGGGTTGCCATTTCCTGCTCCAGGGGGTCTTCTCAACCCAGGGATGGAAACGGAGTCTCCTGCGTCTCTTGCGCTAGAAGGCAGACTCTTTATCACTGAGCCACGAGGGAAGCCCTTATCTAATCGTGTGTGCCTGTGCTCAGCAGCTAAGTCATGTCTGACTCTTTGTGACCCCATAGTAACGATTAACTGACATCTCTGAAAATCGCCCACACCTCGGGTTTTAATTCCAATTATACAGAAAAGAGACTACATATAAGAGTCAATAGTAAACCATCCTCTACCTGCCCGCTCCCATTAGTATTTAGTTTCCTTATTATTCCAGGCTCAGGCTCTGCAGATAACATATGCCATCAGTACTGAATGGAATGTCTCTGTCCAGGCTCTAGGAGAAAAATCCCATCACAGCTGAAGGCTAAGCCCACCAGAGAGTGTATGAGGGAGAACTTGAGTAAAGGATGGGAGCCATCCTTATGTTTATAACAAATATTAATCCATGGCAGAAACAACACACAAGAAAGAATATGGATGGGGTCCGTAAGCAAGCAGAGTCTTCCACAAATCAATATAGTTAAATAGTATTCTGGTAATTCAAAGGCAGCAATCTTCTTTAAAAATAAAGTTTGTTTTAATTTATAAGCAATAGAAAAAAAAATGGAGATGGGAATATCTGCAGATATTCTTACCCTAAAAGAGTAAATCTCGTTAGTTGGGAAAACAGAGCCCAGAGGAAGCAGTGAGATTTCACAGATTTGAAAATTACTTTCCCCTAAAAAAGTTTTATTTAACTTTGAAATGAGTTTGCTTTATTCCATTTCCACAGTTCACTTTATGTACTACCAAAGCATGACATTTTTAGTAGTTTAACATGTCATACTTTTTCTTATGAAATTTGTTTTCTAAGAAAGTACTGAAGAGGAAAATGATTAAGGTTCTACCTTTGGCTCAACAGCTGTAAAAGAGTTTGAACTCATTTTAAGTGATGGGCTACTGTGTTCACATTGATGCCTGGGTGAATCCAAGGTTTCCAAATGGTGACCTTCATAGTACAAATGACACCTGGGATGGAACACTCTTTAAATCTCTCTATGTGACAAAAATTTTTTCACTAATTATTATGAAAAAATATGAAATTTTTTGAACTTTCTAAAAATAATGTCAGTAAAAAACAAATATTACAGTATTAAAGAAGGAGTGAATTGTTTACCTTAAAGTGTTTTCTTTTTTTTTTTAAGGACGGAGAACACATAAAGAAAGGCTTCTAAAATCTAACCCCATAAGATATGACTATAAGGGGATGGCACAAGGATTTTTGTAGTGATGGAATAATTCCATATCTTGATTGTGATGACGGTTACACAAAACTGGGCTTCCCTGATAGCTCAGTTGGTAAAGAATCCGCCTTCAATGAAGGAGACCGCAGTTCGATTCCTGGGTCGGGAAGATTCTCTGGAGAAGGGATAGGCTACCCACTCCAGTATTCTGGTCTAGAGAATTCCATGGACTGTATGGTCCATGGGGTCACAAAGAGTTGGACACAACTGACCGACTTTCACTTTCACTTTACACAAAACTACACACAGATAAAATTGTATAGAACTGTACAGGTACCCACCAATGAGTGAATGTTAAATTGATGGACATGGAATGAGGACTATAGAGTATATCAAGGTCAGTCTCCTGGTTTTGATATTGCACTGTAAGTTATGTAAGTTATGTATAGTTATGTAAGATGTCAGCCTTTGGGGTAACTGGCTGAAGTGTACCAGGACTTCTCTGTCCTATTTTTGCAACTTTCTGTGAATCTGTAATTAACCACAACCCTCCCCCAATCTTTTAAAGGTTACAAACTGTGTGATTCCATTTATTTGACATTCTTGAAAAGACAAAAGCATAGCAACAGACAACAAATCATTGGTTGCCAGGGGCAGAAGGATGTGACTACAAAGGAATCGCTCAAGAAGATTTGGGGGGAGAAGAGAGGGAAAATTCTGTATCCTGATTGTTATTGTGGTTAGGAGAATCTATACATGTGTTAAAACTCTTAGAACTGTATACCATGAAAATGTCAATTTTACTATATATTAATTATTTTAAAAATTTGTCATTATCTTAAATATTAAAAAAAAAAAAAAAACTGTTGAAAGCTTTGGAATCAGACTTTCATTTGAATTTTGCAATAGGGAATTCCTTGGAGGTCCAGTGGTTAGCACTCTGTGCTCTCACTGCCGAGGGCCTGATACGGAAATTCAGATCCCTCAAGCCACTGGGTGAGAGCAAAACAAACAAACAAAAAATTGAGCTATTGGGCAAGTTAAGTCGCAGTTATCCAATCTATAAAATAGTAATGATAATATCCATCTAATGATGATGTATGCAAAACTTAGCACATTGCCTAGCACTGAGTAAATAGCATTTTAATTATACTTATTTTAATCTTTTTTTTTATTTTGGGAATCCAATCTGTAAGGAAATTTAGAATAAGGAAAAGAGCTTAATGAATATTTCTAATGGAAACTGAATCGTCTAGAACACACCCTTTGCTTTATCATTTCTAACCTTTTGCTGACTTTGAGCTATTTCATAACTCTGAATTTGTAGATATTTGATAGTAATATAAAATAATTTTTATAGTGTCATACAAATAAATTCCTTGGTGGAATTGTGGTGTGGTGGTTTAAACTGACTTCCCCCACATCGCTGAATCATCCTGCCCCCGCCACATCCTAGTGAAAATTTCCTGTTTTCTGTCCTTTTTGTAAATTAACTTCAACATTCCTTTATTCCATATGAAATGGTGGTTCTTTTGATTTCTCCTTTTAACCAGTTATAATGTATTTCCAGTTTCTTCACTGAATCATGAGTTAAGTAAAATCTTTAACATATGCTTATTTTATATCTGCATGAGAGTCATGATTTTACCTTTTGGAGGGAAATCTACCCTTTAACAATTTTATAGCTGGAAAATGCTCAGCGGCAATGGGAAATTGCAATAAAAATCACTAAACACAGCCTTCTAGATACGAAGTTGTTTTGAATTATCTGAAATTTTAGTGTCTTTTAAATCAATAATACTGATGATCAAATAAAGTTTTTGTTACTCTTGTTAATAGTGCTTTGAACAGACTAGGTCCTTAATTAATATTTGCTAAATGCATCAATCAAATTGTTAGTTTATCTGAGATTGCTCAACTGGACGGAAAAACAGACTTAGTTTTTGTCCTCACAGGTTGAGGCAAAAGTCCACAGGGCTCATTATTACTTATTTATAGTTGTTTCAAATTAAATGTCTAGAGGGGCTAGATTATACCAGATAATCGCTCCCAACCCTTAGTGGCTCAGCATAAGGAAAGTTGATTCTTCCCTAATCATTGCAGTGAGGGGGGTCTTTTGATGACTTTCACTCAAGGACTCAGGCTCTGGAGACTCTGTGCTGTGTGCTGTGCTGAATTGCTTCAGTAGTATCCAACTCTTTGCAAGACTACCGACCGCAGTCTGCCAGGCTTCTCTGTCCAAGGGATTCTCCAGGCAAGAATACTGGAGTGGGTTACCCTGCCCTCCTCCAGGGGATCTTCCTGAACCAGGCATGGAACCCATGTCTCCTGCACTGGCAGGCAGGTTCTTTGCCACTAGCGCCACCTGGGAAGCAGTGGAGATTCTATTTAACACTAATTTCTAGAACCACTGCAGCAGCAGGATGGGAATCTGAGACATACACATGGGCTTTTAAAGTTTTCCCTGGGAAATGATGGGGCTTCCCTCACAGCTCAGCTGGTAAAGAATCCACAATGCAGGAGACCCTGGTTCAATTCCTGGGTCAGGAAGATCTGCTGGAGAAGGGATAGGCTACCCACTCCAGTATTCTTGGGCTTCCCTTGTAGCTCAGCTGGTAAAGAATCTGCCTGCAGTGTGGGAGACCTGGGTTCGATCCCTGGGTTGGGAAGATCCCCTGGAGAAGGAAAAGGCTACCCACTCCAGTGTTCTGGCTTGGAGAATTCCATGGACTGTATAGTCCATGAGGTCTCAAAGAGTCAGACACTTTGCAACTGAGCGACCTTCATTTCACTTCATACTTCACTGGGAAATGATTTGTGTTACCTCTCACATTCCGCTAGCCAAAGCAAGTCTCACAGTCTCACCTTACTTCGAAAGGGGCAGGGAAGCACAGCCCCTGACTTGTACCAGGAGGAAAGAAAGACCAAAATGGCATTAATGAATCCCACATCAATATGCTCAGAGATAAAATGAGCACAAAAGGATGAGGTGCCCCACAGGAGACTTCTGATCATTGGTAATATGAACTGTAGAGATGTTAGAAATGTACTTGACACCTTCTCCTCTCACGAAAACATTTTCATGCCACTGCCACACAAAATATCATCCTTTGTGATTGTTTTTGTTGTTGTTAGGGTTTCAGAGAGAAAAGAAAACTTTCCTTTTTGTTATCACCACCAGAAAATCACTGAGGTCCCTGGCAGAGGTGGAGAGAAGCTGGCGGCATTCATTTAAGAAAAGGAATAATTTGAATATCCAAGGGGAAACATAAAAAGAATCAAAATAAAATGTCAAGTGAAGAAACAAAAGAAGAGTGAAAAAAGTTTTTATCAGGTAAAAGAATATTTTTCAAAAAGCAGATCAAGAATCTGATAAAGTACTTACCTGATAATCCACAGCCAGGGTGGGTGCAGAGTCCTGGTTGATTTTTGTGTACTCTTTGGTGAAGACAGAGTGGTTATGCCCTGGCACAGTTTTAGAACAGGAAGAATGCAGGCTTTAAATCACTGTTTTATTGAAGGAAAAAAGTAGCCTGCACCAGAGGACTCAAAAAACCCAGGAAGTGAAGTGTAGCCAACGACTGCCCAGGGGCATGGGGTAGGGGGGGCCTGTACCTGGATCCAGACCAAGTCTGTTTCAAGTTTATTTGATTGAGAATTTCACTTTGAAAAGAGTACTTCATGGGGACCTTTGGGAGCTGTCAAATTCTGCCCCGAGGCAGAAGATTAACGGCTCTGTGGACCAGCAGGGAGAAGCCCCATAAATCAGAAGCCGCTTGTTTGCGGGTCTGTGGCTTACAGGTGGCAATGTAACAGGCTGTCCCTCTCTGCAGGGGCCTCAGGGACTTCACAGTTAATGGGTCAGAGCTAGTCATGTGGATGGAGGAGAGCCTCTGAATACGTCCTCCAAACTGCTGATTGAAAAATGGGCTTGAATGAGCCTCCTAAAGAATTACCTATCTTCTGGAAGGATCCCCAGGAAGCTGGTAACCGTGGAGTCCTCTGGGGAAGGGACCAGCCTTTTGTGTCTTATGAGGGGGTCGGTCAAGTGTAGCATTTAAGAGCGTGACCCTGGAAACTTTGGCCTGTCCTTTAGTAGTTGTATGGCTTTTCAACCTTAAAGGGTCTCAGCTGTAAAATGGGGATTATAATTAGGATTAAATGAGTTAATTATTCAAAAAGTGGGACAATGAACATAGTGCTATACAACTTTTGGTTTTTCCCATGTATTTGCATATATTTACCTATTGAAAAAAGTATTTTATTCTATTTTATTTTATTGAAGTATAGTTGATTTCCGAGGCTTGCCAGGTGGTGGTAGTGGTAAAGAATCCACCTACCAGCACAGGAGAGGCAAGAGACATGGGATCGATCCCTGGGCCAGAAAGATTCCCCTGTAGGACAGCATGGCAGTCCACTCCAGTATTCTTGCCTGGGCAATCCCATGGACAGAAGAGTCTGGCAGGCTTATACATGGGGTCACAAAGAGTCAGATACAACTGAGCATGCACACAAGTTGATTTTCAATGTTGTACCATGAAAAAAAAGACTTAATTTTATGTTTTCATAAAGCATTAGAAATATTTCTATAGAGCAAATAATCGTCTCACAATATGCTTTCTTGGATTTTATATTTGTAAGTGAAATTTTCTTACAGTTAGACACAACTATAATTCTCCTTCCTCCACCCATCTCCATTCTTTGCATTTCTTTTCCATGATCTGGTCCTGCATGTGGCTATGTGGTAGCCTGGAAGTGTGAGGGGTCATTTCCACCAGTGGCCCCCATAGCCCAGTTCTCTGATGATCACCTAAATATTTGCTCCCCAGAGAGCTTCTCAATAGCAAAGAAAAGGAAATAATATCACTCCTGCACCTCATACAGTCCCCAAAAAGGGGTGATGCTCTCTTTCTGCATTTTGTTTTGCAGTTATGAAGGCAAGGGAATGTCTTCTCAAATGGATGTTTAAAGGCATGGATGTTCAGAGAGAACTACCATCCTCCAGTTTTGTTTTGTTTGTTTAATTTCAAATATACACAAAGGTAGAGGGAATAGTGGAACAAACCCTCATGTATCCAGCACCCAGGTTTAACAATGTTAAGTCTGCCATATTTGCTCCTTTTTTCTCTTAGTTGTTTTAAGCAAAATTGTAGAGCATGACTTTGTTTTCCCCTTTTTTCCCTCCTTTGTAAATGAAGCTTTATGGTTGGATGGCATCACCGACTCAATGGACATGAGTTTGGGTAAACTCCGGGAGCTGGTGATGGACAGGAAGGCCTGGTGTGCTGCAGTCCATGTGGTTGCAAAGAGCTGGACACAACTGAGCAAATGAACTGAACTGAACTGAAGTCATATGCCATATAATTCACCCATTTAGAGTGCACAATTCAATGTTTTTAGTATATTCACAGATATGTGTAACCCATTACCACAATCAATTTTAAAACATTTTTATCATCCCAAAAGAAAATCTTGAATCCTTAAGCTGTTAACCCCACTTCCTTCTATATCCCCAGCCCTAGGCAACCACTAATCTACTTTCTGTCTTTTTTAATACATTTGTCTATTCTAGATGTTTTACGTAAGAGGAATCATACAATATGTAGCCTTTTGTGATTGGCTTCCTTCATTTAGCATATTTTCAAAGTTCATCCATGTTGTGGCATGAGTCAATACTTTGTCTGAATAATATCCCATTGTGTAGATATTCCGTATTTTATTTATACATTCATCATAATTGACAAACTTTTAGGTTGTTCCCATTTTTTTTTTTTTTTAATTTTTTTATTAGTTGGAGGCTAATTACTTCACAACATTTCAGTGGGTTTTGTCATACATTGATATGAATCAGCCATAGATTTACACTTATTCCCCATCCCGATCCCCCCTCCCACCTCCCTCTCCACCCGATTCCTCTGGGTCTTCCCAGTGCACCAGGCCGGAGCACTTGTTTCATGCATCCCACCTGGGCTGGTGATCTGTTTCACCATAGATAGTATACATGCTGTTCTTTTGAAACATCCCACCCTCACCTTCTCCCACAGAGTTCAAAAGTCTGTTCTGTATTTCTGTGTCTCTTTTTCTGTTTTGCATATAGGGTTATCGTTACCATCTTTCTAAATTCCATATATATGTGTTAGTATGCTGTAATGTTCTTTATCTTTCTGGCTTACTTCACTCTGTATAAGGGGCTCCAGTTTCATCCATCTCATTAGGACTGGTTCAAATGAATTCTTTTTGACGGCTGAGTAAAATTCCATGGTGTATATGTACCACAGCTTCCTTATCCATTCATCTGCTGATGGGCATCTAGGTTGCTTCCATGTCCTGGCTATTATAAACAGTGCTGCGATGAACATTGGGGTGCACGTGTCTCTTTCAGATCTGGTTTCCTCAGTGTGTATGCCCAGAAGTGGGATTGCTGGGTCATATGGCAGTTCTATTTCCAGTTTTTTAAGAAATCTCCACACTGTTTTCCATAGTGGCTGTACTAGTTTGCATTCCCACCAACAGTGTAAGAGGGTTCCCTTTTCTCCACAGCCCTCCAGCATTTATTGCTTGTAGACTTTTGGATAGCAGCCATTCCTGACTGGTTGTAATGGTACCTCATTGTGGTTTTGATTTGCATTTCTCTAATAATGAGTGATGTTGAGCATCTTTTCATGTGTTTGTTAGCCATCTGTATGTCTTTTTGGAGAAATGTCTGTTTAGTTCTTTGGCCCATTTTTTGATTGGGTCATTTATTTTTCTGGAATTGAGCTGCAGGAGTTGCTTGTATATTTTTGAGATTAATCCTTTGTCCGTTTCTTCATTTGCTATTATTTTCTCCCAATCTGAGGGCTGTCTTTTCACCTTACTTATAGTTTCCTTTGTAGTGCAAAAGCTTTTAAGTTTCATTAGGTCCCATTTGTTTAGTTTTGCTTTTATTTCCAATATTCTGGGAGGTGGGTCATAGAGGATCTTGCTGTGATTTATGTCGGAGAGTGTTTTGCCTATGTTCTCCTCTAGGAGTTTTATAGTTTCTGGTCTTACATTTAGATCTTTAATCCATTTTGAGTTTATTTTTGTGTATGGTGTTAGAAAGTGTTCTAGTTTCATTCTTTTACAAGTGGTTGACCAGTTTTCCCAGCACCACTTGTTAAAGAGGTTGTCTTTTTTCCATTGTATATTCTTGCCTCCTTTGCCAAAGATAAGGTGTCCACAGGTACGTGGGTTTATCTCTGGGCTTTCTATTTTGTTCCATTGATCTATATTTCTGTCTTTGTGCCAGTACCACACTTCTTGATGAACTGTGGCTTGTTAGTAGAGTTCTGAAGTCAGGAGGTTGATTCTCCAGTTCCAATCTTCTTTCTCAAGTATTACTTTGGCTATCGAGGTTTTTTGTATTTCCATACAAATTGTGAAATTATTTGTTCTAGTTCTGTGAAAAATACCATTGGTAGCTTGATAGGGATTGCATTGAATCTATAGATTGCTTTGGGTAGAATAGCCATTTGACAATATTGATTCTTCCAATCCATGAACACGGTATGTTTCTCCATCTGTTTGTGTCCTCTTTGATTTCTTTCATCAGTGTTTTATAGTTTTCTATGTATAGGTCCTTTGTTTCTTTAGGTAGATATACTCCTAAGTATTTTATTCTTTTTTGTTGCAATGGTGAATGGTATTGTTTCCTTAAATTCTTTTTCTGTTTTCTCATTGTTAGTGTATAGGAATGCAAGGGATTTCTGTATGTTAATTTTATATCCTGCAACTTTACTATATTCATTGATTAGCTCTAGTAATTTTCTCATAGAGTCTTTAGGGTTTTTCTATTGTAGAGGTCATGCATCTGCAAACAGTGAGAGTTTCCATCTTTCTTCTTTTCCTATCGGATTTCCTTTTATTTCTTTTTCTGCTCTTATTGCTGTGCCAAAAACTTCCAACATATGTTGACAGAGTGGTGAGAGTGGGCACCCTTGTCTTGTTCCTGATTTCATGGGAAATGCTTTCAATTTTCACCATTGAGGGTGATGCTTGCTGTGGGTTTGTCATATATAGCTTTTATTATGTTGAGGTATGTTCCTTCTATTCCTGCTTTTTGGAGAGTTTTAATCATAAATGAGTGTTGAATTTTGTCAAAGGCTTTCTCTGCATCTATTGAGATAATCATATGGTTTTTATCTTTCAATTTGTTAATGTGGTGTATTACATTGATTGATTTGCGGATATTGAAGAATCCTTGCATTCCTGGGATAAAGCCCACTTGATCGTGGTGTATGATTTTTTTAATATGTTGTTGGATTCTGTTTGCTAGAATTTTGTTAAGGATTTTTGCATCTATGTTCATCAGTGATATTGGCCTGTAGTTTTCTTTTTTTGTGGCATCTTTGTCAGGTTTTGGAATTAGGGTGATGGTGGCCTCATAGAATGAGTTTGGAAGTTTACCTTCTTCTGCAATTTTCTGGAAGAGTTTGAGTAAGATAGTGTCAGCTCTTCTCTAAATTTTTGGTAGAATTCAGCTGTGAAGCCATCTGGTCCTGGGCTTTTGTTTGCTGGAAGATTTTTGATTACAGTTTCGATTTCCTTGCCTGTGATGGGTCTGTTAAGATCTTCTATTTCTTCCTGGTTCAGTTTTGGAAAGTTATACTTTTCTAAGAATTTGTCCATTTCATCCAAGTTTTCCATTTTATTGGCATAGAGCTGCTGGTAGTAGTCTCTTATGATCCTTTGTATTTCAGTGTTGTCTGTTGTGATCTCTCCATTTTCATTTCTAATGTTGTTAATTTGGTTCTTCTCTCTTTGTTTCTTAATGAGTCTTGCTAATGGTTTGTCAATTTTGTTTATTTTTTTTTTTTTTTTGCTTTTAGCTTTGTTGATTTTTGCTATGGTCTCTTTAGTTTCTATTGCATTTATTTCTGCCTTAATTTTTAAGATTTCTTTCCTTCTGCTAACTCTGGGGTTCTTCATTTCTTCCTTCTCTAATTGCTTTAGGTGTAGAGTTAGGTTATTTATTTGGCTTTTTTCTTGTTTCTTGATGTAAGCCTGTAATGCTATGAACCTTCCCCTTAGCACTGCTTTTACAGTGTCCCATAGGTTTTGGGTTGTTGTGTTTTCATTTTCATTCATTTCTATACATATTTTGATTTCTTTTTTGATTTCTTCTATGATTTGTTGGTTATTCAGAAGCGTGTTCTTTAGCCTCCATGTGTTTGAATTTTTAACAATTTTTTTCCTGTAATTGAGATCTAATCTTACTGCACTGTGGTCAGAAAAGATGACTGGAATTATTTCAATTTTTTTGAATTTTCCAAGACTAGATTTATGGCCCAGGATGTGATCTATTCTGGAGAAGGTTCCGTGTGCACTTGAGAAAAAGGTGAAGTTGCTTGTTTTGGGGTGAAATGTCCTATAGATATCAATTAGGTCTAGCTGGTCCAGTGTGTCATTTAAAGTTTGTGTTTCCTTGTTAATTTTCTGTTTAGTTGATCTATCCATAGTTGTGAGTGGGGTATTAAAGTCTCCCGCTATTATTGTGTTACTATTAATTTCCTCTTTCATTCTCGTTAGTGTTTGCCGTACATATTGCGGTGCTCCTATGTTGGGTGCATATATATTTATAATTGTTATATCTTCTTCTTGGATTGATCCTTTGATCATTATGTAGTGTCCTTCTTTGTCTCTTTTCACAGCTTTTATTTGAAAGTCTTATTTTATCTGATATGAGTATTGCGACTCCTGCTTTCTTTTGGTCTCCATTTGCATGAAATATTTTTTTCCAGCCCTTCACTTTTAGTCTGTATGTGTCTCTTGTTTTGAGGTGGGTCTCTTGTAGACAGCATATATGGGGGTCTTGTGTTTGTATCCATTCAGCCAATCTTTGTCTTTTGGTTGGGGCATTCAACCCATTTACATTTAAGGTAATTATTGATAGGTGTGGTCCCGTTGCCATTTACTTTGTTGTTTTGGGTTCACGTTTGTACAACCTTTCTGCATTTCCTGTCTAGAGAAGATCCTTTAGCATTTGTTGAAGAGCTGGTTTGGTGGTGCTGAATTCTCTCAGCTTTTGCTTATCTGTAAAGCTTTTGAGTTCTCCTTCATATCTGAATGAGATCCTTGCTGGATACAGTAATCTAGGTTGTAGGTTATTCTCTTTCATTACTTTCAGGACGTCCTGCCATTCCCTTCTGGCCTGGAGGGTTTCTATTGATAGGTCAGCTGTTATCCTTATGGGAATCCCTTTGTGTGTTATTTGTTGTTTTTCCCTTGCTGCTTTTAATATTTGTTCTTTGTGTTTGATCTTTGTTAGTTTGATTATTATGTGTCTTGGGGTGTTTCGCCTTGGGTTTATCCTATTTGGGACTCTCTGGGTTTCTTGGACTTGAGTGGCTATTTCCTTCCCCATTTTAGGGAAGTTTTCAGCTATTATCTCCTCGAGTATTTTCTCATGGCCTTTCTTTTTGTCTTCTTCTTCTGGAACTCCTATGATTCGAATGTTTGGGCGTTTCACAGTGTCCCAGAGGTCCCTGAGGTTGTCCTCATTTCTTTTGATCCTTTTTTCTTTTTTCCTCTCTGCTTCATTTATTTCCACCATTTTATCTTCTACCTCACTTATCCTATCTTCTGCCTCCGTTATTCTACTCTTGGTTCCCTCCAAAGTGTTTTTGATCTCATTCATTGCATTGTTCATTTTTAATTGACTCTTTTTTATTTCTTCTAGGTCTTTATTAAACAATTCTTGTATCTTTTCAATCTTTGTCTCCAGGCTATTTATCTGTAACTCCATTTTGTTTTCAAGATTTTGGATCATTTTTATTATCATTATTCTAAATTCTTTTTCAGGTAGATTCCCTATCTCCTCCTCTTTTGTTTGACTTGGTGGGCATTTTTCATGTTCCTTTACCTGTTGGGTATTTCTTTGCCTTTTCATCTTGTTTAGATTGCTGTGTCTGGAGTGGACTTTCTGTATTCTGGAGGTCTGTGTTCCTTTTTATTGTGGAGGATTTACCCAGTGGGTGGGGTTAGACGATTGGCTTGTCAAGGTTTCCCGGTTAGGGAAGCTTGCGTCAGTGTTCTGGTGCGTGGAACTTGATTTCTTCTTTTTGGAGAGCAATGGAGTGCCCAGTAATGAGTTTTGAGGTGGGTCTATGTGTTAGGTGTCACCTTGGGCAGTCTGTATGTTGACATTCGGGGCTATGTTCCTGTGTTGCTGGAGAATTTGCGTGGTATGTCTTGCTCTAAAACTTACTGGCTCTTGGGTGGTGGTTGGTTTCAGTGTAGGTATGGAGGCTTTTGGACGGTCACTTATTGCTTAAAGTTCCATGTAGTCAGGAGTTTTCTGGTGTTCTCAGGTTTTGGGCTTAAGTTTCCTGCCTCTGGATTTCAGTTTTATTCTTCCTGTAGTCTCAGGACTTCTCCAACTATACAGCACTGATAATAAAACTTCTAGGTTAATGGCGAAAAGATTCTCCCCTGTTAGGGACACCCGGAGAGGTTCACAGAGTTACATGAACAGGAGAAAAGGGAGGAGGGAGATAGAGATGAGCAGGAGGAGAAAAAGGGGGACTCAAGAGGAGAGAGACAGATCTACGCAGCTGTCTGTTCCCAGAGTGTTCTCTGTATCTCAGACACCTACAAGGATTCACAGGATTGGATTGGGAAGAGAAGGGGAAAGGAGGAAATAGAGGTGTTCTGAGGTAGAAAACAGAGAGTCAAGATTGGGAGAGAATAATCTTCGGTTTAAAGATAGGGCTTCTCTTTTTTTTTGGTAAGGTTATAGTGTAGTGAAAATGAAAATGAAGAGTAGTAGAGGAGTACTAGAGGACTTTAAAAGAAATAAGAGAAAAAGAAAAATAGAAAATAAAAGAGAAAACGGAAAGAAAAAAAAGAAGAAAAAAGAAAAAAAAGAAAAAGAAAAAAAAGAAAGAAAAAACAAAAAAAAAAAAAAAAGAAAGAAAGAAAGAAAAAAAAAAAATTTTTTTTTTTCCCCTAATTAAAAAAATTGTAAAAATCTATGTAAATGAAAGTTAAGGAGTAATGGGGGAGTAATAGGGAATTTTAAAGGAAAATAAAAGAGAAAAAATAAAAAAGAAAAAATATAAAAAGAAAAAAAAATTTTTTTTTTTTTTTCCTTACTTAGAAAAAAAAAGTAAAAATTTATCTAGGAGTTTCTCTGGAGCTGCTGCGGTCAGTGTGGGTTCGGCTCAGTTTCAGATAGCTCCTCGTTCCAGCTTACACTTCTTGATATCTACAGGGCCCTTCCAGTGAAGTCGGTGTTTTCTAGAGGGATTTTAATCTGTTGCACCAGTCCCTTCTGAAGCGGTTCCCTTTGTTTATTTGGCTTCTGTTTGCCGGTCTCTTCAGACCCTCATTTCCGCCCTGACACAGGCGGGCGGAGGTGGACTCTTATTCAGTCAGCTAGTTCCGTTGCGCTGCTGGGAGGGGCTGACGCTGCGGGGAGGGGCTGGCGCCGCGGGGCGGGGCTGACGCTGCGGGGAGGGGCTGGCCCTGCGGGGGCGGGCTGGCGGGGGCGGGCTGGCGCTGCCGGGAGGGGCTGACGCTGCTTTCTCCGTCTGCCGCTGCTCAGGCTCCCGGCTGTTCTATATGGAGCGCGCCCCGCGCTGCGCTAGGTTCCAGCCCTCGGGTGTTACACAAAAGCGGGGAAGGAAAAGCTGCGCCTGCTCTCTGTGCCTTCCCCGTCAGAGCGGTCCAGGCAGCGAGGGGCTTGATGGGCGCACTATCCCCAGGTGTGGCGCACTCACTCCCTTCCGCGGACCCAGTCTCAGTTTCCGCTGACGCCAGTCGGGTGCGCGCGCCTTCCGCCCTCTGCGTCCCCAGCCCCAGTCCCCGCCCGCGCCGGTCGGGTGCCTGCCCCTGTGTCTCGCCGCGACCTTCCCCTCCCCCCTGCCTCCTGCCTCCGGCGGGGCTGGGCGGGTCCGCAGCCTGCGACCTCTTCTTGGGACTTTCTCCGTCCCTTTGTTCTGCGAACGGCCGGCAGTGTGTTCCGGCCGGTCAACTCTCTCCCCCTTGGTCTCCCACAGTTCAAGTTGGCACCTCACAGAAGCTCCCTCCGATTGTCCTCAGGGCACTCAGGCCCGGACCCTAGCCCAAGCAAGGCCGCTTAAGACTCCCTTCCCGGGACGGGTCTCCGTCCTTAGCTCTTTTGTCTCACTTTTTATCCTTTATATTTTGTCCTACCTCCTTTTGAAGACAATGGTCTGCTTTTCTGGGCGCCTGATGACCTCAGCTAGCGATCAGAAGTTGTTTTGTGAGGTTTGCTCTGCATTCAGTTATTCTTTTGATGAATTTGTAGGAGAGAAAGTGGTCTCCCCGTCCTACTCCTCCGCCATCTTGGCTCCTCCTCCTGTTCCCATTTTTTTAACTACTAGGAGTAAGGCTGCTATGAATATTGGTCTACAAGTAACCTGACATTTTATCTCTAATTTTTAAATATTCATATCTAAGAGATAAGGGCATTTGCCCACAATGTCATCCAAATTAGCAATCCTCTAATAACCTAATCAAGATACAAATTTCACTAATTTTCTCAAAATCTCCTGTTATGGTTTATTTGTTCTAATCCAGACCCAATCAATATAATGTTTCAATATACTATATTTGGTTTTCATGTCACTCGAATACCTTCTGAGTAGAAGAGTGCAATCGTTGTTGTTCAGTCACTCAGTCGTGTCCGACTTATTGTGACCCCATGAACTGCAGCATGCCAGGCTTCCCTGTCCTTCACCATCTCCCAGAGCTTGTTCAAACTAATGTCCTTTGAGTCGGTAATGCCATCCAACCATCTTGTCCTCTGGCATCCCCTTCAATCTTTCCCAGCATCAGGGTCTTTTCTATTGAGTCAGCTCTTCACATCAGGTGGCCAAAGAAGAAAGCTATACTTCCCCCTTTTTCCCTTGAGACTGACTTGTTGAAAAGTCACCATCCTCCTTTAAATCATCTTCTGGCAGCCTATGAGAAAACAGCAGACAGGGCTTACAAAAACCTCATTTCTAGCATGTTCATCACTCTTTTTATAATGATTTTGAAACTCAGTCCACTAAATAAGTGTAACTTTCTTTACCAATACAGAATTCTGAGCTCTGCCCTATTCTACCAAATGAATCTTAATCATGATCTAGGTTGAGGTTTCATCTTTCCCCAGGGTGGCATCCAAGTCGCTGGGGGTTTATAGAATGTGGACATGTGTAGAGGGGTGGGTCTTGGGTACCTGACTGCCATCTCTCATGGCATCCACTGAAGCATTCGCATGGCCTTCTGTCCACTCAGCCCAAGCAGAGTAGTGCTAGATCATATTCCACTCAGCCTGAATCTTACCAAATCAAGTCCAACTACTCACCACTCAAAAATCAATACTCAAGAGGCCAATGCTGGTAGAAAAGAAAGATGTTTTTAATCAGAATGCCAGCAATCTGGGGATATGGCGGATTCAGTGTCCCCTCAAAACTATCTCTGAAAATTCTGCAGCCATGAAAGTTTTTAAAGGGTAAAAAGGAAGAAATCTTAGTTAATCATTGAGACAGGGGGTCAGAGGCATCACCATCCCCGACTGTGTGTCAGCTTATGAGCAGCTTGTCGACTTCTTATGAGTTTTCTTTAGATGCTATCTTATTCCCACAGTTTGTTCTTGAAATTACTGAAGAGGAATCCAGGGAAGAGATCTGGTAATCTGTTAATTATTTATTCTTCATTTCTATTTCTTTGATGTACAGAAAGAACCAACAGGTTAGGCAAGGTATTGTGTGATCAAAAGATTTGAAAGGTGTGCTAGGGCCGGAGATGAATAGAGCATTGTGGGGGAGGGGGGCTGGTTTAAGGTTAGTGGAAATACAAAAGGAACCTCCTGCAGAGAAGGTTTCCTTCAAAAGAGCTTTTTCCTGCCAGAAACTGATTACAAAACAAGATCTCCTTAGGTGAGCCGGCTTGGTCTTTGTCTATGATACTCTTGAGCATACAAGAAACTTTTTATGGCTCCAGTTCTCAGCTATGGGATTCAGCAGTCCATGGGGCCATTTTTGTCTGTCTTGACCTGTGCTATTTGGCAGTCTCCAGCCACAGGTGGCTGCTGAACATTTCACTGAAATATGACTAATACAAACTGAGGTGTGCTGTGACTATAAAGTACACATTAGACTTCAAAACCTTAGCACAGGGACCTCCCTGGAGGTTCAGTGGTGAAGACTCCATGGATCCAGTGCAGAGGGCATAGGTTTCATCCCCGGTCAGAGAACTAAGATTCCACATGCTGTGTGGCGTGGCCAAAATCAAAAACTTTGGCATGGAAAAATGCAAAATATCTCATTAATAATTTCTCTATTGATTACATGTTGATAATATTTAGGCATCTGAGGTTAAATAAAATAATTTATTAAAATTAATTTCACCAGTTTCTTTTTACATTCTTTAATGTGGCTACTTATTAGAACATATGATAAGACAGAAGGGTTAGTTACTTAGTCGTGTTTCACTCTTTGCGACCCCATGGACTGTAGCCCACCAGGCTCCTCTGTCCTTGGGATTCTCTAGGCAAGAGTACTGGAGTGGGTTGTTGTTGCTGTTATTCAATCGCTCAGCTGTGTCCGACCCTTTGTGACCCCGCGGACTGCAGCATGCCAGGCTCTCCTGTCCTTCACCATCTTCCAGAGCTTACTCAAACTCATGTCCATCGAGTCGGTGATGCCATCCAACCATCTGATCCTTTGTTGTCCCCTTCTCCTGCCTTCAATCTTTCCCAGCATCAGAGCCTTTTCTAATGAGTTGGCCATTCACATCAGGTGGCCAAAGTATTGGAGCTTCAGCTTCAGCATCAGTCCTTCCAATGAATATTCAGGACTGATTTCCTTTAGGATGGACTGGTTGGATCTCCTTGCAGTCCAAGGGACTCTCAAGAGTCTTCTCCAACACCACAGTTCAAAAGCATCAATTCTTCTGCACTCAGCCTCCTTTATGGTCCAACTTTCACATCCATACATGACTGCTGGAAAAGTGGGTAGCCATTCCCTTCTCCAGGCAATCTTCCCAACCCAGGGATCGAACCCGGGTCTCCTGCATTATCAGGTGGATTCTTTACTGTCTGAGCCACCAGGGAAGCCGACTTACTAGAACACTCAAAATTACATATGTAGCTCAAATTACATTTCTATTGGACTGTGTGCTGGTCTAAATTTTCCGTGAGGCCATTTCTTTCCCACTATGTCATTTCCTCTCCTTTGCCACATCAAGGTAGGGGAATTCTGGTGATTTACCTACTCCACAAACTATTCTGGAATGGGGTTCAGTAGGGTGGGAGGTAGCCTAGGCCCCTTTCATAGGAACACTCACTGCTATCTCACTTGTTTACTTTTCCTCGGCTTTCCTTTCTCCTTCACTTTTAGTCAGGGAGTAGGTAATACAGCTTTTTGGTCTGTCTTCCAAAACTGTTGTTTATACCCCACCTGGGTATTTGAAAGTCAAAAGTCAAGAATTTGACTCTGGTTCTACTGTTATGCTTACCCCGAGGCAATCTGTGCATAAAACACTCTCACTACTGCCAGAACGGGGTAGATGTTACAGAGAAGCAGGAAATACTGGGAATGAAAGCTGCATTAGTTGCTACACCAAAGCCTCACCCATCATTCTAGAAACATGTATTGTGCAGAGATTCTGTCAAATGCTGTGCTAGGGTTTGGGAACCCTGAGATGAAGGTGACCCAGGCTCTACTGCCAAAGAGGACAGGCCTAGTGAGTGATTTAAGTGTATAAATCCATAGGTGCAGTGAAATTTTAGAGGAACTGGGGCTGAAATACCTCTTTAGGACACAATATGGCACAAGAAAAAAGCTGACTGACTAATTCTCCTGCAGGGTCGGGCAGAGCTACCAGGAAACTCAAGCCAAAGCACTATGGGTACCAAAGTTTGTTATGAACTCTTTGTGCCTCAGGAAAGTCACTTTCTGAGCCTTGGTTTCCTCCTCTGAGAATAATGTGGATGATTCCTTCTATCTCAAATCACTGCCACAAAGGAGAAAAGTTCATGCCGTAAATATACTAAACTCTTAGCATGGTTTGGCACTGGGTTGTAGGTAGGATTATGGGTGACTATTATTTTGTTCTTAATGTTCTGTATTACCCAGCTTTTTTTTTTATATATAATAAACAAGTATTACTTTTATAATCAGTTCAAAAAAAGAACAGTTTGATTTTAAATTTTGCCTTTGCTGCCAAACTTCTTGAACTAGTGATCTATACTGGCTCCCTCCTACACTTCATTCCCATTCTCCGAATCCAGCTATTGTAATCTGGCTTCCACTCACTCATCCAAAGGTCTCCAGTGGCCTCCCACTTGCCAAGGCCAAGACCTCTTTTCAACCCTTGTCCAACTTGATTTTGCCACATGATTAACACAGCTTCTTAAACTTTCTGAAAATCACTGTTTAAGCTATGGAAATAATGTACCTGTACTACACACACAACACACAGACATACACACACAAGCCCATCATCTACAATGTTAGTACCATAATACAACCAAGGTCATTTTGATATATTTCCTGCTAGTCTTTTTAAGTATTTTTCACATCATTATAGCATGAATATAAATCCAGTTTTGAATTTACCACCTCTTTCTTGAAACTCTTCTTATTTCCATAAAACAATTATTTTTTGAGTTTTCAATAATTTACCCATTTCTTAAACTTGTAATACTTTGCCTAAAATTTCTAAAGTGTTTGTTAATGTGCAGATCCCTGGACCCCACTCTACCCCATCACAAATATTCTATTTCATTACTATTGGTGTGGGCCAAGAGCCTGTTTCCTGCTTTCTGTTGTGAGAGGTCCAGAAATTCTACTGAGAAACATTTCTACAGAGTCACACCTCTACAGCAACCGGCTATCCAACCAACCAAGGACCAAAAACAACTTTGGAAACCCAAACCAGTGCTTCCTAATCATCAGATTCTCTAAGGGTTGGATTTAAGTATCTATTTTTTAATCCCTTCTTATGATTCTGATGAGCCATGACCTTAAGTGAAACTACACTATTTGCATTTTTCACTTTCAAGTCCCAGGGCCTTTGTTTGTGCTATTCCCTTTGCCTGGGTTTCCATTCCTTCTCACATTCATCCTTGAAGCACACCTCAAATGTGGCCTCCTCTGTCAGATTTCATAGCTGCTGTTGTTCAGTCACTCAGTTGTGTCTGACTCTTTGCTACTTCATGGACTGCAGCACAGCAGGCTTCCCAGTCCTTCACCATCTTCTAGAGCTTGCTCAAACTTCTGTCCATTGATTCGATGATGCCACCCAACCAGAGGCTTTTCTATGTCCTCTGTCTTTCTTTCCCACTCACAAATTAGTCATTTAAGTGTCTATGACTTTAGGCTGGGCAATGAGCTACTTGAGAGCAAGTGTAGTGCGTGTATTTGCTACCTATTCCTGAGTAAGAAATTTCCTCAAAACTTAATGTTCAAAACAACAATAAACATTTTCCACTTCACAGACCTTACAACATCTGCAGTTCAAGGATTCAGAAGTGGCTTAGTTGGATGGCTCAGGCTTGAATCTTTCATGAAGTAGTCAAGGTGTTAGGCAGGGCTATAGTCACCTGAAGGTTTGACTGAGGCTGAAAAATCCACTTTCCAGATGGCGAACTTAAGTGACCAGCAAATCAGTATCAGCTATTGGCAGAAGGCCTCTGTTATTCTTTACTTGGATCTTTTCATATGGCTGCTTGGGCTGCTTACAACATGGCGTCTGCCTTTCTTCAGAGCAGCCATTCTGGGAGCAAGAATAAGACTACAATTTCTTTTATGACCTAGCCTTGAAGGTCACCCACCATCACTTCTATAAGGTTCTATTGATCACACAAGAAAACCATAATACAGTGTAGAAAATTATGCACAGATATAAGGATCATTTGGGGTCATCTTTGAGGCTGGCTACCACAGAGAATATCTATTTTTTTCTTTTGTCTATCCATCACTCTTTGTAGGAAACACATTTCATGTTATATAATCAGGTTGAACCTTCCCCATCTGAGGGTGAAGCATATAACCTAAGCCTGGCCAACTTGATATTCCATTGCTCTGGTCAAAGTGGTCAGTTAAATGGGTGTGTGACCAACTAGAGATAATCAGTCTTCCTTGACTTTTGGTATACGGATTCTAAGGAAGACAGGGTCTCTATTCTGCTATTTTGAGATCTAAGAATGATCTTAGCCGGAGTTTCTGAAGGCCATTTGTTCAGGTCAAATTGGAGGAAGCTATCTTTAGTAAGAAAAAATGAGGCCAACTCACAAAGAGAGGAAAAACGAGTGGAGATGAATAGAGAAAAAAAGAGCCCTGATGAAATAATTTGAGCTCCCTTGATCCAGTCAAGCCTGAAATTAACACAGACTTTTTAGTTACATGGGTCAATATATTTCCTTTTTTATTTAAGCTAGTTTAAGTTGGATTCCTATCGCCTGCAACAAAAACAACTCCAACACATTAGCAGGGTCTGTATCTTACTCCTCTTGAGTTTCCAACATTGGGTTCTAAGTACTTAACTCAAGTTGGATGAATTTGTTGTTGTTGTTGCTGTTCAGTCACTAAGTCCTGTCTTGACTGTTTGCAATCCCGTGGACTTCAGCATGCCAGGCTCCTCTGTTCTTCACTATCTCCTGGAGTCTGCTCAGATTCATGTCCATTGAGTCAGTGATGCTATCTAACCATCTTGTCTTCTGCCACCAGTCTTTTCTAGCGAGGCAGCTCTTCACATCTGGTGGCCAAAGTATTGGAGCTTCAGCTTAAGTGTCAGTACTTCCAATGAATATTCGGGGTTGATTTTCTGTAGGATTGACTGGTTTGATCTCCTTGCAGTCCAAGGGACTCTCAAGAGTCTTCTCCAGGACCACAATTTGAAAGCATCAGTTCTTCAGTGCTCACCCTTCTTTATGGTCCAACTCTCACATCCATACATGACTACCGGAAAAACCACAGCTTTAACTGCCTTTGTTGGCAGTGATGTCTCTGCTTCTTAATATGATGTCTAGGTTTGTTGTAACTTTCCTTCAAAGGAGCAAGCATCTATTAATTACATGTTTACAGCCACAGTCTGAATTGATTTTGGAGCCCAAGAAAATAAAATCTGTCACTGTCTCTACTTTTTCCCACCTATTTGCCATGAAACAATGGGACTGGATGCCACGATCTTCATTTTTTGAATGTTGAGTTTCAAGCCAGCTTTTCCACTCTCCTCTCTCACCCTCATCAAGAGGCTCTTCAGTTCCTTTTTGCTTTCTGTCATTAGAGTGGTAATATCTGCATATCTGAGGTTGTTGATATTTCTCCTGGTAATCTTGATTCCAGCTTGTGCGTCACCCAGCCTGGCATTTCACATGTACTCTGCATCTAAGCTAAATAAGCAGGGTGACAATATATAGCCTTTACATACTCCTTTCCCAATTTTGAACCAATTCATTGTTCCATGTCTGTTCTAACTGTAGCTTCCTGCATACAAATTTCTCAGGAGACAGGTAAGGTGGTCTGTTACCTCCATCTCTGTAAGAATTTTCGACAGTTTGTTGTAATCCACACAGTCAGAGGCTTTAGCATAGTCAATGAAACAGATGTTTATCAGGAACTCCCTTGCTTTCTCTGTGATCCAACGAATGTTGGAAATTTAATCTCTGATTCCTCTGCCTCTTCAAAACCCGCCTTCTACATCTGCAAGTTCTTGGTTCATGTACTGCTAAAGCCTAGTGTGAAGGATTTTGAACATAGCCTTGCTAGCTTGTGAGATGAGCACAATTGTATTAACATTCTTTCGTGTGACCCTTCTTTGAGATTGGAATGAAAACTTTTTCCAGTCCTGTGACCACTGCTGAGTTTTCCAAATTTGCTGACATATTGAGTGTATCACTTTAACAGCATCATATTTGGGGATTTGAAATAGCTTAGCTGAAATTCCATCACTTCCACTAGCTTAGTTTGTTCAGTTCAGGTCAGTCGCTCAGTCGTGTCTGACTCTTTGCAACCCCATGGACTATAGAGTCCATGGAATTCTCCAGGCCAGAATACTGGAGTGTGCAGCCTTTTCCTTCTCCAGGGGATCTTCTGAACCCTGGTCTCCTGCATTGCAGGTCAATTCTTTACGAGCTGAGCCACAAGGAAAGCCCAAGAATTTTGGAGTGGGTAGCCTATCCCTTCTCCAGGGGATCTTCTCCACCCAGGAATCGAACTGGGGTCTCCTGCATTGCAGGCAGATTCTTTACCAACTGAGGTATCAGGGAAGCCCTCAAGCATTGTTTGTAGTAATGCTTCCTAAAGTCCACTTCACTTCACATTCCAGGATGTCTGGTACTAGGTGAATACCATCATGGTTTTCTGGGTCATTAAGACCTTTTTTGCATAGTTCTTTTATGTATTCTTGCCACCTCTTCTTAATCTCTTCTGCTTCTGTTAGGTCCTTACCATTTCTGACCTTTATCATGTCTGTCCTTGCATGAAATCTTCGCTTGATATCTCCAATTTTCTTGACGCAATCTCTAGTCTTTCCCATTCTATAGTTTTCTTCTATTTCTTTGCACTTTTCATTTAAGAAGGCCTTCTCATCTCTCCTTGCTATTGTCTGAAACCCTGCATTCAATTGGGTATATCTTTCCCTTTCTCCCTTGCCTTTTGCTTCTCTTCTTTTCTCTGTTATTTATAAAGACTCCTCAGACAACCACTTTGCCTTCTTGCACTTCTTTTTCTTAGGGATTTTTTGGTCCCTGCTTCCTGTACAATGTTACTAACCTCTGTCCATCGTTCTTCAGATACTTTATCTACCAGATCTAATCTCTTGAATCTATTCGTCCATCACCTCCACTGTATAATCATAAGAGGTTTGATTTAGGTCATACCTGAATGGCCTACTGGTTTTTCCTATTTCTTCAGGTTAAGCCTGAATTTTGTAATAAGGAGCTCATGATCTGAGCCACAGTCAGTTCCAGTTTTTGTTTTTACTGACTGTATAGAGTTTCTCCATCTTTGGTTGCAAAGAACATAATAATTTGATTTCGTTGTTGACCATCTGGTAAAGTTCATGTGTAAACTCGTCTCTTGGTTTGTTGAAAAAGGGTGTTTGCTATGACCAGTGTGTTCTCTTGACAAAGCTCTGCCCCAACCACTGATGCTGAAGAAGCTGAAGTTGACCAATTCTATGAAGTTGGGTTAATACCTCAATTATCATATTTTTACATAAAAGTAATCTGATATATGCAAATGTTGGGGATTATTTTTTTAAGAACTGACAATTTACCAAGTAAGAAACACCTATGAGAACACTAAAAATCCTAGAACTTTGAAAAGTTTGGGAATCTGGAAGCCTACAGAGCCATTATGTTAGTCAGTTGTGCTCCGTTTCCAGCAGTCCTGTGTGATGCAGTTGAGTGAGTGGTTGACCAGCATCCTGAGAACATGCAGAAAATGGCTGAGGACAGGAGCACTGTGGGAGACGCACACCAGGTTGCCTTGGTGACAGGAAATGGAAGAAGGCCCTAAGTGCACCTCCCAACATTCGGGTAACACTTGGGTAATATGATATCACAGGAACTAGGATGGGTAAACCAACCACAGACATCCACAGGATGCTGGCTGTGGGTGGTGGGTTTTTGGTCTCTCTAAGAATCATGTGCATAGTGGAATTTGCAATAGGAAGATGCACTATCAGATTTATAGCTTCAGGTAAAGAGTTCACCAAATAGCTGGACTAGTAATCAGATTATCCCAACTCTTGCCCTGGCTGAGGAACTGCAAGGAACAGAGGAGTATATGGCTTCATAAAGGAATGTTTGCTGTGACATAGATGAGTAGTATCACACGTGTGAGTGGTTGTTCTGCTGTAGAATGATATAGGGAGATACAAAAGGAAGGAAGCCAAATACGGGAAAGAGAAACATTGTCTGCTGCTTGCCTTTCTCATCAAAGTCTTCTAATACTCCCCAGTCCTGTTGCATCTAGGAAAACCGTTATACACATCATCAACCAAGTGACAGGTCTTTATTTTTAGTTCATTACAGAAACCCTGCTACCCAAATGATGCCTGACAGAAAAATCTCCTGTTGGTAAGGACCTTTTCTCAAGCCAAAGTAAACCTCAGAATTCCTTAGTTATCCCCTGGGCTTGTACAGTAAGTTAGTTTTCTTTAATTCCATAAACTCCTATGACTCCTGGTTACATACCAACCACCGTTTTTCAGAAAGGAAACTAGTGTCTATACCAATAAGAGCCTAAATTCTGGAGTTAGACTAGCTGTATTCATTTTCTGGGCGCCTGATGACCTCAGCTAGCGATCAGAAGTTGTTTTGTGAAGTTTGCTCTGCATTCGGTTATTCTTTTGATGAATTTGTAGGAGAGAAAGTGGTCTCCCAGTCCTACTCCTCCGCCATCTTGGCTCCTCCCCCCGACTAGCTGTATTCAAATCACGGCTTCCTCACTCAGTTGGCCTATATCATCTAGGACAAGTCATCCTTTGTGCCTCAGTTTCCTTGCCAATAAAATGGGGTTAACAATATGATAATAGTATCTCTTCATAGAGATGTGACAAGTACTAATTGAATACGTGTGTGCGTGTGTGTGTAGAGAGAGTTTAGAACAGTGTCTAACACACAGTAACCCCCTTGTAATTTTTTGATATTATTATATAGACAAAATCACATTTCTCTCTATGAAACTTCCTCAAATCTTCATCATTATACACAGATCTCATTAGATACATCTCACTAATGAGAACCATTTGTGGATCAAATGTTGTTAACTGGCTTAAGCCACTTTGGTGTACAATTGTCAGTGTCTTGGTGGGGCCTCTGCCAATTTGTCCCCTTAGAGTCTGGTGTCCATGAGCTCAAACCTCCTGACCAGCACCCCTTGAGAAAACTGAACCAGATGTCATGATGTCGTAGAGCCAGATCCAGCCATGCTTCTCATCAGGTCAGGTGACAGAATCCTACACTAAGTAGCAAGCATGGGACTAAACAAACACCCAGGCCTAGAGCACCATTCTGGGCTCACACAAAACTGATGCCCCATTCATTCAAAGGTAAGATGCCCATGCATCACACATCCCTCAGTAATCATCCATGTCACCAATAAATTGTTAAGCTATTTCTAGCACCTCTTATGCTAAAGAATAAGGGAAACCCATATTCCCCATTAGAGCACTTCAAAGTGTTCATTAACAACTTATACTTCCTAGGTGGTGCAGTGGTAAAGAATTCACCTGCCAAGGCAGGAGACACAGAAAACAAGGTTTGGATCCCTGGTTCAGGAAGATCCCCTGGAGAAGAAAATGGTAACCCACTCCAGTACTCCTGCCTGGGAAATCCCATGGACAGAGGAGCCTGGCGGACTACAGTCCATGGGGTCACAAAGAGACACGACTGAGCACGCATGCACAGGGTGAATATTAAAACTATTTTTTAAAGCACACTTATCTTGCTGTGCTGAAGTATTTCAATTATGACAATAATCACCTAATGTCAGTAGAACTCTCAGACAAAAAAAACATGGTTTTTTTGTAAGGTGACAGCGTACCTATTGACGATTTTTGAAGATGTTCATAGATTCCTCATTAAAAACGAATAATTAAAATAACATCAGCTGATAAATGCTCTCTTTGCAAGGAACGTTCACAGTTCCTGACTTGATAATCACTAAAAAATGTGTTTTCAGCTATGTGGGTGGGTTGGAAGTGATTCTTCATGTGACTCAGGCACTAACTAGATCTCCTTAATTCCAGGATTATCAGTGGGAAGTGGTTTTCAAAGAAATAGATTTTTGATGAAGCAAATGGAATTTCAGAACTTAAATATCAGTGTATTGACATAGAAGGTCTTTTTAACTCTTGCAATCTGTAGAAAACAACTTTGATTTACAGTACAAAAGTCATGCAGTCAATATGGTGGGACAGAATTCACTGACATGTTTATGTAGGGCACACCTCACCCCTTTGCTTTTGACACTGAACCAAAAGTAGGTCACGGTAGGCAAAATATTAAAAGAAAGTAAAGATATTTCTTTTTAGTGTCTTTGATGGTACATATATTTGTCTCTCACTAATTGCACAGAGGGCAGCAGGAGGGTGCAGATTTTCTGCAGGATAAGGGAGAGAAGGCAGAAGGAAGGAAGATTAAGAAGGCCAATTGCTGAAGACAAGTTTCATCTAATTGGAAGTGGCTGATATATCACTAAAATCCTGAACCAAAAATTGTTTTGCTTTTTGTTGTTGTGTTAGGGGAAATGAAGGAAGCTTATGATTATTCAGTCAGTTCAGTCGCTCAGTCATGTCTGACTCTTTGCAACCCCATGGACTGCAGCACGCCAGGCTTCCCTGTCCTTCACCAACTCCTGGAGCTTGCTCAAACTCATGTCGATCGAGTCGGTGATGCCATCCAACCATCTCATCTTCTGTTGTCTCCTCCTCTTGCCTTCAATCTTTCCCAGCATCAAGGTCTTTTCAAATTAATCAGTTCTTTGCGTCAGGTGGCCAAAGTACTGGAGCTTCAGCTTCAGCATCAGTCCTTCCAAAGAATATTTAGGACTGATTTCCTTTAAGATTGACTGGTTTGATCTCCTTGCAGTTCAAGGGACTCTAAAGAGTCTTCTCCAACACCACAGTTCAAAAGCATCAATTTTTCCACGCTCAGCTTTCTTTTTATGGTCCAACCCTCACATCCATACATGACTACTGGAAAAACCATAGCTTTGACTAGATGGACCTTTGTCAACAAAGTGATGTCTCTTTTTTAATATGCTGTCTAGGTTATGATTATTAAGGCATAGCAATTCATGGGGTTGTAAACACGAAACTGTTTAACTGTCTCCAGCCTGGTCTGGTAGAATCCTCTTTTTTCAGGTCAGTGAACCCTCTTATCTTTACAATGTCTCCATCTAATTCCATAACCTCCCAGTCTCATTTCTAATGCTCAGTCCTATTCATTTCCAAACTTCAATCTGAAAACCAAAACCATAAAACTTCAATGTCCACGTAGTGGGAGTGGGGATGGGAGATGTGTCTACTATCATACCCGCATCTTCTCCCGCTTTCCCAGACAAGAGCACCCTAGGTCTGGAGGATGGAATGAGAATCTTCTTCCCTGGCTCCTTTGGATGGGGGTGGGGGTAGGGAGTGGGGAAGGTGGTGGTGGGAGTAGGTGCTACCACAGAGGCTGCTGCTGCTTCTCTAACGCCAACAGATTTTCTTTCCCCTCTTGAGTTGCCTGTCGGCTTTCCCTGGGTCACATGTCCCAGCCCACAGCCTCCTGACAGAGAATCTAGCTCAAGCTCAGCCCCTTCTCTCCCTCAGCCCAAGTGGTCCTCTCGTCTCACATGCTCTTGAATGGGAAACTGACAAGATGGCTCAAGCTCAGCTACTTTGTCTGCTCCACTTACAGGAAATCCTATCCTTGCAGTACAAATTGTGGAAATGCAGTCTGGAGTCTCATTAAGAGTGAATTAGAAAAAAAAAAAAAAAGAGTGAATTAGAGCACTTGGTAGGAGACCAGGGGAACAATAGAAAACAATCTGTCATTAACTTAAAGGCAAGGCAGTGTTCCTGGAAGTAATGCAATTCCAAGTTGAGTGGAGCTGATAGAGTAAGCCACCAATCCATCTCCTAGCTCCAAACATTACTTTAATGCCCAGAACACAAATAAAGAATACATCAGGTGCTTTAATTGGTAAGACAGATATGAAGTTTGATTTTAGCTAATAGAGAAGAAGAGATAACAGTTCTACTTAAGCCACACCCGTTCCCTCTCACACTTGTGGTGGAAGCTAATACCTTCAGAGCCTCCACCCCTCCCAGTGCTCTAAATCTTACCCTAATAGTGCTTTCATCCTATCCATCCTAAGTCATCATGTCTAACTCTTTGGGGCGCTATGGACTATAGCTCACCAGGCTCTTATGTCTACGGGATTCTCCAGGCAAGAATACTGGAGTGGGTTGCAATTCCTTTTCCAGATCTTCCCCACCCAGGGATTGAACCTGAGTCTCATGTCTCCTGCATTGACGGGTGGATTCTTTCCCACTAGTGCCACCTGGGAAGTGCTTTCACCTGATACAATGTGGTCACTGAAAATCAGTTTTGATGTCTTCTTCCTGAAAGAAGTGAAAGAAGAAAGTGAAGTCGTTCAGTCCTGTCCAACTCTTTGCGACCCCATGGACTGCAGCCTGCCAGGCTCCTCCATCCGTGAGATTTTCCAGGCAAGAATACTGGAGTGGGTTGCCATTTCCTTCTCCAGGGGATCTTCCCAACCCAGGGATTGAACCCCGGTCTCCCACACTGCAAGCAGACTCTTTGCCGTCTGAGCCACCAGGGTGAGACCCACTCCAAATACCTTCCTTGTTCTCTTACTCACTAAACTTAATTGATGAGCTCTATCTTCTCAGCACCCATATTTTCTCTTCTCTTTGGGGAGTAAAGGGACAATTCTGGGACTTAAGTCCATAGACTATTTTTAAACTTTTTATTATGGAAATTTTCAAACATTAATAAAAGTAGAAAGAATAATATGATAAACGCATATACTCACCACCCAGTTCAATTACCAACTCATGACTAAGCTGTACCCCTACCTACCTTCTCTTCCTTCTGGACATTGTGTCCCAAATAAAAGAACTCTTTTTTTTGTTTTTATCAACACACCTAAAAAATAAACAGTGATTCTTTTTTTTTTTTTTTAGTAATTCTTAATTATTATTAAATATCTAGTCTATACTCAAATTTCTACAGCGGTGTCATAAACTGGAATCCTAACAAGGTTTATCTTTTAGGTTTATCTGATGGAAACATTTCTTGCATAAATCAGATTATATTAAGGTTATGCTATGGTGGCAAACAACTCGAAAATCACAATAGCTTATGACAGGTTGGGTTTCTTTCCTGCTCACGTGAATTTCCGCTATTAGTCAGCTCTGCATCCTCTTCACTCTTGGCCAGAAGCTGAAGAAACAGTCCCTATTTGGGATACACCCACTTCCTGGCAGATGGAAATGAGAAATGGTCGAAACACAATGACTTTTAAAACTTCTGCTCAGAAGTAGCAACCATCACATCTGCTCACATTTCATTTGTCGAAGAAAATCACATGGCCAAAGCTGATGTCAGAGGGGAAGAAGGGAAGAATAACTCTCACAGGAGAGGGCAGTAAATACTGGGAGTAATACAATCTATCAAAGCTTATAAGTCTCTTTTAATTTATAGATTCCCTTTCTCATGTTTTTACTTTCTATTTTCTTTTTCAACTTACTAGTTGAAGAAATGGGGTCATTTATGCTGTAGAATTTCCTATTTTCTGGATTTTGCTAATTGCATCCCTTTGCACACTTATTCAACATAGTGCTTTGCCACCTCTACTTCTTCTAAACTTGTGTTTAAATACAGAGGCATTATCAGATGCAGGTTTTTGGCCAAGGATACTTTCTAGATGGTCATGAGTGTTCTGTTAATTATCTCTTTTCTAACAAATCATCCCCCAAATTTGGTGACTTAAAACAATAATCATGTATTATCTCATGGTTTCTATGGATCAAGGATTCAGATAGGGCACAGAGGAATGGTTTGTCTCTACTTTATGATTTCGGGGGTCTAGCTGAAAAATGGAAATGCTGGGAGGCTAAATCATTTGAAGGCTTGACTGAGACAGAAGTTTGTTCAAGGTGGCTTATTTACTTGTTTAGCAAGTTGGTGTTGGTAAATCAGTCTGTTCTCTGCTGAGGTGCTGGCTTGTCCACAGAGCTGCTTGAGCATCCTCACAACATGGTGGCTGACTTCCCCCAGAGTGATTGATCCAAAGGACCAACACTGAAGCTGCGATATCTTTTTTGACCTAGTTTATTATTAAAAATTCATACAGTGATACTTCCATTCATTACAAAATCAGCCCTTATTCATTGTAGAATGTCTACACAAAGGCATGGGTACCAAGAGAGAAGGTTCACTGAGGGCCACCTTGGGGTCTGGCTACTATATGTATCAAGTGGTTTTCATGTTAAAACAATAAGTAGGGACAATCTATATCTTGTTGTGTGAGACAATGGTTTCTAGCATTTGTGATGTCATGGTCCAGTAGGATTTCAGAGGGAAAAATAGGGCCTAAGTGAAACTATTTAATCTTTATCATAATGTAAAGCCACTTAAAAGATGTATCCTGTTAAAGCTATCATTATCATTGTTATCTTTTTTTTTTTAAAAGGCCTTTATCGCCCAAAAGTTCACTATCTCAAAATGAAGAATAATCATTTTATTTTATTATTCATTTATTTATCTAATTTTGGTTGCACCATGTGGCTTGTGAGATCTTAGTTCCCCAACCAGGGATTGAACCTGGGCCCACAGCAGCAAAAGTGCTGATTTCTAAGCACTAGACCACCAGGGAATTCCCAAGAATGATCATTTTAGGTGTGGAGCATGGAGAACTCTCCTAAACTGTAGTGGGAATGAACATTGGGAATCCACTTGGAAAACACTCTGTAGTCTAGTTGAGAATCCACATACTCTAGCCTAGATACATTCCTAGGTAAATGCCTTAAAGAAATGTTGTACACACACACCAGGAATCATGTACAAGAATGTTTATAGCAGCACATTAATAATAGCTGGAAACAAATCAAATGCCCATCAACAGCATAGATAGACAAATTGATGTATATTCATACTATTATTCCATTTATATCAATTTCCCAAAAAACAATACTGAAGTATAGTGCTTTGAGATACATGCTTAGTTGAAAAAAAGTTAAAAAAAAAAAAGGACCAAGAGTATGGTTATTATAAAGATCAAGTCATGGTTACCTTTTAGGGGAGGAAGGGTTTTCTGATTTTGAAGAATCACAGTTGGAGACTGTTAGGGTGCTGGCAATATTTTATTTATTGATCTGAGTGATAGTTACACAGATACTGTCTTGATAACTCAATAAGTGGCACATTTAATGTTTTTCTTCTGTTTGTGTGCTATATTTTACCATAAAAAGGGGAGTTTTAAGAAGAAAAAATAAGTCTTTTTAATTAAAAATTTTAGCTTTAAGAGAAACTTCAAAAAAAAAAAAAAAAAAAGACCATCTGTTCTTTCTCAGCTCCATCATCCTTTTCTCACCCCTTTTTCCATACGGGGTGTCAGCAGGATCTCTGCTGGCTCCAGTACTGGCAGTTTCATGAGAGACACTGTCACATGTTCCTGACTCAGTGGAGCAGGAATTGATGTGGTTACACACACACACCCAGGAAACTTCCCTTCCTGTGCTTCAGAAAGAGGAAGTACCTTTGCTCCACTTCCCAGGTTAGGTTGGTGAGAAGAGAGAATAGCCTCCCCTCAAGAACTCTGAAGCCCCCACCCCTGGCCAAAAGTCCCCCATTTCTTGCTCCCAGGCCTTCTGGGCAGGCCTGACAGCCGACTTGTTGGCTCTTCTGAGATGTGCTGTCAGCATGTCCTGCCAGCAGCCCCGGTGCCTGGCAGTGCCCTGCACTAAGGCTGAGTGGTACTTCGTGCTGTGGTTCTAAGCAGTGGGCCTGAGTAGACCATTTTAGTATTGGGCACTTTACAGCATCCTGTTCCATCCCTGTTGATGGAGCATCTAGTATATACTAGAGTTTTTGCTAGTTGTCTTACTTCATGCAGTGCTTTATAATTTACAATATTTTATTTCATTCTGATAACAGTCTTATGTAACAGATGGAAGATACTTAATTATTTCTGCTTTTCAAATTGGTCATTGAGTCTCTCAGGTTTGAGCATCTTCGGCAAAATCATTATAAAAGGCTAGTCATACCTCTGAATACTTGCCATACCCACAGCCTCATGGTAGAAAAGTAGGCCTGGGTGCTTTCTCAGACCACCCTGTTTAATGGTATCTCCTGACCCATTCCCACCCCTAGCCCACAGCCAGTTTTGTCAGAAGCGATTGCTTCATTCAAGGGCAACCCAGCTATAGGGCCAAGATATATAGGATGGCCTGGAGAAACAAATCTGCCCAAACAGGAATAATAATGATTAGACAGATAATTAGATAATCTCAGAAATGTTTCATAAGAAAGACAAATTAGATATTAGAAAAGCTAAAAGATACCAGAGATGAGAAAGTTTTGCACAAATACCATAGGCAGAAGGAATCATCAATAAACAGAGTGTGAGTAATGTAAATGCACACAGGAAAGATATTTTTGAAGGGCAATTTGATAGTACCTATCATAATAGCCAAAGCAGAAATGTTTTGATACAATTCCATTTATAAGAAAGCAACTTACATAAAGACTTAAATAAGCAGGCAAGGTTTTATGTACCAGGATAGTTACTGTAAATATTCATAGTAGCAAAAAAATGTAGGCAACCTAAATGTATATCTTCGGGGAAATGATTAAATAATGTTTTTAGTATCCAATGAAATGTTATGCAGCTATTAAAAAGAACAAACTATGTGTTACAGGAGAAGTGGTGTCCTTAACATATTATTTAATGAATAACAGTTTGCAAAATAATGTTCATAGCATTTTCTAAGAATTTTGTAAACAACTATAAATATATGTAAAACATGTATATGGAATAGATATATATTCATATGTACCTCATATGTATTTGTATATGCATAGAAAAAGGTCCAGAAAGTTTTGAACCAATATATTAATAGCAATGATTCTTTAAAGAATAGGATCACTATGGTGGTTATAAAGTATATGTCTACAAGTATGTCAGTACTCTTCTCTCCAAAAGGTGAGGCCCAATTTCCCTCCCCTTGACTGTGGGCTTGCTTAACGTGTATCTGTGTGTGACTTGTGAGATTAGGACATACAAGATTTTCAGTTGCCTCCTTGCTCTGTCTTTTGGATCATTCACCCTGGGCATAGCTAGCTTCCACCTTGTGAAAACACCTAGCTACCCTGTGGTGAGGTTTGTGGTAAAGAACTGAGACCTCCTGCCGATAACCAGCACTAACTTGCCAGGCCTGTGGATGGATCCTACCTTGTTAGTAGATCTTTCAGCCCCAGTCAAGCTTTCAGATGACTGCAGTCCCTGTTGGCATCATGACTGCACTAGAGTGAAAGACTCTGACCCAAGACCCACCCAGCTAAGCTACTTTAGATTACTGACCCACAGAAGCTGTGTGAGATAATAGATGTTTATTGTTTGGGGCCATGACATTTTGGGGATAATTTTTTATATGGCAACAGACAACTCAAATGAGTATGAAGAAGAGAAGGATAAAGTTTTTAGAACAATTTACTCTAAAAACTTAAAAAAACATATACTCCATTGTTTACATTTTTATAATGATTTTTATTTTATCTTTTTTTTGGTGAAATTTGAACAAAATCTGTACTTTTAATAATACTGCATCTCGTGTTAATTTTCTGTTTTTTTTTCCCTAAAACATGGTATTTCACTCGATTCTCAGAATTGGATTAGAATTTTCAAGTCTCATTCAAATTTTTTTAAATCACTAAGATAAGAAGTTTTCTAGACTTTCAGCAATACTACTAGACATTTATGATTTATAAATTAAAAAATTTTATGTTGAAAAGACAATCTTTAAGGAAAAGTAATAGCTCATTTGGAAGGTCTAGCTCATCATTAAACCTAGAAAGAATAATACATATTTCAAAAAACATGTGAGAAACTCAATGACTAGTAGTGGTGACTATATACAGAGAAACAAGTCCAAAACATAAAATTTCTGCTCCTGGTGATATAAAACATAAGACATTGCCAGTCATCGATCATTATGTTTTTCTGACTAAATATTACCCAGTCATCCCTGACTTGCAAAGGAGAAAAACCACAGAAGGGAATTTCTCTCTGTTGAACAAATATTTATGTTTGTGTTAACAAAGGACAAAGAACCCCTTTCTGATTTTTTTTCCCTTAAAGAACCAGTACTTAAATTTGCAGTTTTGATTAATGGCAATGTCACTAGTTAAGACACCAGTTAAAGAAGTTAAGTGTTTAACATCTGTTTCTTTCTCATCAACTCCACAGCATTCATTAGGTTGTACCCATTAGAATTTCAGTTTTTGTCTTTTATTCACATTTTTTCTTCTCTTCTACCCAATTATTTTATCTCTGCGGTCCTTGGGCAAAGCCAGAAAATCAGTCTAGCCAGGTTGCAAAGTAAGGACTTCCTAAAAAAAATACCATTGACTTCACAACTTCCCCTGTTCATAGTTACATTTAATTCTTTTTGAGCTAATGGTACCAGGGGACTGATGTCTGCATCCTGAGCAAATATTCTCATCATTTCTTCCTTTCCATCTAAAAACATTCCTTAGCTCTTTCGAAAGTTAAAGGCCTCCGAATTTTTTATGGAAGTATTGTATGTGCTGTTTTATGGATTTTATCCACGTTCCAGATTTTTTTTAAAGTAAATATTAATCTTGCCTGTTATATAAATGAAACATCTGCAATTTTCCATATGTAATGATACCATCAAGGGAGGAAGGAGTGTAAGAGAAGAAGGGGAAAAGTCATTAAAAACAGAATGTTAGGCTAAGACAAAGGAATCTAGCTAGACCTGGACCATCAGCCTCTGAAAAGTTAAAGTAATTGTTTAACTTGAATTACATCATCAATCCAAGTTGGGGTGTTCAGGGCCATTCCAGTTATGGCCGTTTTGGCTAACCACCCACATAGTATAAAATCTGCTCTCAACCTGTTTTTATTCATTTTTAGTATCCAGGCTTAATTAGTGTTCAGACAGGAACTTGACACTTACTTGACTCATTTAAAATATGTTAGTAAAATAACTGTCTGAACATCCTCTGCTAGTCACCTTTGCTAATACAATCGAAGCAGCCACCGTAGCATTCCCCAGAGAGTCCAGATCCATGCTGTTTTGACTATGGAAGGCAGGTCTTTTGGGTACCATTTTATGGTCTCATTTGGATTATGGTGGGCAAATAAGAGTGAGATAAAGTCCAAATAAACTGGCTCTCAAATTCCCATGTTTGTGTGGGTTTATTTGGTTCTTTGATGTCTTTTTTGTTTCTCTGTTGGAATGTTTCAAATATGCACTTAAGTCACCCATAGAAAAGGCTGCTAATGTAAATGGATGTGTGTTTAGAATGGGCTGTCATCTTAACCCTCCCAGAGATGCAAAACCCATAAAACACAAGGGGTCAATTGGAATTACCTCTTCTGTTTCTTCTTTTAAATATGAGAGGTTGCAGAGTTCAGATTGCCCTTTCCTTCTTGTCTCTCTGTTTATTCAGGTGACTTAAATTTTGGCCGTTATAAGGAGGGGTTGACCCTCAACGCTAGGACATTCCTGTTAAAATTGAGTTTTGACTTCCATGCATTACTGATTATTTTAAGAATATTATTTGAGTCTTTGATATGCTATCTTCACAGTAATTTCCATTTAAAAAAACATAGTAAGATAGAATTGTGTTATCTGCAGTATTTGAACTCTTATTGTAAATGCTGTTTTCAAATTTAAAATATATTTTGTCATAAAAGTGTTGTAGAAGTAATATTAAAGAAAAATTGAGAAGTAGGAGGTGAGAAATCATCTCTATCTATAACTCACACATGTTATTGCTAAAAGAGACCCAATCAGAGGTGAGGTGGGCATTGACCCATGCACATACCTCCAGGTTGGTGTATTGAAGCTGGTGAGACTTGGATGCCCAGCAGTCTAGAACCAGTGGTGCCATAAATGTGTAAGAACTACCTTTTACATCACAAGCATTTTTAAAGTATAAGTCTTCACAAGAGGAGAAATTACATGGCTCCAAGTTTAGATTTTTTTTTTTTTTTAGTGTGTACTTAGAGAAATCAAAATCTAGCTATACTACATCCACATTTGCAACTTTAAAAACATTTTTTTAAATTTATCTATTTTTTGCTGCACTGGGTCTTTGTTGTTGCACAGCATTCTCTAGTTGCGGAGAGCAAGGATTCCTCTTTGTTGCCGTGTGCAGGCTTCTCCTTGCACTGGCTTCTCTTGTTGCAGAGCACAGGCTCAGTAGTTGTGGCTCTTGGGCTTAGTTACCCTGAGACATGTGGAATCTTCCCAGACCAAGGATTGAACCTGTGTCCCCAGCATTGGCAGGCAGATTCACAACCACTGGGCCACCAGGGAAGTCCCACCTCTTCAACTCTGGTTGAATACAGGTCTTGCCATTATGTAGTAGAAATGACACTCAGTGAAAAAAACTCTTCTAAAAGCTTAAGGTATCATTCTCTCTGTACTGAAAATTACATCCCTTTTTGAGGCAGGTCAATAGTATACAACTGTGCTCTGCTTGAGACTTCTAGATAGAAACCTTCTTGCTGGCATCCTTGAGTACACACTTCAAGTCAAAATGTGAATCCCTGTCAGAACTTGTATATTCGGAGCAATAATATAAAATATATACATAATGCTTTTAATGAACTTCCCAAAATTATAAATAATCTTCTGGATTAAGGGTGAGAATAATGGAACAACCAAGAGAGTTCTTGAAAGCAATGGGGCTTCACCCTGGGTAATAGGCACTCTGAAGGGATCACTTGAAGACTTTTGAGGAACAGAAATAGCATAACGCTGCCTCTCAATTTGATAACACTGTCTGACCCATTTGGCAGGCTTAGTATCTCCTTTAGCATAGTCTCATTTTAGTCACTTTTTGTTTCTGTTCTGGGGGGTTAAGTTTTGGATTCTTGGTTAGGTTAGTTTGGCTGGTCCCCTCGTGATACTAATGAGGCCACAGAAATATGGACCCTTAGGTTTTGTAGAGAAAATAACTTCTTACTAAACCCTTCTTTCCATTCCCTACCCTGTCTTTCACTTGATCACCCCAAGACTGTGAGGCTGTGAGCAGCTGAACGTTGTACTAGGAGGCTTCAGGAAATAATGGGCAAAGCACAGATTTTGGAATCAGATGAAAATGAAATGAGATCTACATCTTAGCTGGAACTCTTGAACAAATTACTTAACGTGGGCCTCAAATCTCTCGCTTGAAAATTAAAGTTCATATCAAAACTTGTCATGAGAATTAGATAGCACAAGTGCTGTGACACAGAGCTGGTACATAACAGGCACTCAATGATGCTACGTCTCTAATATCAGTGCAATTTGCCAACTCTTTCTGGGGCTCCTCTTCCCAGTACACAGTAGGGTTGCCCCTCATGGCCCATTTTTGGTTGCTGGAGTCAAGGGACTGATTCTAGCTGTTGAGTTGTGAGCAAAAGTGATACGTATTTGAAACTGCGGGTGCAAGTTTCTTTCTTTTGACATGGTGACTGGCAGCATTCAAGGTGGTGGATTCTCTCAGCTTGGGTTCAACAACTGGAATGAGGAGCATGTCCTGCTGACCCATGGAGGCTGAAGAGAAAGAACAAGGAACACATTTTGGTATCTTTAGCCACTGAAGTTTTAGTGTAGTGACTGCAGTATAACCCAACCCACTCTCTTGTGCTCCTCTACTTTTCAGAACAAGAAAGTACAAAAATGGAGGAAATAGAACCATGATTTAATTAGTGGATTGCGGAGACATCTGAGAGCTTCTCCAGTTTCACCCTGGTCAGTGTGGTGAAGTTATATTTCCAGATGGAAGCTATTAATAGAAATAGCTTTTCTGATGTTGAGGATGAATCCAAGTAGTTGCAGTCCAAGTAGAGGAGCTAGGGGAAACAGAGATATGAGGGCAAGCTATTTATGGTGTCATTCTCACTAACCCTTGAGAAAGTCTTGACAAATCTCCTAGGGCTTTTAAGTAAGTTTCAGACCAACTCTCGGATGAGTCAACAACATTCTCCCTACCCCCACGACCAGTCTTACTTAGAAAGCATTAAAATGTTCTTGAGTTCCAAAGAAGCTAATCTACTATATTCATAAATGAAAATAAAGAAAGCATCTCTTGGAAATGAACATTTCTTTCCACCAAACAAGATAAACATTCATCAAAATATTTCAACATCTCATTCCCTTCCCCCTCAGATGTTTTCTAGACTTATCAGTAAATAACCTCCTTAGAGGACTCGTTGAATATAACCTAGCAGCATTTTTAAAGAACGACAATACAATGTCAAATTCTATTTAAACAAATATTATTACAACTAGTGTCTCTAATGAGAATGTTTACCAGCTGTAGTTGACAATGGATTACTTTATGCACTATTTACCATAACTAAATTCCAGAACAATAATTGTGAATCTCCCATAGTGCTCATTGCAATGACTGCTGACTTATAATCATGAGGCTTTGTAGAAAAATAAAAAGTAACCTTTATTATTACTATTGGCAGGCAGTATGCTGAGTGCTTAGGTCAGGATTTCATTCAGTTGCATTTAACAGAAACCTGACCCCAGTAGCTTAGCCAAATGAAGTTCATTTTTCTCATCTAATAAGAAGTTAGGAGGTAGATAGCCCAGTTCTGGTACAGCTGCTTGAGAAAGTCATCAAGGCAGGTTCCTGCTGACTTTCTGATCTACCATTCTTAGCACAGAGCTTGTGTTGTCTTAGTTGCAAGACGGCTGCTTTTCTTCCAGGTAGCCCCATTCTATACAGAATGAAACAGAAAGGGCAAAGAGCAAAATACACATGCCAACTGGCTCTGTCCCTTTTTTTTTTTTTTTTTAATCAGAAACCATCGCTTTCTTGGAAGCCCCTCCCTGTAGAACAGAATCAGATGGTCACCATAGCTATACAGGAGTCTGGGGATGGAGTACTTTAGCTGGGCACATTGCCACCTTAAACAAAATTGTCTTTGTGTAATAAGAAAGAAAGTAGAATGCGGATCTTGGGTAGATAACTAGCAATATCCTCCATTAGGCCTTGAGGGCATTACCCTTTATAACATGCCCTTGAGGGCATGATCTTTATAACAAAACTATGAAGCAACTACTGCCATTTCCTGTTATTTCCCTGTTTTATACATTAGGAAACCGAGGCATAGAGGCTGAAATAACTTATCTAGGGTCACACAGATGGTAGGTGGAGAAAATGGAACAAAGTTAGACACCCTTTGGATTATAATTCTCAAGCAATCACAAAAGGCAAAAATGACAAGCTGATCAAGCTGGGAACTTGGTTCTCCTGGAAGGCCTCTGACTGCTTAATCAATCACACAGAAAGCCAACCCAGGGCACGGCCAAGGTCTCTTGGGCAATCTGCCAGCAGGTCCCTATGGGAGGCAGTTACGCTGTCATTCTTTCCCTGCTGTAACCACATACTCTCAGACTCCAAAGAGTCTTGAGGCAGCTGTGACAAGCATCTGCACGAGCCTGTTAATGAGGCAGAGTTCATGAGTGCAAAATACATGGAACATCAAGTTTCTGGGAAGCAACATGGGTTGGGGGAGGGGTGAATCCAAGGTGTGGCCTTTCTGCTCTCTCGGTTTAGGGAATTTTGTTTCAGGCAGGGTATAAGGCACTTCAGGCTTGAGGGGTATGGGGCTGGGGGAAGGAGAACAGACCATTTTGAGTCATTAACATGCTAATAGCTAATGATTTTTTGGAGGGGGTTATTTGTTTTTCACTCAACCTGTTATCTTTATTCATTGCTTTAGTTAACTTTAACAGCTTCTGGCCTGTAGCAAAATACATGAAATATTTTACGGTAACAAGAAGAAAGGCTCAGCTTGGGGCAGGAGAGCAGAGGCACTCAGAGCCAGCCAGTGTTCTCAGGTTGTAAAATAAAATCTCTAGACCAATTGGACACTGGCCTCGGGCCATGGCAGCCAGTGATTAATGCCAGAGTTGTAAAAAGTGCTATGGTGGGAATGGTTGGCCAGGTTGTATTTTGTGTGTGTGCCTGTGTGTTAGTTTTTTTCTTCAAAGCAGCTTAACATGAAACATACTTTTCAGTTAGCTTGGAATCTAAAAATACAATTAAAGGCATTTACTTTTCTTTTTTAATTAAGAATTTAAGCAACTTTATAGAAGAAAGGAAGCCTAAGAAACATGAAGCTCTAGACTAGCTCCATTTCTTCAAGTCTCCCCTGATCTTTGTTAATCTACTTTTGTACATTTTTACACAATTGTAATTATTATAGTATACTTATAGTTCTAGGTTCTACTTTTTTCTTTAAATTTATTTTATGTGAACATTTTCATACTTATTTGAAATACATGGTGTGTTTTTTAAACTTTAAGAGTATTTTATTACATCCTTTTGCCATAATTTGCTCAGTTATCTCCCTACTGTTGAGGATTTGGGCTATTTCTCTGGTTTTGCTATTATAAATGAGGCTACTTTCAACAACTTGGTACACATTTTTTATTTCTTTTTTTGCCTTTATTTCTTTCAGTTACGTTCCCCTAAGTGGCACTGTTTAGTCAATAAGTATGAAGAGTTTCTTTTCACTAGCTGTGCTCTGACTCGATGTTATCAGCAAGGTGGAAAGTACACCTGCTTCTCTAAATCACGGGGTGTGTTGACTGTTTACCTGCTGTCTCTGAGCTCCACATCAACCCTTCTACAATCTGCTTTGAAATGTTGGGGCTAAGAGCCCGGAAACTGCATTTCCCAGGCTTCCTTTATAGCTGGCTTCCTATTAAGTTCTGCTAGTAGAAGGTGCCAGCAGAGAATTAGAAGGCATTAGAGGAACAGAGGGGAGAAGTCATAATTCTCTCTTTTTTTTTTTTCTGTTTCTGGCAGTATCTTTAGAAGTGACTTTGTCTCTGGGTACCCTGTCCATGGTGTTCCCAGCATCCCATTTAGCACTCCCAGGGACACAGTAAGAAGTGTAGTCCTGAGCTAGTATAGTGCTGTGTCCTCTTTGTTTCCCCACCTATTTTCTTTCTGTCTTCCTGGAGAAAGGAATGGCAACCAACTCAAGTATTCTTGCCTGGGTAATCCCATGGGCAGAGGAGCCTGTCCATGGGAATTCCTCTCTGAGATTCAGGCTGTTGCAAAGAGCCGGATATGACTGAATGACCAACGCTTTCTGTCCTACTAATCTCAGGGCTACCTACCCCTCCCTTTGTGACCTTTCAACTCTCCCAGCAATATAGTTTCCTGTATGAAATGCTCACTCTGAAATACCTAGTTTGCTTTCTATTTTCCTGACTAGACTCTGACTTATAAACTGAGTTTTATAATTCAAATATATACTTTATTAAGGTAATATATGTATGATGGCTCCCCCAAAGCTTTATATTGCATTAAAAAATACTACTGGAAATGGATTTCACCTATTTGTCATCAACCTAAGTGCTCTGTGTATTTTTAAGTATAATGACAGACATTTCTAGATGATAACATACATGTGCATTCATTTAATACAAAAATTATTTGTATTAAAAAGAAAAAATAAAAATAAACACTTCATTAGCAAAATGTAATTGATTTGTAAATTTAAATCTAGTATTATGTTCCTTATACAATTTGGTTAGCTTAGTTTTCTTTTTTAACAAATACTTTAGTAGGTTGAATGGCTGCCTGACAAAAAGATATGTCCATGTCCAAATAGGGTTTCCCAGGTGGCGCTGGTGGTGAGGGATCCATCTGCCAATGCAGGACACATAAGAGGTACAGGTTCGATACCTGGGTTGGGAAGATCCCCTGGAATAGAAAATGGCACCCACTCTAGTATTCTTGCTTGGAAAATACCATGGACAGATGAGCCTGGTGGGGTACACTCCATGGGGTTGCAAATAGTCAGACATGACTGAGCATCTGAGTACAGCATAGCATGTCCAAATACCTAGAACTTGTGAATGTCACCTTATTGGGAAAAAAGGTCTCTGTGGGTGTAATTAAATTAAGGATACTGTGATTAGATCAACCTGGACTATCTAGGTAGAGGCCCTAAATCCAATGACAGGAATATTTATGAGAAAAACGCAGAGAAAGATTTGAGACAGAAGAGAAGAGGCAGACACAGAGGCCATCAAAGGTGGAGGCAGACACTGGAGTTAAGCAGCCTTGGCCAAGAAATGCTTGAGGCCCTTGGGAACTAGAAGAAGTAAGTTAGGATTCTCCGCCAGGGCCTTCGGATGGAGTGGAGAGCGTTTTCCTCCCAGAACTGGGAGAAAGTAAATTTCTGTTGTTTGAAGCCCCCAGGTTTGTGGGTAGTTTGTGGCTACAGCCACAGGAAACTAATATAAATATCATATAATTTCAATATTTGTTAACTCTTTTTTTTAATTCCATTTGTAGTATTCAAAACATTTCTACATTAAAAAGGGAACAGACCACATAAATATTGCCATTAGATAATTGGGTTTCAGTGCTTCTTTACTTGCAGCCAGCCCTATTTAGTATTGTTCCCACCTTTTTTAGGTGAGATTTATTACAAGTTGTTCTGTTCTTTTCTGTTCCATTTTGCTGATGACTCTAATAAGCCTTATAATTAGGCCTCTGTGTCATTTGTGTTCAAAAAAAAAAAAACCTATTAGCTTCTTCTTGAGCCAAGATTCTTACAATTAAGTTATCTTTGCCTAAAACCACTACAATATTGTAAAGTAATTAGCCTCCAATTAAAATAAATAAATTAATTTTAAAAAGTTATCTTTGCTTATGTTTTTTTCTGTCCAATCCTTCTGTTTTCATTTTTAATCCATGGTTTATCCTTTTCTCTTCTCTTTGTTTTTTTTCTTGTTATATTTGTGCTTCCCAACTTGTTTTTCTTTTTAATTGTGGTAAAAAACATAAAACTTTTTTTTTAATCACCAAAGATTCCCTTGGTTATTTCCCCTCATTGAGGTGATAATTTGAAGGATTTTTGTCTGTTATCCATATTTGTCAATTATAGTGGATGTTGTTGGTTTACTTCTTCCTTATCTGATATTCTTTGGGGAACTTACCTTTTCCTGGTACTGACTACATGCTTCACGGCAAACTAACAACCTCCTCTTCTAAGACCAGAGAGGTCACACCAGAGATAGGCTGTGATTGACTCAGGCCGATCAGCACATTTCCACCTCTGTGCACTGACACTGATTTAGGAGTGGACATTGGACCTCAGATGATTTGATAAAGGTGGCTTTCAGTACTCTTGCTTATAACGTTGGGACAAGAATATGCATTTTCTCCTACTGGACGCAAACAGGGAAACATAACCCAGTTGCAGTTGGCAGCCACATTACATTGTCAAGGGGAACTGGTTTCAAGATGAAGGATAAAGCTCACATGGTACATAACTGAGCCGAGGGTGAAAAGAAAATCAATCTCTGATGACCTTGTTGAGTCTCTGGATCATCCAATTTTGAAGCTTACTCTACCTGTGACTTTGCCACTTAAGTGAGCCTAAAATACACTATTATTTGTTAAGCCCTTTATTTTTATTTGTTTATTTATTTATTTTGGTTAAGCCCTTTAAAACCGAGATTTCACTGATGTCCTTAACTGGTATATCAAGAATAGTTAATTAGTCATTTTTATTAAGACATATAACATCCGGATTTTTAAAAATAATTGTATTTATTTTTTAGCTGTGCTGGATCTTCACTGCTGCTCTGATTTTTCTCCAGTTGTGGAGAGTGGGGGTTACTTTCTATTTGAAGTGTGAGGGCTTTTCAATGTGGTGGCTTCTCTTGCGGTGGAACACTGTCTCTAGGGCTCGCGGGCTTCAGTAGCTGCGCCTGTGGGTTTAGTAGTTGCAGCTCCCGAGCTCTAGAGCACAGGCTTAACAGTTGTGCATAGGCTTATCTGCTCCATGGCGTGCGGAATCCTCCCGGACCATGTCTCCTGCATTGGCAGGCGGGCTCTTTACCACTGAGCCGCCAGTGGGGACCAAAATTTGAATTTTTGATCAATAACTATAATACCTGCTACTATTTATTAAATATCTACTCGGTGCCATTACATTGAAAACTGATTGCAATCATTGTCATTAAAGTATAATTTGGTGTCAGCTACAGAGGGAGAGAGAATGGCACAGAAGGACACACAGAAGCGACATGTTACCATAAACAACTTTCGATTTAAAAATAGGCGTTCTGTCATTATTAAAAGGTTCTTTAGCCACTCCGTTGAAGGGACCTTCCCAGGGCAGTGGAGTCGGGGGGTGGTTATTCATACACATTGTGTTGTCCCTTTGGCTATCTTACAGTTTCTTCTTACCTCCCCCCTCAGAAACAGACACAAATTCCTCTCCTTGTCGCACTCAGAGCTGTCTGGCCCTTGTCTGTGATGCCTTGCCACTCAACTTACACTCAGGTTCAAAGGTCTCACCTTTGACCCAATAAATATTTTCCTAATAAATACCTTCAAAAAGGTGAATTCTGATGCCAGTTATTAAGATAACAGTTTCACCTTGGGTTGCAGAGAAGGGGGAACTGGGATGTGAAATGCAGGTCTGCGTGTCTCTGAAGCCCAAGGCCTTTTTATTACACCACAGCCACTCCCAACAAGAGCAATAAAGGTTGTTGTGTGACTGCTGTGTCTGGGTTAGAAAGGGCACGCACCTTCCACAGTTGCTCTTGGGGACATAGATGTGAACCCTCAGCTGCCCACGTGAGAGGCTGACTATGCTGGGCCACCAAGTGGAGACAGATAGAGATGCCTAGGGAATCTCAGCTCTTTAGAGACGCCTAAGGAATCCCAGCTCTTCTGTATCTTCTCAGTCCAGTACCAGACCCCCAGGAGCCATATTCTGACTGCAAGCTGGGTGGGAACTGCCTAAATGAGCCCAGTCAAATCCTAAATCGCTATCCTACAAAGACAGTGAGTTTAGGATGGGTTAGACACAGCAATAGATAACTGGGGAAAATGCACAATTTATATTCATTCAATCATGCAACATATTCCTTGTCCTTATGGAGCTCACATTCTAGTTGGGAAAAGCTGTCAGATTCACTATGAGTAGGCTTTAAACTGCTTTCCCATTTGGACATCAGCATTATTTATTGTGACGCAGTGGTAAAGAATCCACCTGCCAATGCAGGAGACACAGGAGATGCGGGTTTGATCTCCGGGTTAGGAAGATCCCCTGAAGTAGGAAATGGCAAGCCAATCCAGTATATTATCTGGAAAATTCTGAGAAGCCTGGCTGGTGGGCTACTGTCCATGGTGTCATAAAGAGTTGGATGCAACTGAGCATGCACACGCATTATTTATTGTATGTATCACTGTTCTCAAGGGCCTCTGGATGTTATGTTTTAATCAACATGTGGAGACAGTCTTTGCTTTTGATACGTTTGTCATTCTGAATGATGATACACAGGACTTTTTGTTTAATAACAATTTTTTTCTATTAATATTTTGGTTTTCATCTTCTTGAGTACTTTTTGCCATCTGACTTTTTAAAATTAAACATTTTGTCTTGAGATGACTATTTATAACACACGCAGTTATAAGAACTAATGTAGAGCTCTCCTGTCCCCTTTACTCAGTTTATCACAAACAGTAATATCTTGCAAAACTATAGAATGTTATCACAAGGATATTGATATTGACATAGTAAAGAAACAGAACATTTCTGTCACTACAAAGATCTCTTCTATTGTCCTTTTAAGCTCTCCTCTCCCTTATACCAGGGCTTCCCTAATGGCTCAGATGGTAAAGAATCTGCCTACAATGCAAGAGACGCAGGTTCGATCCCTGGATCAGGAAGATCCTTGGAGAGGGAATGGCTACCCATTCTAGTACTCTTGCCTGGAGAATTCCATGGACAGAGGAGCCTGGCTGGCTACAGTCCATGGGGTCACAAGGAGTTGGACACAACTAAGTGACTAACACTTTCACTTTTCTCCCTTGTACCAATGTTGACTCCTGGCAACCAATAATCTGTCTTTCATTTCATAATTTTGTCATTTCAAGCATTTTATATATATGGATCATACAGTATGTAACCTTTTAGAATTAGCTTTCTTTCATTCAGCATAATCCCCTGGAGATTCATCTAAGTTGTGTGCAACAATAGTTTATTCCATTTAACTGCTGTGTAAGTATTCCAGGGCATGGATAGACCAGTTTGATGATCTATCTGTTGCAGGATGTCTGAGTTGTTTCTACTTTTTGTTATAACAAATAAAACTTCTATGAACATTTGTATATAGGTTTTCATGTGAAATGCAGGTCTTCATTTCTCTGGGATAAATATCCAGGAGTGCAATTTCTGGGTCATGTGGCAGTTACATATTTAGTTTTTATCTTTTTAATTAAAATTTTTTTTATGTATGTATGTATTTGTTTATTTATTTTTGGCTGCCCTGGGTCTTTGTTGCTGCATGCAGGCTTTCTCTAGCTGTAGCGAGAGGGGCTGGTCTTCGTTGCGGTGCGCAGGCTTCTCATTGTGGTTGCTTCTCGTGTTGTGGAGCACAGGCCCTTCAGTAGTTGTGGTGCATGGTCTTAATTACCCTGTGGCATGTGGGATCTTCCTCGATCAGGGATCAAACCCATATCCCCTGCACTGGCAAGCCAATTCTTAACCACTGGAACATGAGGGAACGTTTCCCAGAGTGGCTGTATCATTTTATATTTCCACCAGTGATGTATGAGTGATCCAGTTTCTCCGCATGCCACCTGATTTTGGGACACTAAATATAGCTTCCCAGATAAATATTAGGACAGTTTTTTTTTTTTTTTAAATTTTTGGTACCAATTCTTTGTCAACAAGATTTAGGCCTCTAGCATTCTGGTTGGCTCCTAGGGGTAGGGTGAGGGCATGGAGAATTAGAAAGAGGATGAAGAGCCTAAGAGGACATCTTATTCTGGTTTTCTGACATCTTGTTTTAACCTGTTTCTTTTGTAATTGTATCAGTAATCTCTTTCCCTTCAGGTGGTCTTTTCAAAGGCACAGAAAATCTTGAAGACTGAGAAGAACTAGATTAACTGTAAAAGCTAGAAGAGCTTTGAATTCAGTGAAAGGTAACAGGGCTTTAGCTACAACTCACTAGGTAGTCAAATCAGTCTTTACTAAGTAGCTGGTTTTTAAAGCAAATTCTCTAGGTAAGGAGTGACTCCTCTAATGAAGCCCAGAGATAATTACATCATGCCCTATTTTCTCTTAGGCAGATATGATTCCTGTTAAAGCCATTGAAATATTTAGACATGACATACACCCAGATCTAGAGTGCAAAAGTGTAGATTGAAAGATTTCTGCCCCAACTCTAAAGATTTTTAATAGACTGTTTTAGACAGAACTTCTAATTATTTTTAAAAATTATTTATTTATTTTTCTATCTATTTATTTATGGCTGTGCTGGGTCTTCATTGCTATGCATAGATTTTCTCTAATCATCATGAGCTGGGATTACTCATTGTGCTGTGTGGGCTTCTCATGGTGGTGGCTTTCCTTGTTGGGGAGTGCAGGCTCTACATTGCACAAGCTTCAGTTGTGGTGTGCAGAGCTTAGCTGTCCCAAGACATGTGGGATCTTCCGGGACCAGGGATCGAACCCATGGCTGCCGCACTGGCAGGCAGATTCTTAACCACTGGACCATCAGGGAAGTCCTAGAACTTCTAATTATTGTATTAAATCCCAAGACTAGATTAAAAAAACAGTTTTTTAAATGGAGGAATTCTGTGATATGCACATTTTGGTTTGGAAGTTGCCTCTGTCTATTCTGCATTGCCCTTTAGTAGAGAAATCACTCTCTGTTCTAGGAAATAAATTATCATCGTCATCAATGATATCGATATTGCCCATCCTTCTGGATTAGATTGTTTGATTGTCAAAGGGGAAACAGAAAACTGATTTTTAAACAAAACCAAACTTTCCTTTTGGGCTAGACTCTCCATATTTATGCCTCCTGCTCCCCGCCCTTTGAACCAAATGTTGTGGTAGTTGCTGGTCTATGATTTATATTTCTTCAAGTAAATATGCAACTGCAAAGGAGTTTGACTAGTGCCTGGTGTTACAAAAAAATGTTTATGTGGGTTCAAGCTCATCATCTCCTTAGTGCATCAGTACTGTTTCACAGAATTGACAGGATGATTATTAGTCATTAATAATGTAAATAAGACGGTAGTGGCACTGGCAAAGAATCTCAGCAAGAATTTTTTAAAAGGAAACATTTCGTTGTAATCAATATGTTGTGTAATTAAGGGTTTCCATGTTGATTTGCATAAAGTGAGGTCCACCTGTATTGTATACATACTACAATTTTTCCTCCTTAACATTAACGCACAAGAAAAACATAAATGGCTCCTGTGAAAATATAACTATAAATGTCTCCTGATTGCTACTGTTTGAGACAAGAACTGCCAATTTAGCCCCAGATGAGCCTCTGCGAGTTTGATTTGTGTTATTATCTCCTACTAAATCATCGTTCAGGCGCTCTCCTTCTCACATTTGGCAAACGTGGGCCCTCTGGGCTGCTCTGATCAAATTTCTAGGTTGTTATTCCAATCAAAGTGGGCCCAGGTAATGGGGAGGAAAAAAATAGCTTATTGTTTATTAAATAAAAATTAACAATTGTAAAGCATTTTCTAATTTATTAAATGCTTTCACCTTATTTCATTTAATCTTCTCAACAAAACTGGGAAGCAGAAATTCCAGGCTATCCTCCTTATTTCAAAGATGAGGGATCGGAGGTTCAAAAATACTAAGTGGATTGCCGGGAATAACAAACAATAACTGCCAAAGTCAGAACTCTAGAGTCTAAATACTATTCCTGTAATGTCCAGACTTTTTGTGCAACTTACTGAGAAGAAGGAAGAGACCCCTCCCATGGTGGGGAACATTAAAATGCATTTGTCACACTGAAACTTAGCAACACATTTCTCCTTTCTTTTTAAGCCATCTTAACCAGACTCAACATTTATTGGAGGGATTATTACCTGATTGCATTACCTCATTCTTCCTGAACACGGGAAATTTCTATTTCCCCTGACAGACCATTTCACCATTACAAGATAGGGCTAAATCTATATTTAAAATGTTCGTCAGATGGCATGCCATCTTAAAGCAGATTCTCCCAGGATCTTAGTTACTCCTATATTGTCATAAGGAAATGTGAATCCCTGAATCTACCTTCCTACTTTCTTCACTCAGTGGATTCCCTATCAGTTTAAATAATTCACTGCTTGGCCCCTATTGGAAATATTGGCAGGCCATGTGCTTGATCTGCAGAGGGGTTCATATGTCCCTTTAGATGACTCTTTTAATTTAACTGCCTGAATAACTGTGCACAAGTATGGCTTTTGATATCCCTGGATGGATGTCTGCCATTATCCCACATCTGACCACGTGTTGGTATATGTCCATGACCATGGATTATTATACATGCAGTAAGGGTACATAATTTGTTTTTCCCAGCTGATTTCTAACTATAACCCGATTTATTTAATCACTCCCCGCTTTTAAAATTTTGTTTCCTCTCCACAGAGTTAAAAGGGAAAGAAAGAATGAATGAATCAAAGGAGAATGAATTCTGTAAACATTAAAAAACACTTCAAAGTAGGCAAAAAGTGTTTGTGGGCTCAATTATTTTGAGTCTGGTTTGCCTACCTTACCTTTTTTTTTTAAAGTCCTGTCTCAGTTGTTGCATTTAATTACTATACTGTTTCAAACATTTCACTTCTCACTATGTCTTCTATACTACACATATCATAATAAACACTGGCTATGATCCTAACTCAGGCTTGCTTTAAAATAGACGTACTTAAGAATCTGAGCAAGGGAAAAAACCATGCTAACACTCACAAGGCACATTCTTTTCTCACGCCTTCCTCAGACTATTGCCCAGGGCAGTAAATTGCAGGGTAAAATAACTGGTTTATTATTTGCTGTTTTCTTTCACTCTGTTAAGAAAAGCTACATTGCTGGCAAACTGACAGAAAATTTAAAAATAGAATCCAGTATATTGTATGCATGCTTGGTGAACGTGTTCAACATATAATATTCATGTGAGCTGTATTTCTTTGAATTTTTTTTTTTAACTGGAATCTACAAAAATGTAGTGAGTGAGTTTTTTAAACTGGGTGGGATAAGCAGAAAGACCATAAGAAAAGCAGGCAATGATTTTTGCCTTCCACTCTCCCTAAAAACACAAATAAGTCCTCACCTCACAACTGACCAAAAACATTTTTATTTTTTTGAGGGAAAAGCAGATTTTTAAAAAGCGTTGATTTTTTTGAATCTGTGTTTCACTAATACTACCGTTATTTAGCTGCTTAGAAAATGCTCAAAATTTTTTCTTACAGTGTAGCTCTTAATGAATCTTCCTTTTTCCTCACCCATGAATTTTCATTACTCTGTGCTTTTGGCCTTGTCTTCTATAAAATGTACCATTTTCACTCACAGTTTAAGACAGGTTTTGATGTTCTTAGTATGACATACTGTATGTAATGTTAGCTGTTTAAAGCTGGAGATCAGATTGTACATAATAACATATGTAGTTTGGATTATATAAACACTACAGGAAGGACGGGAGACAGGGCCCTTCTGTGTACAAATTTCAGATTGCTAGCTGTATGCCTGTTTAGAATGTTAAACACTCCTAACTAGGCAGTGATGAAGTTATTTCTTTAATGACTGTGACTTCTGAAGCTGTAAAGACAAAAAATTTTCAGCTAAAAATAAAGATGATGCTGGTAAATAATATATTTACTTGCTTGCTACTTAGGGAGCTTTGAGGAGGGGGGGAAATGAATTTTGTTGTCTTCAAAGCTCAATCCAACTGAGCAATTTCTTAAATAACTTGGAGAACATGGCTGAGAAGAGCCAGAGACAGAAGAGCAATGCAAATTGTACATTTCACCCATTATAAAGAAGTTGGAGTCAGGGAACTCTACTAGTCTATTTCCCTAGGATTGTTTCTTTTGGATTTTAACATTTCAGATTGGTTAAGACTAGCCTGTGTGTGGATTTTTTTTTCTTTTTATTGTGTCATTCTTTTATTATTAACATTGTTGTCCTGCTTTTTCATCTGTTATTTAAAGTTTGGTAACTTTCATGCATTTCAAGAGAAATTAAAACATATTACCATATTTTTCAGCAATGGGACATTTCAGAGTGAAAAAATAAGTCACAGTTCTTCTGGTTTAGTAACTTTATATTTTATTTTAAATATTCATATCTTGCTTTATTTCAGGAAAACTTAAAGGTCGCTGGTATGTTTACTGCTCAAGTATCAACACAGTAATAACCAGGCCTTTGAAACTGTGGGTGAAAAATCCAGCAAAAATTTCAGTCATCTTTTATTTATGTAAGGAGATTGTGTGGCATCTTACTTTCTGTCCCTTTTCACAGGAACTTTAAACATGGACCCTCCTCTTCCCGGGTATCTTTACATTGGGAAGCTCTGCTGAGGCTGAAGTTTTTATGGGGGAACTTATTTAAAAGACAGTTGTCTTTAAAGGCGTATTTGGCTCAGCAAGGTTAGGGGTTGCCAATAAATCCATTTATAGCAACTTCTGTGTTCCCTGCTCTAAGACACATGATTGGGGTGACCCGTGTATGATTCCCGCAGGCCATGCATGGCAGCGACGGTCCTAAGTAGATCGCTCTTAGACCAAGGCTGGTCCAACGGGCTTCGGGTGTGGGCTGGGCTGCGCCTCGCGGGCTGAACTGCCTGCCTGGGAACCCAGGGTTCCCGAATCCATAGGCCCTACCCCAGCTTTCACTCTTCTGTGGAATAACAAAACATTTTGGGAACGCGGGAACTTAATTTACTGCTGCGGACGGAAACAATAATAGCATCTTTGTGTTTCTCCTACCTCTATACCTCCCTCCTCCCGCCGATACAAGCATGACGTTGGCACTCCGTGTGTGTGTGCAGACAACACAGGGCCCTCCGTGTCCGTGTGTGTGTGTGTGTGTAAGCGCGTGTGTGCGTGCAGACAACACAGGGCCAGCCCGGAGCGGAGGGAGGAGGCTGCAGGGACGCGGCCCCGGGGACGTCCGAGGCAATCACCGGTCCCTGAACCTCCCTAATTCGAGTTCGGGAAAGAAAAAGGCACAGCAGGCGAGATGCCCTTTACACCTCCCATCTGCTTTAGCTCATTCTTGCCCTAGAAAGTGAGTGTGTGTAGTTAAGTGAGGCAGAGAAAATTCAAGAAAGCCACACAAGTCACCCTAAAGCATTCACCAAAACTTCAGCTTGGTTAATTGCTCCCAGATGTCCTCCTCGGCTGTTTTCAACAAGCAGCAAGGAGGCGAGGCCAGGCCACTTTACTGATTTTTAGAGGCTGGGGAGAAAAAAACACCACCACAATCACCCATTTTGATCCAATCCTGGAAGGGCCCAAACGCAGCCGCGGGGACTAGGGCCCTTGAGCGAAGCTGGGGTCCCTGCAGAAAGTTCGCCCGCCGCGTCCCACCGGTTCCGGGAGCCGCCGCAACCCGGGCCGGGAAGGGACGCGGGAGGCGCGGCCCGGGCGGGCGCGCGAGAGGAAGGTGCCTTCGGGAACACGCGCAAGGGCGGGGATTCGCGCTGCCAATGAGGCCCCGGTGTGGGCTGTGCGAGGCGGGGGGACGGGCCGGAGCGCAGCCTTAGCAGTGGCAGCTGCAGGAGCAGCGGCCGCCTTGGGAGCCGGAGGAGAGGCAGCCGCGGAGCGCTGAGCTGGCCGCGCCCCGAGGCCCGGCCCTGGGGGTGGGTAACCGCGCCGAGGAGCTGGAAACTTTCCCGGCAGGTAACTCCCGCCGCCCTGGCGCCGCCGCCGGCCTCCGCGAGTCCCGAGCCGCGCCTGCTGCTGCGGTGCAGAGGGGAGCAGGGGGCTGGGGAGAGGAGAGGGTGATGGGGAGAGTGGAAAGGCATGTGGGAAAGTTTCTGGAGCTTCCCTGCCCCCCCTCGTTGGGCACACCCGGGAGCTTTCCGGAGATAGGCACAGACATGTTGTGCGCTCCGGGCCTTGGTCCTGGCGGCTCCGGAGGGTCGGTGCCTTTCCTTCGCCTACCCTCCGCGCCGGACCAATCTGGCCCCGGGCAGAGCTGAGGTTCGGGGGCACCGGGATCTTGCGGCCGCACGCTTGAGTTTCGGGACCACCCCCGCCCGGCGCGCCTCCCCGCTCCCCTTTCCGCCTCCTCTTTAGCATTCGGGCTTGGCAAGGGCCTGGGCTGCGCCTGGTACCTGGGGCGGGGGAGGCGGGAGAGAGGCGCGCCTGGCACGGCAGGTCCAGAGTGCCCCCGAAGTGTAGATGAGCGCGGGTCGCGAAGTTGGCGGGTTAAACTTAAGCCTCGGGGGGAGCGTAGTGCCCCACTCTGGGTTGAAAGTATTGTTCGCTTCCGAGAACACTGCGAGGAATATGTCCACGTTCTTTGGGGGTGGGGTGAGGGGGGGGGTGAGCACGGATTAGACCTTGAGGGAGAGTTCGAGATCAGGATTGTTTTTGGAGAATGAAGGGTGGTCACTTCTTTTGGGGGACTTATGTCAGGGCGCACGTTCTTTCTGGGGGACTTTGGGGTGCGGGCGCGCTGCTCTGGGGGTGTGAGGGGCTCCCGGCTTTGGCGCGGCAGCTTTCCGGAACGGCTGGCGAGGAAGGAAGCCCCAAGGCATTATGCACCGTGTTTGCAGACAGAAACGTCTCTGAACCGGCGTTTTCAAAACTTACTTCACTTATTGTGTAAGGCTCCGGGAGGAAATGTGGCGGTGGCCAGGTAGAATCCCGGCGCCGCGGTCAGGGGTTCAGAGGACAAGGGGCTCGGCGACAGTCTTCCCCTCCCAGCCCCCTCCGGCCCACTGCTGACAGCCCCAGATCCCCGTGCCTCGAAGGATGGAACTCGTCTAGGTGGCTCTGTTCCCTGCAGTGGAGTAGGCTCCTGGAGGTTAGGAGGGTACCTTCATCTTGAACTTGACCCCAGGAGCATCGCCGTCTGGGCGAGATACAAGGGAAAAGGAAGCTGAATCTTCCCGTGGGATGGGCCTCGAACTCTGGCAAGGAAAGGAAGAGCTTGGTTTAGAATCTTTGAGGAATGGGCTTAGGACTGCTGAGGTCATTAACTCCAAATGCCAGGCCATCAGACTGCAGAAGTTAATGTGTTTGGAGGGGGTGGGGATGGGAGAAGAAAGGACACACCAGGTTAGTTGGTGCGGAGTTGGTGTTTCTCTGTAGTGGAAAGGAAGGGAGTCTGCCTCTCTGCTTTCGCCTGAGCCGCTCCTCACTCACTCTCTTTTTTTCTTTCCTGGGTCTTTTTTCCTTTCCCTTATTCCTGCCAGCTTGGCACTCCTGGGGAGGGGCCGGGGGAGGGAGAGGAGAAGAAAGCAGTTGGGAACCTTCCCTGGCCAACTTGGAGGTATTTAAGATCTGCTACTAGGAAGATTCCAGGATTTTAACAGCTGCTTCTTGACTGCTGGGAATGAAAGAATTTATGAGCCACTGAGAGCTGTTCATTACAGTGGTAGTCTGAATGTTTTACTCATCTAAGCTACTTAAAGACCTCACAAGGGACCTTCCCTAGAGATGCCAGCTTCTGCAAAATTCGTGTCAGCCAGAATGCTTGGTGGGTGTCAGTGAGAACTCATTGTAAGTATATCTTGGCGGTAATAAGATGAAAAGTATGTGGGAGTAAAGGAAATATGGTATCTGACATCCTTCAGGACTTCCTCCTAGGGTTGCTCCTGTTACCTGCCAAGTGAATTCGGTCCAGGCTTCCGGATTGTTGTGATTTGACAATAAGAGGTGGGAAATAGTGTCATCGATTTTAGTGGAGGCAGGAAAGTCCAGAAATAAATTTAAGGTCACTTTTCATGACCCTGTCTTTCAGCTGTGAGGCTGCAAACTTAAGTTTTGCTGGGACGTGGGAGCCATGGTTTTCCTGCCTTTTTGGTTTAGCCACCAGAATGTCTAAATTATCATAATTTATGTCCAGTGTGGAACTAAAACATAACTGATTCATAGTCAGCCTTTTTCTACTTCCCGTAACAGCCTGTAGAAAAGAACATTTTGTCTCTTTAACCACACACAATTTATTTGGTGCCATAGTGGGTTTTTGATAGTGGCTGATTGAGGGCACAAATTCAAAGACAGTGGAATTTTCTCGATTAAATTGTTCATTTTTAGGCAACATCCCCTTCTGAGTTGCTGATTAATTCTTTATCTCCCAGGAACATTAAAATCAGTATCCCTGGGCTGGTAGAATTGTAATCCATATTATAATGATGCCTGCCAGCATAGCTGGACGTTTGTGTTATGTTGATGTTTCCATTAGGCGTTTCTAACCCAGTTGTAAAGGTTTCTGTCTGGGTTGGGTTGCAAGTAGTCTGTGCGTCTCAGTCAGAGAGATGGCTTTGTTTTTTATCTTTCTGATGAAAAGTTTAACTTGTTATAGGAGTAGAGTTTACACAAGCAAAATAAAGCAGAAGAAATATATGTATTGCTGGGGAGGGATTTGTATTAGTTCCCAGGATAGCTTTGTTTTGAACCATCTTTTAAAATGCATATTTCAATAGTGGAAAAACTAGAACCTCTTCCTAATCCCCGACCGGTATACAGATGTTGTCAGTATACTAGGTTCTTAAGCCTTTCTGGGCCTTAGTTTTCTCATTATCATCCCTAAAATGAGATTATCTTTCAACCGTAAAGTTTTGTGACTGTCCAATAGTTGGAGAAATGTAGGCATTCTGGAGCTAGTGCTGTAATGTTAAAGTAGTACTTTGGCGTTTATAAAGGGCTTTACTTACATATATTTTTCTTAAACCCTCAGTTAAGTAAACTGAGGCTGGGCAAGTTAGATCAGTTTGCTTGAAATCATCTGTAAACAGTGGAGATGAGCTTGAAACTGGGTCTTCTGATTCTTTCTATTCCAGCCTCCATATCTCTCTTTATTTTTGAAGTCACAAGTGAATTGGCTAAAACTTGGCAGACAGACTCACGTTACTATGTGGCATTTTCTCATAATATTTCATTTATGAGTTACTTGGGTTTCAGAACCCCAGGGTTAACATCTATGCTTTGATGTCAGAGATTAAAAACAGTTCAGTAATAATGGTAATAGAAAATTCTCCCCAAGAGAGTTTCAGAAATTCATATACCTTAAACTAATCATTTGTTTATTTCCAACTTATTTTTTTATTAAGTAGACGTCAGGATCTGGTGTGATTTATAATCCCGACTAGTAACCCAGACTGCATTCTTAAGGAAATCACTTCTTAAATCTGTGCATCTTTTTAAAAATAAGTAATGAGTATATCATTTGCTTTTCATCTTGGTATCTCTCAGCCGAATTACAAAGCCTGGATAAATGTCCCATTTTTGGTGAAATTGTTCTTGGGCTCTTTCTACTGATGTCTGGATAAATCTGATTTTGCACCACTTGCTGTGCAAAAAGAAAAAAAATTCTTCTGTTATGCTATTGGTTTAATGGTAAAGAAGTGGTAGGCTGCAGGTGACCCATTTTCACTGACTCTAAATGTTTATACTGTGTCCTGCTTGCCTATTTAAGAGTAGTGAGTGCAACTTGACACTCATTTGGAAGCTGGTATGGATTTTCTTTAAAGGGTTCTGAAATAAATTATGTGCTAAGCTATAGACTCTTTTATGTCTGAACAACTTGTCCTTCTTCAGCTTCTTAAACTTATTCTCAGAAGACTGTCTTTTCAAAATACTAAGCAATTAATGAGTACCCGTAGTTCAGTTGCTAAGTCGTGCCCCACTCTTTGTAACCCCGTGGACTGCAGCATGCCATGCTTCCCTGTCCTTCACTATCTCCTGAAGTTTGCTCAAACTCATGTCTGTTGAGTCGGTGATACTGTCTAACCATCTCATCCCCCTTCTCCTCCTGCTTCAGTCTTTCCCAGCATCAAGGTCTTTTCTAATGAGTCGAATCTTCACATCAGGTGGCCAAAGTTTTGGAGCTTCAGCATCAGCTCTTCCAATGAATATTCAGAGTTGATTTTCTTTGGGATTGACTGGTTTGATCTTGAAGTCCAAGGGACTCTCAAGAGTCTTCTCCAGCATCACAACTCTAAAGCATCAATTCTTTGGTGCTCAGCCTCTCTTATGGTCCAGTGGCCATTCTGACTGGTATGAGGTGATCGTAGTTTTGATTTGCGTTTCTCTAATAATGAGTGATGTTGAACATCTTTTCAGGTGTTTATTAGCTATCTGTATATCTTCTTTGGATAAGTATTTGTTAGGTGTTCTGCCTACTTTTTGATTGGGTTGCTTGTTTTTCTGGTATTCAGCTGCATGAGCTGCTTGTGTATTTTGGAGATTAGTCCTTTGTATCATTTGCTGTTATTTTCTCCCACTCTGAGGGGCCTATTCCCTGGTGCCTCAGATAGTAAAGAATTTGCTGCAATGCTGGTGATCAGGGCTTGATCCCTGGGTTGGAGATCCCTGCCATTGAGAAGAGAATGGCAGCCCATTCCAGTATTTTTGCCTGGGAAATCCCATGGACAGAAGAGCCTGGTGGGCTATAGACCACGGGGTCGCAAAGACACTACTGAGTGACTAACACTTTCACATCCATACATGACTACTGGAAAAGCCATAGCTTTGACTGTACAGGCCTCTGACTGACTGTAAAAAGGCTTCCATCTCCAGGTGTGTGTGGAGAGAGAGAGTTATGAAGCAGTATTTGCTAATAAAGTTGGGAGAAGAGTTATCAGTGTGCTAGAAGGGGACAAGAGCAGCAAAACAGAAGAATGGCTTCTGGTTTTTATTATCAGAATAGATTTTGAAGGATAGGAGAGGACTTTAGATAAAGAAGGCTCTTGGGAAACATCTTGTACAGCATAGAACGGGTTCTGGTTTGGGTTGTCCATGTTACTGATGGGAGTAACCCTTCTAGGATAGATGTCCTCTTTAGGGGTGCCCAAAGGTGTGTGTGTGATCAAGGAGAATATTCTGGAAAGAAGAGTCGCATAGGTAGAAATGTCAAGGACAAGAAAAGCATTGCAAAAGGACGGCATAGTCCCTGAATTTTAGTCCCCACAGATTTTGCCACTACCATGAGGGAATTTATTAGTAGAAATCTTCCAGTCACATCTATATGTAGACGTGAACCCAAGATGTTCAGCCGTATAGCCCAGAGCCATGGTGACTCACCACCCTCCCTTCCATACCCGGAAGAGACTTAATACCTCTGTGAGTTGGGGGTTGGATTTGGGGAAGTCTCTAAGCAACACTTGGGTGTGATCTTTTCATGCATATATACTCATGCAAAAGTAGGATCGTATATTACATGAACTTTTGAAGAAATACGAAAGAGATTTGACATACAAAGGTGCATATAATATATTTGCACAGTTTGTAGTACAGTGTAGGCTTATGTGATATGCACCCTTTGCCCCACCCCTGTTATATCAATACATTCTTTGGCACAGCCTTAATGGCTGTTTTGTAAATTCATTACATACATTACTATAATTTGTTTAACCAATCCATTTTGACATTTAGGTGTTTGGAAAGAAATCTCTTAGGCTATCAGAGCCCTTTGTCTCAGGATGTGATTTATTCACCATTAAATCAAAGGATCTAATAAAAAATAAAGTAAAAAAAAAAAAGAGAGCCCAGCACACTGGGATACCTGGCTGCTGGTAGTTTCAGAACCTCACATCATCAAGAAACTGACTCTTTTGAGGACTGGGGGCGGGGGGTGGGCAGTGGGAAGGGATGGACTTGGACACAGTGCTCTATTTAAAATGGATAACCAGCAAGGACCTGCTGTAGGGCACAGGGAACTCTGCTCAATGTTTTGTGGCACCCTGGATGGGAGGGAGTTTGGAAGAGAGTGGATACATACATGTGTATGGCTGAGTCCCTTTGCTGTCTACCTGAAATATCACAGCATTATTAATCAGCTATACTCCCAATATAAAATAAAAACATAAAAAACCCCCCAAAACAAAGCTGAATCTTTGTTCTCAGCTCCAATTTGGGAAAACCCTGGAGAGAACTCAGATTGGCTTGATGCCAGCCAACAGTTAGAGTTGGCAAGTCTCCGTTAGGTCCACAAGATGGGACTGTGGGGAGACCAAGTGTCCCACACCGAAGGGGGTTATTATTAACAGAAAAGGGAGTGAAATTTTCTCAGTTGTGTCCGACTCTGTGACCCTGTGGACTATATAGTCCATGGAATTCTCTAGGCCAGAATACTGGAGTGGGTAGCCTTTTCTTTCTCCAGGAGATCTTCCCAACCCAGGGATCGAACCCAGGTCTCCCACATTGAGGGAGCTGGGTAAACAAAAAGGGCTTGCTGCCTAATGCAGGATAGGTTTCCAGAAGTGGTATTACTGGTCATAACTCCATACCAATATGCAGAAGAATATGAACCTTTTTAATGCTCCTGTGATATATACACTATAGTCTTGAGAGTAGTAGACTTTTCCACATTCTGCGGGTATCTGAATGGCTGCATGCTCAGGCACTTGGATAACAGGGTATTGAATTACTGCAAAAACAAAAAAAGAGTTGGTCATTATTCCCATGTAACCCATTATACTCCCTTCTGTCTGCCATGCTTTATTCTAAATTACTGGGGATTAGTAACATCAATTATTAATGTTTATTGAGTGCTTGTTGACTCTGAGCTAGATGACTGAATTTAAAAAATTATGTGGGAATGAAACCGTGTTGTTCTTTCTTCACCCATTGTCCTACATACACAAAGCGCTGTGGCAGAGGTAATCTTTTGCCCATACCGCAGCATTCCCCATCCTGGTCCTCCCTCCCTTCTTGTGGTTTAAACTAGCAACCCTTTATTTGCTTGGAATTCAGAAACTGGAGCTGAGTTCTGCTGGGTGGTTTTTCTGCCTGGGTCTGGGCTCACTCAGGCTCTGGTGGTTGCATGATTCATTGCAGGGGCCACTGCTGTAATAATTTACCACGTTGCTTGATAATATAATCCTGTTTTTGGTTAGTTTTCCATTGCCCATGTGTTTCAGGGTAGGTTGGGTGTATTTTCTGCCCCAGGTAGTGAATCTTGATTAAGCCAAGTCAACTTTAGTAACACCATACCTGTTGCTAGTGACTGGTTAATGAGTAAGTGTGTGACCCACTATTGTCAGCAAAATAAAACAGGTTGACACTCTGAAAATCACAGAGATGGAAGGGGCCTAAGACCATAGTGACTTTTTTTTTAGTTGCAGAATTAACCAACCCTGAAACCACTGTGACTCAGAACTTTTTATTTGGGGAATTTTTTTTATTGTTTGAAGCAGTGATTCCCAAAGTAGAGTATGCCAGACCATCCAACATGGGGAGAAATAAAATATTAGAAGTTTGTCTAGAAAAAAGCTTTACTAATATTTAATAGATGAGTTGACACTAGTTGGTATATCTGAGAGTCTTCTGTCACTTAGGTTATATAAGGTCGCCTGAGGGCAGAGGAGGCATTTTACAACCTGCTGGAATTGACAATGGCATCCTCATTCTTATCCTTGCCTTTGGTGAACTCTATCCATGTAAATAGATTTATGGGTTATATCATCTGGTTTTAAGTAAATTGGCTCCTACAAAATAGGCAAGTGGTTTAAAAAAGATTCTTGCAAAGAAAGTTAAATGATAATGATGTAAATCTAAAATCCATAGGAATAAGAAAGTGACTTATTTGAGATTAGGAAATGACTTTTATTTATTTTTTTTAGGAAATGACTTTTAAATCAAATTTAATGAGTTGGCACCAACATTGTGTGTAGATGTATATTAACAAATACAAATAAACTTGGGAATACTGTTTGAATCATTCTCATCCTTTAAAGAGCTTTTAATGGATGTTTTATCATGTATGGGCTTCCCTGGTAATTGATGTCTCTAGGGCTTTCCTTATGGCTCAGCTGGTAAAGAATTCACCTGTAATGCGGGAGACCTGGGTTCAGTCCCTGGGTTGGGAAGGTTCCCTGGAGAAGGGAAAGGCTACCCACTCCAGTATTCTGGCCTGGAGAATTCCATGGACTGTATAGTCCATGGGGTCTCAAAGACTTGGACATGACTGAACGACTTGAAGTGTTTTAATTACATATAAGCTATTAGGGGTACAGATTTACTTCCTTTTTTTTTTTTTTTTTTTACTGTTAGGGCTACATGACCAAAAGGTTTTGAGACCACAGTTTAAGTCACTTATTGTCCCTTATTTTCATGTAGTTTTATTACTTAAAGCCAAAAACACCACAGCTAATGTAAGGACAGGGAAGACCCCTGGCAGTTCCCATCTAGGTTTCAAGATTCTCTCTGATTTGTAACTTTCTTTACCAGACCCAGCTGTCCTCTGTCTGTCTGCCACTGAGCCCCTGCTGGGTCCATTGCTAATCTACTTCTTTTCAATTTTGCCTCCGAGGACCTGTTCTCCCCTCCTCCCACTGAAATTTTCATCGTCCTTAAAGGCTTAGCTCAAGTAAATAGTACTTTCTCATTCACATTTTTCTGATTTCCCTCTTCTGCCTCTAAATGGTCCCTTCTCTTTCACCTCCCTAGCACATTGCTTGTACATTGATTATAATGTTTTTCTCTGTTTGCCTTTTTATTGAAAAGTCATTTGCCTGCTTGCTTTGCCTATGGGTCGTAGGCTTCTTGGTGGCTGGGGTTCAGCTTGCCTTAGTCATTTTATATAATTGCTTGTTTCCCCTTCTGAGAGAAAGGGAGGCACTCGGAGAACTAACAGGTGTTAAATCCCCTTCTGAGCTGATTACCATGGGGAGGGCGTCTTTCCTCCAGCCCCCTGCAACATTAGGAGGCAGAAAGCGCCATATACTTGTGAGGGCTCTGAGAGCAGGGAGCACACACGGTCAAGACAGGAGGATCTGGGATCCAAACCACAGTCACTTTATTTCAAAACTGTTTTGTCTGCCCTCATACATGTTGCCTGCAGTTACATGTTGTCCTTCTTCACGTGGGAACACTGGCATGAGTGAAAATGGAAAACTCCATGGGATGTTGCTACAAAAATATTCCTGGACCATCTTGGGCAGGTATAGAGAGTTCACAGGAGAGTCTGCTCTCCTTGTGCAGTAATAGGAAAGGCCTGGAGGATTTTATGTGTGAAGATCTAAATGCCTATGGACAGTTAGCTGTCTGCAAGTACCCCCAAGCAAAATCATGGGCGATAATAAGTCTGCAATAGGGTCTGGCCTGAGGGTCTGCGTTGAGAGACAAGTGGTGAGGTTCTCTACTCTGCTCAGCTGAATCAAATTGTTTATGCCTATATTCTCTCTGGTGAGGATAATTGAGGGTTGACAGGTTGTCAGCTTTCAAGTTGAACCATGTTAGATATATGCTATCATGATGGAAAACAGGCGTCTCTCCAGGGTTTTGAGGGTCAGATGACGGAATGTATATAAAAGGGTTTTGAATGTTGTAAATTGCCTCCTAGATGCAAAGGAGACATCAGATTTGATTCTTCCCTTGTCGTAGTGACTTCTAGCTTAGATTTCTTTGTTAGCCATTTTTGTTCTCTTTTAAATGAATTTCCAAAGGATTTTTTTTAAGTGTTGGGGTTCTTAAATGGAATAGGATGCAGTTTTTCTAAACAAACAAACAAACAAAAACCCAAAACCAAACTACAGATATTAGTTCACAGCTTGCTATAAAACTTGTAGCTGTGGAGTAAGTAGAGTTTGTGGTAAAGTGAATTTATCTTGGGATTTAGTTGTTCAGATACCCATAGAATCCATTTGTAAGAATGGAACCACTTCTGGTGCATAAAGATGGGGGTCTTTGAGGTGAGTTACTGGGAATCCTTAAGTACCATCAATGGTCGAAGAGGTTTGACTTGGGGTTATATTTTGTTTCGTGTTTTGTTTCTGGAAGCCAGTAACTTATTTTGAGGAGTCATTGCAGAGGATTTGGGGAGGGAGCCTTCAAAATATCTCTAGGTGGTTTTGAAAGTGAAAACTCGGTGTGGTTTGCAACTTAAGAATTTGAAATCTGTTCTATTGAAGATTTCCAAGAAAGTGGATGTGAATAACTAAACTTTTGCAGTGGCTATTTTCATATTACAGAGCATGACATAAATTAAAATATGTTAACTTAAAAAGTAAGTTACCAGAGAAGGAAATGGTGACCCACACCAGTATTCTTGCCTGAGAAATCCCATGGGCAGAGGAGCCTGGTGGGCTACAGTCCATGGGGTTGCAAAGAGTCGGACATGACTGAGTGACTAAACCACCACCACCATGATGATAACTTACAGACTCAAAAGACAGAAGAAGTGCTGGTTCCTACATTGTGAATAGATGCAGTTGTGAGTATTTGATGATTCAGGGTTCTTGAAGCACGCGTGTGACTTAAGAAAACCTTGCCTCAGAGTGGTTTATCTCCATAAGGCAGCACTTCCCATGGTGGGTTCCACAGAAACTGATTCTCAGGAAGTTAATAGATATTTTGCAGGGAAACAAGGTTTATGTTTAAGTGGAAAAATCAGGGTTAATCAAAGTAAAACAGGTATTTAACTGCAGAACTTTTGACCATCCTTATTTCTAATATTCATTCTCAATCTCCTTGAAGGGAAACAGAGGATTTAATATTTCCCAAATGCATTAAATTGTAGAAACATTTGCTAAGCATCTTTTAACCAGCAGACAATGTTGGATTGGTTAATTTGCTTAAATTATTTTAAAGCAAATCCCAGACATTATATAATTCACCTGACAAACTTGAGTATGCATTTCTAACTAAGGACTTAAGGACAAAAATCACCACCTCTTTATCACTTTAAAGAAAATTAACTAATTTCTTACTGTTATCTAATTGTTCCCCAAATGTTATCTGTCACCATTTCTCATTTTGAGAATCAGGATTCGGTCAAGGTTTACATACTGCACTGTGGACTGTTGCTTTTGTCCCTGTCGCTTTTTTAAATATAGAAAAAGACTATCTTGCCACCTCCTCCCTCCCTCTTCTGACCTTCAGAAGAGAGCTTGTAGGATGTACATATCTGGATTTGTTTCCTTGTGGTGGTGGTTACCTTGTTCTTCTGTCCCCTTTATATCCTCTAAACTAGAAGTTTTCCTTTAATCTCAAGGCAAGTTTAGATTCAGGTTAAATATTTTTTGCAAGACTATGTCCTAGACTATGCTTATGATTTGAGAATAGGCAATTTAATTTAGAATTCTTAAGTTACTTTTAAAAATACAGTATGACTTACAGTTTGTTTGGAAATTTATGAGTATATCAAGGGAGGGATGCAAGTGTGACTTACTCCACTTGTGGTTGAAAACATGGTGGTGGTATTCTGAGTAGCTGGCTTAGTTAAATTGGTATAAGTTTTTTGTGTATCTTAAGATTATAAACCGTGTGACTCCTGGGTAAAGTGGCTTGAGTGTTAAATGTTGCTGGTGGTGGAATTTTATTCAGAATGACAAGTTATCTGAGTTATAATGGTAAAACATGGTTCTATAAAGATTTATTTCTAAACACATTAATTTGGAAATATGCATTAATTCTACCTACACTCAATAAATTTTAACAGTATTTTTCTGATAAATGCTTATGCTAATTTGAAGTACAACCATAAATCTACATACTCCCTCAGGGTGATAATTTTATATGTGCATTGTCTTAGAAATTCAGACATGTAAATAAAAATTCATATTATAACTGACTTTGCTAACTTAATTTTATATTTAAGTTTTTTCCCTTGATATCTTTCCAAGTACTTCTTTTATGTCTGGGAAAAATTAAAGGAGCTTGGTGTGTATTAATGAAGACTAGTATGGTATATATAAAGTAGCTTTGATGGATGGATGAAAGCTATTGTTGGCAAATCCCAGCATAGTCTTAGGTTTAACCCCTTAGTGGGCAGCAATACTATTCCATATGTTACAGTTTGCCTTTTGTGAATAATAAGGTGCCTTGGATAGAGTAGTGCTTTGTAACTAAACAACACAGCTTTTTTCTCTTCCTTAAAAAAAAAAAAAAAAATACTAATCTGTAGGAGGATGAGGCATTCCTGGTGGCTCAGTGGTAAAGAATCTGCCTACAGTGCAGGAGACGTGGGTTTGATCCCTGAGTGGGGAAGATGCCCTGGAGTAGGAAATGACAATCCACTCCAGTTTCTTGCCTGGAAAATCCCACAGACAGAGGAGCCCGGCGGGCTACAGTCCATGGGGTTGCAGAAGAGTCAGACATGACTTAGCAACTGAAGAACAACAACAAATATATAGGAGATAGTGAAAAAAGCATGATCTTTGAAGCTAGATGAACCATAGGTGGTTTACTGGATTGCTGTCTCTTTGTAAAATGGGATAGTAATTCCTGTATCGTAGGATTCATGCCAAGACTAAAGGTAGGAACCTATACAAAATAATTAGCACTGTGCTTGCCTAATAGGTGCCCCAAACAGGTCCTTTTCTCCCTTCTTCTCTTAATCCTATTTTTAAATTAAACTTTCTGGAGCAGTAAATGAATGAAAATTTTCATTTGTTCCAAGCGTTTTAGAAATTGCTAATTTTAAAATACTTGTTATAGGAGTCCAGATAAGAATTTGATTTCTTTTTTAAAAATTTTTATTTTTAATTGGAGGGTAATTCCTTTACCCTATTGCCTTAGTTTCTACCATACATCAACACAGACTAGCCATAGGTATACAAGAACTTGATTTCAAGATAACCTTCATGTGTGGTTTGTCAGTCACTTATATTAAAACAACTAGACAGATGTCTGTATGAAATGTTTTGAACAAATAAATTAGACATTTTTAGATGGTAATATATAAAGGAGAAGGAACAGAGAATAAAACGGATATTCTATTATTGCCATGAGGTTATTGCTAACAAACCGCCTGGTTTTAATGAAATTCAGTATGTTAAAAAGTCCATTTATTTACTAAATCTGTGAGACCGTGAGCTACTTCGAAGACTTTCAGTCGAGTTTTGCTGGAGTGCGGTTTACAATAATTAACTTTATTTTATTTAGATGGTGTAAGTGCCACTCTCCAGTCATAGGTGTGTGTTTATGAACAGGGTTGTTGCCAACCAAGAGTTCAGGCTTCTTGCAGAGGAGACGCATCGGTGCTACTCCAAAGGGCCCCGGATCCTCATCAGTGGGGAGGACTCTCTTTATTGGCTTGTGCCCTGTTAATGACTCACAGAAAGGGAGAATTAATATATCCATGGTGCTAGTGATAAAGAACCCACCTGCCAATGCAGGAGACTTAAGAGAAGCAGGTTTGATCGCTGGGTTGGGAAGATCCCTTGGAAGAGGGCATGGCAACCCACTCCAGTTTTCTTGTCTGGAAAATCCCATGGACAGAGGAGCCTGGTGGGCTACAGTCCATGGGGTTGCAAAGAGTCAGACACGACTGAGTGACTTAGCATGCACGCACACGCACGCATGTTTTGAACAGCAGAAGTCAAAGAACAGTTTGGAGGCTACTTAAGTAGGCATATATGGGTGAAGAAAGACATGTTTTCTTCTACCAGCTGTTTCTAAGTCTTGGGGCATTTGGCTTTGTTAATGGCTTGTGCAAAAAAAGGTCTGAAGAAGATGGAGTCTCCTGCTGCTCCCTGCCCAGGTAGTACCATACCTACTTCCTGAGAATGACCTTGATTCTTTAAGGGTACTTAAGTCCAGCTGCACTGGAGTATTTTTACACTTTTTTTTTTTTTCATACCATGAAGTCACAGTTTGTTTATCCCTTCTTTTCTGAAATGTTCTGCTTAAGCAAGAAGGACTCCTTAGACTGTCCTGCTCTACCTACCAAAGTCAAGCCAGGAGGACTCAAAGGACATGATTTCCCCCTCCCGTCACGGAAAGAGTGAAGAGACACCATTGCTAGGGGGCTAGTGATTGAGTTCTAAGCTGATGGGATTTATAGACATTTGACCCTGTCAGGGCTTCTTTTTTTGCTTTCTTCATTAAGAGCAGTCTTAGCTGGTTCAACTGAATGTAATATCCTTAAAGAGTTTTAGAAGTAAAAAGTTACCATGAAGGTGCTAACTGTTTGACAAATTAGAATCTGTTTCCACTTGTCAAAGGGTGGTGGAAGTCTTGCATTAATTTCCCCAAGAGTATTTATTGAGGGCTGTCATTGTGCCCTTCTGAGTTTGAGGCCCAGCTCTGAGTCAGTCTGAGGAGATAAGTGCTTGCAGAGTCCAACTGTGTGCAGCAGGAGAGAAGAGGAGGAAGGAAGGAAGGAGGAGGAGGCGGCAGGAGAGGTGGGGCTGGTAGCTGGCATGGGGGTGGGGCTTCAGAGAGGAGATGGAAGATACCTAGCACTTGGCCAGGTGCGAGAGAGGGTGAGGGGCTTTCTCTGAGCAAGCCCAGCAGAGGCTGGGAGGCATGAAAATACAAGTCGTGTTTGGGGTGCTGTTACTAGAACAGATGGTGCCTGGCATTTGGGTGCAGTGGCAGGCAGGGGAGAGCCAGATTGCAGAAGGCCTTGCTTGCCAGGCTAAGAAGCGTGGACTTGATCCTGTAAAGCAAGTGATAGTTGTCAAAGGTTTTAAAGCAGGGAGATGATGTAATCAGAGCCGCATGTTGGAGGAAAGCTTTGGCGGCTGTGATGTGGAGGGGAGGCTGGCGTGGGGACAGATGGATGGCAGGGTTCGCTGCGATGAGGCTTTTGAAGTAGGTCAGGTGAGAGCTGATGTTTGAGGCCCGAGTTAGTGGGAGGAAGAGAATGAAAGTCAGTTGAACATCTTTTATCGTGGATTTAGCTAAGAGTCAGACATGACAGAGTGACTTCACTTTCACCTTTCACTTTCATGCATTGGAGAAGGAAATGGCAACCCACTCCAGTGTTCTTGCCTGGAGAATCCCAGGGCTGGGGGAGCCTGGTGGGCTGCCGTCTATGGGGTCGCACAAGAGTCGGACACAACTGAAGTGACTTAGCAGTAGCAGCTCTTGTTAAGTTCACAGAAACTTTGCAGAGTGCTGTTGTCCTTATCCTCGTTTTGCAGAGAAGGAAACGGGCTCAGCCAAGCTTCGAATGCAACTTGCCAGTCCTGTGTCACCAGGCTTTTATTTTTATTTATTTATGTAATTGTCTATTTACTTTTGGCTGTGCTGGGTCTTCGATGATGCTCTGGCTTTTCTCTAGTTGTGGCAAGAGAGGGTTACTCTCTAGTTGCAGCGGATGGGCTTCTCATTGCAGTGGCTTCCCATTGCAGAGCACATGTTCTAGGGTGTGTGGGTTCAGTAGTTTGAGGCAAATAGGCTAAGTAGTTGCAGCTCCTGGGTTCTAGAGTGCAAGCTCAGTAGTTGTGGCACTTGGGCTTAGTTGCTCCAGGGCATGTGGGATCTTCCTGCATCAGAGATCAAACCCGCATCTCCTGCGTTGGCTGTCAGATTCCTTACCACTGAGCCACCTGGAGGGATGAAAACACCAAAGGGTGTGTATGGGAAGGTGAGTTTTGCAGTGGATTAGATGCTGCTTCCAGAAAAGAAAAGGGCTACATGGCAGCAGATTGAAGGCAGAGAGCAAGGCTGCTTCCAGGCTGGGCGGCGAGCGAGGGATGGTGAGTGTTATCAGGAACCGAAAACTCTCAGGACAGGAATGGCATTTTGAGGCCTCTCTGGGATACCCAGCTGGGAATGCTCAGTGGGCAGGAGGAAATGGGGTTTCTCAAGCGGCATCCCAGCTTCCCTGTAGAAACTCCTTCACGTCCTCTGGATGGGCTTGGAGTAGAACTCCCATAGGAGATGGATAACAGCCCTGGCTCCTGTAGCCTCTAGTTCCAGAGCAGAACTGTGGTGCATGCAGGAACCACCTGGGCTCTGCCTGCACATTTCCAGGCCTGCCTGAGGTGGTGCTTCACTTGGTCTTGAGTGGGGTTTGGCAGCTATGTTTGTATCAAAATCTTGGGGTGAGTGAGGAAGGGTGCAACCAGAGCCTACTTTTGAGGATGTTTGACTCTGAATGGCCTAAACTGTCCTTTCACTCTACTTTTGTCATGGAGCTTTTGAGAGCTCCTTGAACAACATGGCTTTGATCTCTTGTGAAAAGGAACACTGAGGAAAATTGCTTGCTTTTTTTTAAGGAACTTACTATGTACATTCCTATTTAGTTCTGCCAAGGATGCTTTTTAGTTATTTGGATTCATACACAAAAGTAGCAAGCCCTCAAAATTAGATTTGGGTTTTTTTTTTGCCTTTTAAACAGACCTTTGGCAAGAAGTTTCTAGTGAAATTAGATTCTGAGTATTTTTCTTGTTTATGAAGAAGAGGTTGGAGGAGGGAACCTGGGATGTGGAGAGTGAGGAATAATATCATAGGGTTCTTGGTTTGCCTGGGAGTGGCCTAGGTTGTCACAGATGAAAAAGTCGCCCAGTGGGGATCTGATGTATAGCTTGGTGACAGTCATTAATGATGGTGTATTACAGATTTGATCATTAATGATGGTGTATTATAGATTTGATCATTAATGATGGTGTATTATAGATTTGAAAGTTGTTGAGAAAGTTGGTCTTAAAATGTTATGGCCACACAGAGACACAAGTGTTAACATTGTAAGGGATGGAGGTATGAACTAACCTTAAAGTGGAAGTTGTTTTGCACTATGTATCTGTGTGCAAACCATCATGTCACATGCCTTAAACTTGCACATATGTCAACAACATGTCAATAAATCCCGGGAAAAAAGACACCAAAAAGGACTCAACTCTTTGAAGTCTAGGTTTTAAACCTCAGTCGGCCTACTGGTTATTATACCATTTGCTTTGTTATTAGTCTTCAACCCAGTCTAGATTCCTCTCCCCTTCCTCTCTGTCAGTTGGGTCTTTTTTTTTTTTTTCCTATTGAGATAGAATTGACATGTAACATTATATTCGTTTCAGGCTTGCAATGTAATGATCCAGCATTTGTAGATACTGTGAAATGACCACCACAGTAAGTCTCCTTAACATCCATCACCACACATGGCTACAATTTTTTTCCCTTGAAATGAGAACTTTTAAGCTCTATTCTTTTGGTAACTTTCAAGTATACAATACAGTATCATTGGGACTTCCCTGTTGATCCAGTGGTGATGACTCTGTGCTTCTCATTTAGGGGACGTGGGTTTGATCCCTGGTTGGGGAACTAAGATCCCACATGCCTCAAGGCATGACCAAACCAAACCAAAACCAAAAAATAAGCCCCCACCCAGCTGGTAAAGAATCCGCCTGCAATGCGGGAGACCTGGCTTTAATCCCTGGGTTGGGAAGATTCCCCTGGAGAAGGGAAAGGCTACCCACTCCAGTATTTTGGCCTGGAGAATTCCATGGACTGTATAGCGACTTTTACCAAACAGTACAGCATCATTTAGTCACCATGATGTACATGACATACCCAGGAACTACTTATTTCATAACTAGCAGTTTTACCTTTTGACCACCTTCACCCACTTCACCCTCCACCCCTGCCACCCACCCCAGCCATGCCTTTTGTCAGTACAGGAGACTTTGAAGCCAAACAGACTGGGTTCAGGTCACAGCTCAGCCCCGCCACATCCTTGTGACCCTGGGAGATTTACCCAGCCTTCTTGAGCTGGTTTTGTGACTTTGGAATGCTGGTACTTTTGAAGGGTGTTTTGGGAGTTGAGTGACGTCACACCTGATCATGGCAGGGAGCGTGGGGCCTGGAGCTGTGCTTAATTCTGCCCTCCTCCAGGGCCTCCTCGCCCCACTGGGCGGGTGTTCAGGGCTGACCGCCCACTGCCTTTCTTCACAGTCCTTATTCCACTTTTTTTCCTCCAGAGTTGGGAGGCTTTCTTGTCTCCATGGCCGGTAATAGGGGAGAAAGGGTTTTTGGGTTTTGTTTTCAGCCTATGTATCTTTTCTGTTGGTGTCCCCTTACTCGTGGGCTAAGTTTTGCTTCTTTGTCTCCTCTAGTGAACAGGTTTGGGTTCTTTGAGTGCACTGATTGGTTCCTATTTCTTCTGTGTGGGAGGGAGGCGCTGCCTCCTCTGGTTTTCCCACCTTTGCTAAATGCCATTTACTACTTCCTGTGTTAATTATGGGGCTTCCCAGCTGCCTTCCCTTGTCTCCATCCTGGTGCAGGGAACGGGTGGAGTCTGCTTGCCCTCTGGCTCGTTTATTCAGTCACTGGAGAGAGGCCAGTGAACCCTCTCTTGGTGCCAGCTCTGTGCTAAGTGCTTCTTAAATTACCTACTCGCATTCTCTTTAAGCCCCTAAAAGGAAGTAGGTATTCTTCCTCAGCCCAGTTTGTAGATGAGTTGGTGGGTGTCTGTGTCCAGCCCTGGGTCTCAGAGAAGGTCCACAGACCTGGGAACCAACTTCTGCAGTGCTGCCCTTCTCTCCCACCTCTCGCCCGTGATGGGCGTAGCTATCTACCAGAGCAGAACCAGTGAAATTTAAAATCCTTTAGGAGTGCTGGTGCAGATGTCAGTTTCAGTGAGTGGCCTGGGTACTGTAGAAGGTGCAGAGTTGGGGGGCTGGGGAGGGAAACTTGGGATGTAACCAGCTGTGCTCACAGGGGGAGCAAGGAGTTAGTGGGGTTGCAAAGAGTTGGACACGACTGAGCAACTAACACACACACACACACACACACACACACAACCCACCCCCTCACCCCCACCCCCACGTGCTTACCTCTGCTTGTTCTCATTTTGAATGGCTCCTGAAAGACTCTGCCTTCCAGTGTGCTAATTAAGTGCATATTTATGGATGCTATAGACAAGGTTTACTTCTCATAACCTTTTTGTTCTTTGCCATTTAAGTCCTACATTGCAGATTGCTTTTGGCTGACTTTGTTTGGGGAGGAGGACTACGGTGCCCTTAGGTTATCCACAGTGTTAATGAACATGTCTTACATTTCAGGACCCTTTGTTTCACCTCCTCACTTAACTCCCAGCATCCAAATATGTAGAAGAAGAGCATAATGGAGAGATCAAAGATTTTGGAGTAAAGTAGACTTGGTTTCAAATTTCAGCTCCTCTTTATGCCCTTGGACAGGTTTCTTAACATCAAGGCCCTCAGCTTCTTCATCTGTAAAATGGGAATCATTGTACCCGGGGAGAAATAGTTTGTCCAGCACCTCAGAGGTGTTTAGAAGTTTCCTTATTCATTTCAAGCTTGATTCAATGGATATTAAATATAGTTAGTGTGCTAGACTTTGTACTGAATTTCAGCAGTTACAAAGATTATTTAGAGGTGGTTTCTGTCCTGGGGAGCTTAAATTCTGGTGGTCAGGGCTGACGCATACACATTCATGGTGAGGAGGTGCCAAGACCCAAACTGTGGCAGGAACCACGAACAAAGCATTTCCTGTGCCCTCAGGGCTGGGAGATCTTTCCTTCCTGAAGGAGGTTATTTCCAAACCCCCTGTTAAAGCACTGCATGAGAATTAACCAAGGAAAGGAAGGTAGGATGGGTGGCTGCCCTATTAGCCGCACAAGCTATGGATGGACGGTCAATCTGGGAGAATTGTGTGCAGCCTGGCTTTGGCTGGAAGCTGGAAGTACTGGGAAAGGAACCCCGAATCCTGGTATCTATGAAGGTGTTGTGGGCCTGGAATGCTGGCTGAAGAGCTTAGAAGATGTAATATTTTCTAGGATGGAGGATCAAAATGTAAGGGAAAAGACATGTAGTAAAAGTAGTGCTTAATAGTTTTGTCAGGCATTTTCTTAGTGCAGAGTCTGATTAAATAAATTCTGGTGCGTCCATACAAGGGAGTGATCTGCAGATGTTAAGAGAACGAGGTAGGTTTATTTGTGCTCTTAAGAAAAAACTTCCAAGAATATCTTTAAATGAAAAAAAATATTCATAGGGTATCTTTGGGAGTCTGTATACAAGAGACTACACAACAATTGCCTTTGCCAGGGGGCTGGGATAGATGACAGTCTTCCATTTTACTGCAAACCCTTTTGTGCTGTTTGACCATTTTTCCACATGCATGCATTTCTTTTTCAAAAAGGAAATACTGTAAAGAAATGACTAATGTTGTACATTATCAGGTGAGCCGGAAACCAAGTGATGGAATATAAAAATAACTTGTGTTAGCACACTGTAACGCCATTATGCGGAATGCTAGATTATTTCATCCTCTGACAATAATACCATTCATGGGGGGTTTTAGAGTTTCCCACTTTCACATACATTATTTCAGTCAGAATTAATCACTTCCATCTGTGCTCTCATAGCAATTAAAATATTTTAAGAATTATAAATGTTAAATGATGCTCTGTAAAGTTTGGGAAAGGGGAGAAAAGAATGATATTACGTGTTTAATGCAACATCCGTGAATTTATCCCCTTGCTTTCTTTGCATATGGCTTTGTAAAAAATGTAATTGTGACTAAAATATACATTTACTTAGAGGCTTTTCTGTTCAATGTGATTTCATGCGTTTCCCCAGGTGTTGCGTCTGTGTTCTTGTCTTTTTGGATGGCTGCTATTTTGTGAAACCCAGCGACCCCTTCACCAGGGGCCCCCTGAATCACTTGCACTCCTGTGCACTCTCTTAGCTGTGCTGGTTGTCTGGATTGATGTTCACCCCTTCCTGGACCTTTGGAACTGGGATGGATGGCCTGTGTGTCACTGAAGCACAAGGCACAGAGAAAGGGCTATTGTTGAAGGAATAGAGGTTCCTTTGGGGCTTTGCAGCAACATTTTGAGATGGAAATGGTACATACGGGGAGTTTACAGCCAAGGAAAGAGGCTAAGGGTAAGCAGTCACACAGTAGCTGCCCATAAGTGGCTGAACTCAACCTTGAATTCTGTTCTCCTAACCCCAGCCCAGCAGTCTTTCTAACTGTTCATGAAATCAGAATTTTCAGTAGGCTTTGCTGGGGAAAGAGCTGGTTGGGTTCCATTGAGAGTGAGTGAGCAGGTTTTTGACCTTCCTGAGAAATTGCCTACTGTGTGTTCTGGTGATGAGTGAACTGGGTTCAACCCCCCAGTAGCATCTTTGACACAATTGTGTGGCCTTAGGTAAGTCACTTAACATACTTGGGCAGTAGTTTCCCATCAGTTAGAGTGGTGTATGTGGGACCTACCTCCACAAGGCTGTCCTAATACACGTTAGGCATATGGCACATGGTAGGAGCTCACTATATGCTAATATAACTTTTTTCCCTGATGGTTTGATGAGAAAGAATGATACCAGTGTTGGTAAGGGTGATGGTGAAACTGAGTACTCAGGCAGTGTTGAGAGAATGAATGGGGACAACCCTTCTGGACGGTAACCTGTCAGCGTGCTAATTTAAAGCATGACAGCTCTTTGACCCAGAAATTCCAGCTCTAGAAATTTATAGTAAGGAAATAATTATACAAACACATAAAATCATTTTTATTGCAGCATTGCTTAATAGCCAAAAAGTGGGAAAATCAAATGTTTACCTCAAAAGGAGCTTGATGAAAAACTTGGTCGCCCACACGATGGAATAACGAGCCCTTTTGTACTCGGTGGGGGAGAGCTAAGTGGAGTGGTGTGGAGAGATGTCTTCAGTCTACTGTTGAAAAGCAGGCTACAGAAGAGTGTGATGTATGCTGTAATCACATTTCTGCTGTTTTCCCCTTCAGAGTTTGTATTAGGTAACTTTGAAACATTTAAGGGTCTGCCGTGTAGAGGTTCCAAGCTAAGGTTTGGCAGTGACACTCCAGACGTCTACAGCATGTATTTGACAGTATCACTCCAAAGCACCTAAAGAGTTATTAAGAAATTAAGTCACTGTAATAGAGAAAGCTCTTTAGATGGTTTGGGCAAAGTAACTCTCGTATTCCTGATATACTTGGTTTTAACTTTCTAGGGGCATTTCTGTCTCAGGACCATGGAGCTTAAACTATCAGTGGGTCCTAACCTTTTATATTTCATGGTTTATAGATCACAGAATAGAATTTTGGTTTTGCAGTTAATGGTAGAAAGAGAACCTCTCTTTGTGGGGAGGGGAGAGTGAGTGGAAGGGGAGGAGAAGGACACAGAGAGGAAGAGAGTAGTATATTTTAGAATACAAACTTGGTTAGTCTTCACTGAGAATGAAAAAGGTCAGTCTTGATGATCCTGTCTCAATCTGAGAAGTATTCATATTATGAAAAGGTTGAGTTTTTAATATTTTAGACTTGCAATCATTTTTTAAAAAAACTTGTTATAATATTTGTAATGTTATAGTTTGTAATATTTTGCAAAATCCTAAGTGTTTATTGCATTGGGGCTTGAAAATATGCTGTAGATTTTTAAATTGAATTCTTGGCACCATATATGAATTATAAAATAACCATCCTGAGAAAAAACTGATTAGATACCTCTTTTTTTTTTTTTTTTAAACCAGTGATACTAAAGGTATGTTTAAGTTTGTTGAAACACATGATATCACTCCAAGTGAAAGATAACAGGCTTAAAACTGGATGGAGCTGAGTGTGAACTAAAGTTTTGCCATTTCCAAACTGAGTGGTCATTTACAAGACTAATCCTTGTCTTGCTGGTTGGGAAGACTAAGAGATAACTTGTGTAAAACATCTGCTGCCTTGTCGAGTTAAATGTTAACAGACACTTGTCCCTCCTGAGCTCTTAGAGTTGAGAAGTCTCTAGGGGTGTTGCCCCTGTGTTTGTAGAAGGCTGTCCTGTAGCTGTTTGTATTCACACCTGTGTGTGATCTGGCCCCCGGGGTAGCTGGCTGGTGCGCTTGGAAAAGTTGCGACAAGCTGAAAGTTGGTCATTGTTGCCATTGACCTTTTCAGTGTAATGGATGGTTACCATGTGTTTGCTTGTGTTCTACTTTAACAAGCACTTTTTATAGGGGTGGGCTTCCCTGGTGGCTCAGATGATAAAGAATCTGTCTGCAAATGTGGGAGACCCAGGTTCAAGCCCTGGGTTGGGAAGATCCCCTGGAGAAGGGAATGGCTACCCACTCCAGTGTTCTTGCTTGGACAATTACATGGACAGAGGAGCCTAGCGAGTTCAGTTCATGGGGTTGCAAAAAGTTGTATGTGACTGAGCAACTCACAGTTTTATAGGGATAAAGTATAAATTCCAATGTAAAAATGTTAATCTTTGAAAACCAGAGCTAGTCCGGCTATCAGCCAGTTGAGTGTTATCCAATCTGCTACAGGCTGACCAGATCCTAGTAGGTAATCCTGCCCCAGTCCCTGCAATCCCTTTGTCAAGAGGGCAGGACACTTTAAACTGAAGCTCTCCCTGTGGTCTCATTGCTTAAAATCTTCCTTGGGTTTTTATGGAATGGGACGAAAAAACTTCCAGGTGGATGGAAAGACTACTTACTGCCTGTCTTCATTCATGCTGCCTCCTTCCGTTGAGATCTCTCCTGTCCTGTAAGGCTCTGTCCAAGCCCCGCATCTCTCAGATGCTTCCCAGACAGCGCTCCATTCTGCTCCTGTATTTCCTTCTGTAGTGGATGTATTATCCCCGGCACCACATCCTCACCTTTTAAAGTTAGTCTCAGGTTACAGCTGACCTGAGGGCACTTCCCAGCCGTGCTTTTTGCTTGCTTTTCTTTGGTCCTTACCTAGATGTGGAGCTCCAGTCCGTAACCTGTGATTCTGTTTCTTCCCCTTTCCCTGGTCCAACACCTTTTGAGATCTTGAAAGAAGACACAGCAAACAGTCTTCTGTCTTTTAGTTTTAATTAAAATAGAAGACAGGAGCTTTAAAGAATAACTTCTTGGGGTGTTTCCTTCCTTCATTGTTTTCTTTCACAGGTGTACATATATATGATATATATATGTTAAGTGATATGCGGTACTTTTTGTATAGTTTGCTTCTTTTACATACACACATAAGGTGCATATTGTCTCATATTAATGTGTTTTACAAATGATTTCTAATGGCTCCATGTAATTCAAATTCCAGCTTGTTGGTATAATTTTTAAACTGTCTACTTATTATTAAAATTTAAATAACCCTGCAGTGAACATTCTCCTTCAGTAGTTTTATTGAAAGATCTCCAGCAATTAAACTGTTATAATCAACTTAACATAGTAGTTAAAAATTTTAACTTGTATAATCTGTTCATTTTATTAGTATCTAGGTGATCACTCTGGTTCAGAACTATTCTAGGTGTTCTGAGGTACACTCAGAAATAAGTAGTAAAGTCCTAAGGATAAAATGAAACCAGGTGATCACTCTGGTTCAGAACTATTCTAGGTGTTCTGAGGTACACTCAGAAATAAGTAGTAAAGTCCTAAGGATAAATAGAAAGTGATTTCAAGTATTTAAATAGACTGTTTAGATAAAATAGGTACTAAATAACTTAGGCAGACCACTTATTTTCATCAGTGGATGATGGACTAAAAAAGTTGCTTGTATATGTACAATAGAATCATATTCAGCTTAAAGAAGGACATTTGTTTTACTTGCGGGAACATAGTTGAACCCGGAGGGCATTATGTTAGGTGAAATAAGCCAGACAGAGAAAGGCAAACACTGCATGGTGTCATTTATATGTGGAATCATTAAAAAAAAAACAACAACAAACCTTGAGTTGGTAGAAACAGTAGAAAAGCGGTTGCTGGGAGATGAGGGAAATAGAGTTTTGTAGAGGAGTACAAACTTTGAGTTATAAGATGAATATTCAAGTCTGAGGATCCAGTATATAACATGGGGATTATAGTTGATAACACTGTATAATTGAAATCGCTAAGAAAGTAGAACTTACATGTATTCTCAAGGGGTGAGTGGGGGAGGCAAAGATGTGGTAATTAATTTGGGGGGGGGAAGATTCTTTCACAAAGTAGGTGCACATCAAAACATCACCTTGTGCACTTTAGCTTATAATTGTATTTGTCGATTATGCCCCAGTAAAACTGGAAAAGAAAAAGAACTTTATGTAAGAAATGTATACAAATTAAAAAAACTAGTGTGTATGTGGGTGTGTATTCCCGGGTGAATGCAGACTTTGACATAGGAATCTCTGTATCACAGTTGTTTCGCATAACCTCACTGAAAGGGTTGAGGACAAAAAGGCGTGAGACCAAGTAACTTTGGAAAATGGTGTTTTGCTTAGACACTGTAAGGCTAAATACAAAAGGAACTGTACATTAACAATGTTCTCTAGTTGGTAAGGTGGTTTCTCATGGGAGTACAGGTTAACAATTCTGAAACATGTATTCAGAGGTCCAACAAATAAATGGATGGTGGATGGTGGGAGACAGCTTTCCCACTGTTGGAGAGAGAATTTAAAGTTAAGCAAGGGCAGAAGACTGCAGTGAATCACGTGGTACTGGATTAGAATTGGAGACATCCTTATGTTTAGCTTAACACAGATAGGTGAGTGTGCATATCTAGGGTGGTGTACATATATGTATTTGAGAGAGCTTGGAAGCAATAACACCCTAGTAGCAACAGCATCTCCAGGTCTTGGTTTCTAAACATCGTTCTTCAATAAAAGTAATCCGGGCTTTTGGAGAAATGGATAATTACAGGTCTAGAGCATCTTGTATTACCAGAAAATAAGGAAATGCTCAAAAAATGAGGAAGGGGGATTGCCAAAGGGCATAGGGGCCAACCTCAATGAGCTCCTAATAGCCAAAGCCAGAACACTTTGAGCAAAAAAAATAGAGTGGTACTGCTTTATAGCCCAGATGAAAATAAATGTATATAAGCTTATGTAGGGAAAAGAGATGTCCTTCTTGTAGAGGAATTCCAAATGGTTTATGTAGATACTTACCCCTTCAGGAATGGGAGACTTAATTTCCCCCAGCTCTTGAGTGTGGACTGAATTTGGTGACTTGCTTCTAAAAAAAGAGATTATAGAAAGTGTGGAAAGGTAAATTTACAGTAGAGAAAACCCATAAACACTGACCTTAACCAGATAATCAAGGTTGGCATCACCAGTGGTCATGCTGTGAGCATGTACTCTTAATATGATGTGATGAGGACACCTTACCTCCGTGGTTCCCCCTTCAGAACCAATCATCCCAGATTAACTGTGAGAAAAACGTCAGATGAATCCCAACTGAGAGTTGTAATACACGTACCTGCCCAGTAGTCTTCAGAATTGTCAAGGTCATGAGAGACAGAGATAGAGAAAGGGTGACAGACCAGAGGCGTCTAGGGAGATAAGACGGGTAATTTGCAAAGTGGGATCCTGGATATGGATCCTGAAATGGAAAGAGAACGCTAGTGGGAGCTGATGAAACCCAAATATAGTCTGGAATTTAGTAAAGTTTTCTAAAAGGTACTGAAAGCATTTCCCCTGAACGTTTAATTCAGAAAATACTCAAATGCAAAGAGAAGCTGAAAGAAATGTATAGTGAACGTACCCAACATGTAGATTCTACAATTAGGAATTTGTGGTCTTTGCTCTATTACATACCTAAGTGTCAGTCCTTTTTGTTCTTAAAAATATTTCAAAGTAAATTGTAAAGATCAGTATGTGAAACCCCCTCTCCCTCAACAACAATGAAAAAAAAAAACAAAACAATGAAACAAAACCAAAACTGTTTAAAGTGTAATTTCTTCCAAGGTTATGGCCCAGTGCCTGCCGGCACTCACAGGTGATATTATGTCTGTGGTTGTGCCCTGTGGAGAATGAGACTGATGGAAAGTTGGGAGGATGTAGGTTATGTAGTATTCACTTTAAGAGGTGATCAGGGATGTGGGTGATTAGGGGACCATGCTTGACTGAAGTAGATCTGTGCTGGTGGGCCCTGGGGTGTTGGGGGGTGGTGGTCTGTGAACATCCAGGAAATAGCAGCTGGTTTCCTGCCATGAGTTTCCAGTACTTCAAATGGCATTAACCAGTGTGGGCAGCTTTTGGGATGGATGGAAGGGATGGCGGGTCTGGATTGGGACAGTGGAATGTGTGATGTCTGAGCATTTATTTCTGTGGGGGGAGCCCAAGGCTGCCCTCCTCATGCCATTCTCCCTCCCCGATGGTCCCTGGGAAAATAAAGAGTGGGGAAGAGCGAGGTTTTAGTTCTGGCTGGGGGTGGGAGGATTGATCAGCTCATCAATCAGGAGAGTGTGTAATTATGCGGAAAGGACAGAAATCACTCCCTGAAGACCACGGACTTGGGGATGTGCCCAGAAAAGGACCTTACAGCTGCTAACAGTAGCCCTATTCAGCTCGGGTGCATAATGATTTTAAAAGTAATCAGGAACCGAGGCCAGAGCTGGGGACAAACACAAATATCTTGTTGACAGAGCAAACATCTAGATTTTGTTGGGTAGGAAGTTGCGGAGGAAGCTCAGAGTGATGTAATGGTGTACGCCAAGCTTTCCTCCTCAAACAGATGGGCCCCGGAGGAACCATCTGCAGCGTCCCCGGGGCCTTCAAAATCACTCCCTATAAATTAAATCGTCATAAGTGTTGAGAAATTAGTGTGGAAGCCCTACCTGAAGTGAAGCTAGACAAAAGAAGGAAATTTCCGCTGGAGTTCCTGCTTCCTTTTCCTCCCTTGCGCGGTATGTAATGGAGCCCCGAGGCTTATTATTTCAGGCAACACTCTTATTTAGTACTTGGGTCTCATTTGCCTCCCCCAAATAGCCGCAGAGAATAAACTTTAGAGAATAAACTTCCCTTTCTCTTCTTAAGCTTGGACAACTGCACTTATTCCTACCTAAGCCAGCGTCAACTGGATACGTTTCATAAACTGTCTTGCTATTTTGGGTTTTCTGTTTTGGTTGAGAAGGAAGTAGTGTTTTGTTTCTGGTCTTTCTTTCATCAAAGGAATATTTGTTCTGGGCAGGCAGGGGGAGGGCGCGCTTCTCAGTTTAGACCGGAGAAAGAAAATATATGGCATCATATGTAAGTGACTGATTACAGATCTTAATTGGTGATGTTTCTAATAAAACGTTCAGTAAAACACTTAAGAGCAAAAGCAGGATTTGTTGCCCATATCCTTTGGTTTCTTCAGCAGTTATTGCAACCCCTGTATGCCAGGTACTCAGGGTTTGCAGTGGACCATGTAGCCTCTGTCTCAGGGAGAGACACAGAAATGGCAAAGTGAAGTTTGTTGAGGTGTGCGTGTGGAATATTAAGGGCTTTCCTAGTGGCTCAGTGGTAAAGAGCTCACCTGCCAATACAGGAGACAGAGGGTTCCTTGGGTTGGAAAGATCCCCTGAAGAAGGAAATGGCAACCCACTCCAGTACTCTTACTTGGGAAATCCCAAGGACAGAGGAGCCTGATGGGCTACAGTCCATAGGGATGAAAAAAGTCAGATGTAACTTAGCGACTGAGCTTGCACACAGGTCAAGGTGGGGTTGAGTGTTGGGGACAGGAGCTGACCTGCAGAAGGTAAACAGTGTGCTGTAGAGTGGGAACAGAGTGGGTAAGTGTGAGGTGGGTGGAATGCAGGAGTGTGTGTGTAGGAGGGGCCAGTGGAAATAGGAGTGAAGGGGAAAGGCCGGGGGAGGTATGTGTGGATACGTTCGTGAATGGAGAACTGGGGCAGGAATTTGAGGTGTTAGCGTAGCTAGCCTGCTGGCTTCGGGTTTCTGGGTGAAGTGGGAGGAAAGCTAGAAGTGGGGTCAAGGAGAATGGTGGTAAAAGTTTGAGACAGTCATGAGAGGACTGGGAGAGGCTTTTCTTCGGGGGGGTCTAAGGCATGGGGCTTAGGGATGGACTTTTTTAGGACACTGGGGGCCTTTTGGGGTGGAGCTATTCAAGTGGAGTGGCATGTCTTCGTGGGGACTCTTAGCTCAGGGCATCGGTGTGGGGAAGCTGAGTGGTGGTGTGGATTCCCATGGGTGCAGCCAGAGAAGAGAGATGCAGATCATCCAGGGTGCTGGTGAAGGGGGTGGGTCAAAGGATCACCCTCAGTGAAGAAAGGGGCACACCCAGGGACATTGGAGAGCACGTCCTCTGGGGGTGAGGGGGAGGTAGGTAAGAGCTGGAGGAGCAGAAGGCTATGGTCACCAGCAAGAGCAAGGAATTGTGCCCTCTGACTCTAAAGGTGTGGTCCTGGGAATGGCATGGACTAGAGTCCAGAGCCAAGGATCGGAGGCCCAAGTGCAGTGATCATGCCAGGCAGTTCTGTCACTTCCTAATGCTGTGTGCTGGGCACTGCTCGAAGTGCCGTGAACTAATTAAACAACCTCATGATGAGGGGTTGTTATTCCCATGTATAGATGAGCAACTAAAAGCCCACAGAGGTTAAGCAGTGGCTCAAGGTCACACAGTTAATAAATAGAAAAATGAAGTTCAAAAAGTGTGGACTATCAGAGGAGTTGGAAGAAGAGGAGTGCAGGGGGACTTCCTGGAGGAGGTGATTTTTGAGCTACATCCCAAGGGAGTAGCTTGGTGAGGTGGAGGTGGTGAGGTGGAGGTTGGGTGGCGGGGACAGGGTTTATGTGGAAGGTAAGCTGTGTGGTGTTCGGAGGGGAACAAAGTGGGTAAATGTGAGGTAGGTGAATCCAATCCAGGTTGTAAAAGCACCTCCCCCCCAACACGTCTGCTCCCGTTCATTCCTTTGGGAACTGACTGCTGAAGAGAAGATTGTGAACTAAGCCCCTTCTCTCCCTTTCTAGGTGAAGGAGGAGAAGTTACCAAAAATAGGTAGGTGACAGCTGAGAATTGGAGTGGAGAGTGCTGTAACTGTGAGTGCCGAGTCTCAAAGGAAGGTGGATGTTTTACACGGGGTTGGGAGAGAAGGGCTCAGCCAGCACCTCCCTGTGGAAAGAGCTTGTGCAAGGTGGGGAGCAGGGAATGGGAGTGAGTGTCTAATGGATACAGAGTTTTAGCTTGGGAAGCAGAGAAGGTTCTAGAGATGGATGGTGGTGAAGGCTGCATAGCAGCATGAATGTATTTGGTGTCACTGAAGTGTACACTTGAAAGTAGCTGAAATAGTAAATTTTATGTTGTGTATATTTTACCACCATAAAAAAGATTAAAAGATTGTGGAGGGAGAAAATGATCATCTCTACCATTTATGATTTTCCAGGTACAAAATGGGCTTTTATTTCATATTCGAAAGTATATGGGTATTTTGCCAAACGCTTTATGTGTAGTGAATTGTTTAATCCTCACTTTCAGAAATAGGTAAACCCTGCTGTACTGATGACAAGTCTTGGGTTTGAAGAGGTTAAGCATCTTGCCATCCAGAAAATGGCAGAGGCTGGGCCCTGCCAAATCGCCTGACTCTATAACCCTTGCCAGTAACCCCAGGGGAATTTACCAAGGGAGAGAAGGTCATAGAGACTGGGTGAAGAGGGAGAACGAAGGGGTTATAGGAAACTCAATAGGGAAAAAGCTGGGTGAGGAAAGGAGGGTGGTGGGGAATGGGAAAGAGGACCACAGGGATGAGAGGTCAGATGGAAGGATGCAAAGACTTGCGTGTCCATGTCTAGATCAGGCATGAGCTGTGATGGAACTGATGGGGAGTCCAGGTAGCACTGACGTGGTCTGAGAAGGAGGTTGAGGACCACAGAGAGGCATAAGGGCCCAGTGTCGGGGGAGGAGCCTGCCATCTACAGTATTGTAGGCAGGAGATTCTTCCCAGATTGAGACCTGCTGTGGGAGGGGCTGGAGATATGGGCAGTATAGATTGTGGCTCAGCCTGTACCTCTGTTTTTGTTCTCTCCCTCCCTCCTTTTTTCCCCTCCCTCCCTTCCTCCCTGTTGCCTGTTGAGTCTAAGTTCTGCAAACTGATGTTGAATTTTGGTGCATGAATCTGGGGAGGAGTGGGTGGCTGGGTGAGGAGGATTGCCTGTGTTTCTGATGCTGACAGAGCAAATACCAAATGTGAGGTCAAATCATAGCCAACTACCTGACTTTGTAGCTGACCAGGAGACTGCAAATGTGCTGCAGATTTTTTCTTTTTAATAGAATGGGCTGAAATATATATATTGATAGACTGTATGTGACTTCTCAGGAAGTCTTTTGGGGTTGTAACCTAAACCCCCTAAGGCGTATCCTGCTTTCAGTGGTGGCCAATGACATTTGTGACACCAGATGGAGATGGGGGGCCTGCTTCAGATATTTGGATTTAGTGAGGTGTTTGTGAAGTGATCTAAGCTGTTTATAAGGGAAGTGCTCTCCGGAGAGTTCCTGTTATCATTTTACTTCACGTATTTACTTTGGATTGAGCAGAATTCTTTGATTCTCCTGCTGGTGGTTTTTGATTCTGTGCTGAAAGACAGGCTGCTTTCTGTGTATGGTGACCGTGGTGAGCATGGCCCGTGATTATATAATAATTCTGAACAAATAAAGAGATGTTCTCATGGCAGGCCTTGTAAGGGCAGCCGGGAAGCCGGCATCATTAGGGATTAAATTTCTCTGTAGTTAAAATTTGCAGCTTGTCAGAGGTGCAGCAGCACGTCAGCTGTAACCTCCAGGTGTAAATAGACCTTCGTCAGCATCATTGCAAAGTCCTAGGAGGAGCCAAATTGCAGTGGGATGCTATCCATCAAAAGTTGTTTGCAGAATCTTGTTCCTGGCAGCAGTCTGTTATATCCCCAGTAGCCGGTGGTATCTGTAGCACTTTACAATAGTTCTTTCCCAGGAAATGGAGAGTTTATATGCTTGGTGGTGCCAGATTCTGATGAATCATTTTACTGTCCCCTTTTCTGCCCTTTTTCTCTTGCTAAGAAGCATTTGGGCCTAGGTAAAATAAGGCAAATAGGATTTTATTTTAACGTGAAAATAGGACTAAGATAATGGTTACTAAGGTGACCCTTAATTTTGAGAGCTAATGATGGCTAACATGATATACAGTTATCTTCTGTGCCAGGAGCCATCTAAGTATTACCTAATAAGCTCCTTGAGAACACAATCTTGTCTTTTGTTCACAGATGTATCCCCTAGCCCAGAACAGTGTCTGGCACAGAGTAGGCGCTGCAGTGAATGAACCTAACGCAGAAAAAGGTTCTACATCACAGAGTAATTGTTGCCTGCTCAAGGCCACACCACTAATAACTGGGGTTCCTTGACAATAGGTCAATGAAGAAAGTGAAAGGCACAGAGAATAATGATTGGTCTTCAGAACTGTTTCACTGAAAATATTACTAACTAGAGGTGTCTTGAGTTTTCTAGAAGATAATTTCTCCATCTATTATAATATAGTAATTTTTGTAATTTTATTAAAAATATATACAACATAATTTTGTAATTATAATAATGTTATAAGGATTAAGGGCTTCCCTTGTGGCTCAGCTGGTAAAGAATCTGCCTGCAATGTGGGGGACCTGGGTTCGATCCCTGGGTTGGAAAGATCCCCTGGAGAAGGGAAAGGGTACCCACTCCAGTATTCTGGCTTGGAGAATTCCTTGGACTGTATAGTCCATGGGGTTGCAAAGAGTTGGACACGACTGAGCAACTTTCACTCACTATGAGGATTAAATGAGAAAGAACTTAGAACAGTGCCTATACTTTATAAAGCACCATCTAGGTGAAAATTTGCATTGAGTGTTATTTATCTTTTAAAGGATGTTTGCTCATTTACTTGGTTTTAATTTTTTAAATTAATTTATTTTTAAATTGAAGGCTAATTGCTTTACAGAATTGTTTGTTTCTGCAAAATATCAACATAAATCAGCCATAGATGTACATGTGTCGCCTCCCTCTTGAACGTCCGTCCCACTTCTCTCCCCATCCCACCCCTCTAGGTTGTTACAAAGCCCCAGTTTGAGTTCTCTGACTCATAGAGCAAATTCCTATTGGTTATCTATTTTATATGTGGTAATATAAGTTTCCATGTTACTCTCTCCATATATCTCAGCCTGTCCTTCCTTCCCCCACTTCGTGTCCATAAGTCTGTTCTCTACATCTGTGTCTCCATTGCTACCCTGCAAATAATTTCATCAATACCATCTTTCTAGATTTCATATACATAAGTTAGTATACGATATTTGTTTTTCTCCTCCTGATTTACTTCGCTCTGTATAATAGGCTATAGGTTCATCCACCCCATTAGAACCGACTCAAATGTGTTCCTTTCTATGGCTGAGTAATAGGGCGTTGTGTATATGTACCACAACTTCTTTATCCATTCATCTGTTGATGGACATCTAGGTTGCTCCCATGTCCTAGCTATTGTAAATAGCACTGCAGTGAACATTGGGGTACATGTGTCTTTTTCAGTTTTGGTTTCCTCAGGGTATATGCCTAATAATGGGCTTGCTGGGTCATATGGTGGTTTTATTAAGGAATTTTTAGTTAAAAATTTCTAGTTTTTAAAAGGAATCTCCATACTGTTCTCCACAGTGAGAGAATGTATCAATCCCCCCCCCCCCCAACCAACAGCGCAAGAGGTTGTATCAATTTATATTCCTACCAACAGTGCAAGAGGGTTCCCTTTTCTCCACACCCTCTCCAGCATTTGTTTGTAGACTTTTTGTTGATGTCCATTCTGACCGGTGTGAGGTGATATCTCATTAATAGTTTTGATTTGCATTTCTCTAATAATGAGTGATGTTGAGCATCTTTTCATGTGTTTGTTAGCCATCTGAGTGTCTACTTTGGAGAAATGTCTGTTTAGGCCTTTTTCCCACTTTTTATTTGGGTTGTTTGTTTTTCTCGTAGTGAGTTGTATGAGCTGCTATGTATATTTTTGAAATTAATCCTTTGTCAGTTGTTTCATTTGCTATTGTTTTCTCCCATTCTGAGGGTTGTCTTTTCACCTTGTTTATAGTTCCTTTGCTGTGCAAAAGCTTTTAAGTTTAATTAAGTCCCACTTGTTTATTTTTATGTTTATTTCCATTACTCTAGGAAATGGATCATAGAGGATCTTGCTGTGACTAATATCATCAAGTGTTCTACCTATGTTTTCCTCTAAGAGTTCTATGGTTTCTGGTCTTACATTAGGTCTTTAATGCATTTGAGTTTATCTTTGTGTATGGTGTTAGGAAGTGTTCTAATTTCATTCTTTTACACATAGCTGTCCAGTTTTCCCAGCACCACTTATTGAAGAGCCTGTCTTTGCCCCATTGTATATTCTTGCCTCCTTTGTTGAAAATAAAGTACCTATAGGTGTGTGGGTTTATCTCTGGGCCTCCTATCTTGTTCCATTGGTCTATATTTCTGTTTTTGTGCCAGTGCCATACTGTCTTGATGACTATAGCTTTGTGATATAGTCTGAAGTCAGGAAGGTTGATCTGCAGCTCCATTCTTTCTCAAGACTGCTGTGGCTATTCGGGGTCTTTCATGTTTCCATATGAATTGTGAAAGTTTTTGTTCTAGTTCTGTGAAAAATGCCATTGGTAGTTTGAAGGGGATCTTAGAAAGAACTTAAAACAGTGCCTGTACTTTTCAAAGTGCCATCTGTGTGAAAATTTGCCTTGAGTGTTGTTTATCTTTTAAAGGATGTTTGCTCATTTACTTAGTTTTAATTTTTAAGTAGAGATAAAATTTTTCTTTAACTATGGAGACTGTCTTTAAGAGTATACCTGAATGAGAAAATTATGGTTCAGAGATTTAATAGGAAAGCCAAGAGTGAGGTTTGATTTTAGTAATGAGAATCTTGTTACCATCTAAATACTACATGAATACAAAATGTTTTATTAGATAACTAGAATGCAACATTTTTGGAGGAGTTGTCCTTAGAGCACCAAGACATGTATTATAAAAAAAGTGTTATTCTTTAGCCCAGTAGTCAAAATATCTTTGACATAGCAGTTCTATCAATAAAATACTTCTCATACCTGCAACATTTGTATATTTCTGAATTAAAATCATGATTAAATCCACAAAAATAGAAATAAAGGAATGAGATAAGTAAATGTGGTTAGATATTCTAATATCTTTTTTCTATATCCAGGCAACCACCTTGCACCCTCTACTTTTGATCTGGTTTAGAAGGACTGAACATCATCTAGAAAAGAGAAAGCACGTAGTGTGTTTTGAAGGAGGGGTTGCTAGAGATTTTCGGAGTGGTAGGTGGATGAGAAATTGACAGAGAGGTACACTGTCAGGCAGATTGCATGTAGGATGTTTTGGGGAGTAAACCAGAAAGCTATCCTTGGCCATCTGCTTGAAAATGTTGGTGAGGTGGTCACAAACCAAACTCCTAAGGATTACAGTGTTCCCATTAGGATGGTCACATCACTTCCTCATAATGGATTATGCTGGGCATGCTGGACTAGAGGTGAAAAGTACAGTTCATACACAAGAAATTTGTGCATATGAAAGCCTTATACACAATATTTGCAAAATTGCTTGCAAATTTGAAAAGTATTTCATCTATTTGAGGGGAATAGACTTGAATGGGGTGGTAAGAAAGGCAAGTTAATCATTTGGAAGTGAGAAAGTGGAAATAATGTTGCTGAACACAAGTTCTTACACCCTAGGCACAGAGAGGCAAACCAAAATGTCAGAGTTTGGAGCAGAGGAAGGTTTTTTGCAGGGCCGATCAAGGAGAATGGGTAGCCCATGGTCAAAGCCCCAAAACTCTCAGGTGGTTTTTGGGGAAGAGTTTTTATGGACAAAATTTGGGGTGAGGAGACTGTTTCTTGGCTGCTGCTCCTTTGTTTCTACATTTCCTCCCTTCCCTGATGAGCAGCTGTTTTGAATCTGCCTCTTGGAACTCAGGCAAGGTCAAGGAGGATGAATGAAGCCCATTTCCTATAAACAAGAAATGGGGGAGGGGCATGGAAAGGATTTATTCCAGGGGGGGCCCCCACAGGATCCTGCTCCATTTCAGTCAGATGAAATCACTGGATTTGACTTTGGCAGGAGGGCTGGGTGGGTAGAAAGGTAGTGGCGGGGGGCGGGGTGGGGTGGGGGGTGACTGATGACATGCTGGTCAGCCCCTAGGAGAGACCAGCCAGAAGGCTGCTGTTGTTTCTGGAAGGGCAGGAGCAGAGCTAGAGTGGGACCCTTCTTGTCCTTGTTGTGGAATATTTGTAGGTAAATTAGTCTTAGTTTACTCACAAATACTTCCTAAGATTGTCAAATCTTAGAAACCTGTTTCTGAACTTAAAAGATGATGGGAGGGGAGACTGTCGAGTTCATAGACTATGGTTTGCTTACCTGGGCAGAGTGCTGTAACATAGCTCCAAGATACAGCTCCTCAGAGACCCAACAGGTGGTAATGAATATGAATTTGTTGGGATGATGGTTGGGGTAGACTGGTCATCTGTGATTTTCTATTGATCTCTTGAACTGGCTTTGACTACTATGATAAGTTGCGAATTTCAGACAGATTTAGAATTCAAACGATTATTTCTTGACGAACTAAAAGCAGACTGAAGAAATAACTGATAGATTGCCCAAAGCTTCGTTTTCATTTGAGGATGCATGAAACTGTGTACTTAGTACTGAATGGAAAGTTGAATTTAATATCGTTTCAACAGTGATGGAGTTTATTGATTACCCACAAATAAAATACTTGAGTGCTATTGGAGTATTTTTAGCGGAAGTGTTTCACAAGAGAGAGAAAAAGGTCTCTTCTGGAAATAGATGGAGCAGGTGTTAAAGAACCAGAAGAAAAAGTAAATACGGGCCATTGGTAGGTACCTCCCCTTTCCTTTGAAACTTCCTTGAAAAATGAGTTAGATAAAGGGACCCAGTCTTTGGCAGCATTCATCTCTGAAGAAGTTTTTTTAAATGGTAGTCATAATATCATTCAGAAGACACTAGCAGTAAGTATTCCTGTCCTTAATTTTATATAAAAAGAGCTTAGTTACTCTCATAATTTATTGGTTGATGTGTTTGTGGCTTAGATGGGAAATTTGAGAAACTGTGATAGTTGGCAAATGCTTAGAAATGACAGAAATAGACTGAGAAACTGATAAAATAAGGATTTTGGGTTGCTGGGAGCCCTTGAGAACAGTGAACTCACTTAAAGAATGAATCAAGGAAGAGTTATGCTGATTCCAGAAACATGACTCATTAAGGGAATGCAGCCATGCCCTTCCCTGCTCTGTGAATGAAAAGGCGTGGGAGCATCCGGTGAAGCGCCTGGCCTAAGGGCCAGCTTGCCCATAAACCCTGCAAGTCTTCCTTTTGGCCTTCTTTGTACAGTAAAAAAAGATTCTATACTAACACGTGGCTCTAGTATACAGGTTCGGTTCAGTTCATATCAGTTGCTCAGTTGTGTCTGACTCTTTGCAACCCCATGGACTGCAGCACGCCAGGCTTCCCTGACTCCTGGAGCCTACTCAAACTCATGTCCATCACGTCGGTGATGCCATCCAACCATCTCATCCTCTGTCGTCCCCTTCTCCTCCCGCCTTCAATCTTTCCCAGCATCAGGGTCTTTTCCAGTGAGTCGGTCCTTCACATCAGGTGGCCAAAGTATTGGAGTTTCAGCTTCAGCATCAGTCCTTCCAATGAATATTCAGGACTGATTTCCTTTAGGATTGACTGTTTGGATCTCCTTGCTGTCCAAGGGACTCTCAAGAGTCTTCTCCAACACCACAGTTTAAAAGCATCAATTCTTCGGCGCTCAGCATTCTTTATAGTCCAACTCTCACATCCATACGTGACTACTGGAAAAACCATAGCTTTGACTAGATGGACCTTTGTTGGTAAAGTAATGTCTCTGCTTTTTAATAAGCTGTCTAGGTTGGTTTTCTTTTCTTCTGGATTATAATCTGCCAAATCCTATTTCAAGAATGTGGGAAGTAGATAACATTCAGAAATAAGTGTTTAGAGAAGTTAATGAAGAGCTTTAGAAATTTTTCTCTGGTCTCAGTTTCCTCATCTAAAAATAAAAGAAAGGTTTATTGGAATAATTTTCTAAAGCCCTTTCTGGTTTTCAGTGAGTGTGTCTGTTTTGAAGAGATGAAACAGGCAGGTGACATGTAATACTACCAACTTTGTCCGTTCTGGGTGCTTTATGTACAGTAATTATTTTTATCCTCTTTTATTTTATTTTATCCTCTTTTATATTACTTTTAAAATAAAGTAATTTATTTTATCCTTTATTTCATTCACTCTGTAAATTATACCCATGAGGTAGGGATATCACTATTTTCATTTTATAAACAAGTGTGAGTATCGTGGGTAAGTACGCTCAGCCACCACTGATCACTGGCTGAACTGGAATACAGAGAGACGGTCATAATAATAGTAACGGTGATTCATCGTCAGTTTTGAATGAAATGGAAAAAAGTCATTGTTTGGGGTGTTAGACTTGTTCTATTTTTTCACAGGTTACTAGAAGTAAAATAAACTTTAAAAGGAGAGTCAAATCTCAAATTTTATCTCTCAAACAGGGAAACTTCATTCTTTAGATTGTTGGGATTAGAGAGAGGAGCACTAAAAGGACATGCCACTTTTTCCTGTCAATCTGAGTTCTGAACCAGTTCTCAGAGACACAGGAGAAAGACAATATCAGGAATTCAAATGGTACTTTTTTTTTTTTTTTTTACTGATGGAACTAATATTGGAGAGTGTGATGTAAATGTTTATCAACAGTGAGCTTCCTAATTGACTTCCACACAGTCATTAGGCTTGTCTGGCTGCTCACATGGTGCTAGGCCATTGAGGTTTCCGCACATGAAGGCCTGTCCTCATAGAGCCAAGAAGTTTAAGAAGACTTACTTTAAAAATTTTTTTTTAAATTGTTCTTAATTTTTTGGCCACACCACATGGCATTTGGGATCTTAGTTCCCCAACTAGGGATTGAACTTATGCCTCCTGCATTGCAAGTGTCCAGTCTTAACCACTGGACTGCCAGGGAAGACTCAAGAAGACTTCAATATGTGCCTCCGGAGAGTAGCTTGGCATCTAGGGAGAAGAAGGCGGGAGGGGCTTCTTCTCTATCAACCCCCCCACCCCAGTTTCTGTTCCCAGCCTTCAAGGATGAGCTCTGTCACCAGGACTTCTAGGAAGGGGTGAGTGTGGGGCCGGGATCGTAAGCTGGAGGCCTGCTCTCCACCTAAAAGGAGACAAGAGCCTCACATATACCCTACTTCCCAGCTCCCCCCAGTAATAAATGCTATTCTGTTTCCCACGGCCAACAGCATTCTGGATGTAAGTTTTATTCTACTTTAGATACTTTTGTGAAAGTGAAGCTGGATTTAAAACAAAAAAACCCCTAACCCTATCGGATGCTGAGGCCAATGCTGCTGCTGTTTCCATTTTAGTAGACGTCAAAGTAAAATCTTCTGGCTTATAATATTCACTTGATGTTCTAAGAAAGTCACTCTGATTGTGCTAATAATGTCTTTCAGAAACTGAATTCAAACATATGCCTTTGGAACTTTAAAGTAACTTAGTCTTCGCATTTTCCCCCCCATTTTGGTGAGGTGGAGTGTGAATAGCTGGAAAACTTCAGATAAACAAAACTACCCCTTTCCATATGGCTCTTGATGTCCCTGCTGTGCTGGAGACCGAGTTTTAAAGTTGCTCTCTCCTGTCCCAGGCTATTTTTTCCTAAGAGTAATGGAAGATGTTCAGACTGAAAATTATTGTGGGCAACTGGCTTGTCATTTTCTAAAGTAACATTTTTATTCAACAAGTAAAACAAATTTGCCCAACTAAATTATTCATAGGAATTACAAAACTTGTCATTTAGACTGGATGTTGGGATATTCAGGTCATTTAGAAGACTGTGGTTAAAAATAAAATGACCTAAATATATAGCTCTACTTTTTTTTTTTTTAAGGAAAGTTAAAGCTTTTAATTTTTTTTTGACATTGGTCCTGATTCTGTTTCTGTTGGGACTGTAAGCTAGCTGCTCATTCAGTGTTCTAAATAAAGACAATTCCTTCTTCTCCTCTTGTTGGTTGTTTTTCAGAGTATGTACGGCTCTGTTTTTAGTCAGGTTGTAAAGGTTCTGATGCAGGTTCTGATGCATGAGGTATATATGTGAGTGGCAGAGAAAATGGAGAAGGTGGGAAGCAAACAACTCCTCCAAGAAAAAGTGAAGAGACTTTGTTAATTGTTCTGATCACTCCTTTTGTCCTTGGAAGGAAGGAGCATTTGAAATGTGAACTTGTCCCTATCTGCTTTGGGGCAGTAACTGGAGCATAAAATGTTGAAAATCAATTATGTATTTAGGGAGGTAAACCAGGCTGACATATTGAAGGCATATTGTATTCTGTTTGGTGGCCAAAAGCAGGCCAGTTACGTCATATTCCTGCAGTAAAATTGTGTCCCAAAGGGGTGAGACCCAGAGGATGACACATCTTTATGCATCCGAACTTCACAGAACATGAGGGTATTTATGCAGTCTTTGCCATTTGTCCTGAGAAAAACAATCCTATCTTAAAAGTGACTCTGCTTTTTGGGTTGTTGGCTGGTAAGTATAGAGTTTGATTTTTTAAAAAATACATTCCTGGCCCTGATTTATAGTGGTGTGGTCAATTTGCAACGCATTGTACATTCCCCATGCCAATTAGGTGCATTAGGTGGTTAAGATCTTCGCAGGAGAGTGTGGAAAGAGTTTTAGATTTCTTCTGTAACCCACTGTGCCTTACAGTGCTGACTGCTTCACAGCCGTTTGTAGATTTACAGGATATTTGCATGGGTATTGTTTTATGTTCACCTGATAAGAAAGGTCCCCGAGGACTGAGTTGTGTTGAATCTGAGGTTGTATGGTTGGTAAACAGCTGTGTTAGTCTGTTAAGGCTGCCAGAACAAAGTCCCACAGACGAGGTGACTTAAACAACAGAGATGTATTGTCTCAGTGCTCTGGAGGCTGGAGGTCCAAGATCAAGGTGTTGGCAGGGCTGGTTCCATCTGAAACCTGAGAGGGAAGAATGTGTGTTAGACTCTCCTCCTTGGGAGTTATTAGATAACTGTCTTCACATCATCTCTCTATGCATGTCTGACTCTGTGTTTAAATTTCTCCTTTTTATAAGGACACTGGTCATATTGGATGAGGGCCCCCCCAAGGGTCTTGTTTTAACTTGATTACTTATGTATAAAGGCTGTCTCCAAATACTGTCACATTTTGAGGTCTGGGAGTTAGGTCTTCAACAAGAAGCTATTTGAGTAAGGGTGGGGAGGGGGGGTGGACAGTTCAGGTCATAACAGCAGTGAAACTGAGGTCACACTCTTTTTGTCTCCTAATTCAGCAACTTTCCCAGCCCTGTTTAATTAAGATTTGTTACTTGGTTTATATGCAGCTTGGACAGAGAAGGCCATACTTTCTACTCTCAAAAATACCAACTCCTCTGCTCAGATTCCTGCCATGCTGGCTGGTAAATTGAAGCCATTTCTTATATGGAGACAGTTTTGTTTGAGGCTGTTTTTTAGGGAGTTTTTAAAACATTTATCTTCTCCCCTTTAATCCCTGGAGTATAAAAATACTCATCATTTGATGCACACATTGGTTTTGAAGAGATATACAATGTGCACTTTGCCTGTGATTTTTTTTCCCTTTTTGTCTTTTTGGTCCTTGCAGTGGAAAATGATCATCAGCGTTTGAGGGTTTATATATAGGACACACAGCCACCCGGGTAGTTAGTCTCTTAACTCTCAAGGCAGCTTTAGAAATCAGAACCAGCAGTAGAACCAGGTAGTTCTCCCAGTCCAAGTTTAAAATGTAGTATTTAAAAGATGAAATATATTCTATCACTTTGATTTTTCAGTAATATAGAGAGAGATCTTTCCTGCCAAACAACTTGGTTCCAAAAATGCATCAGTTTATTTAAGAAATTTCCGAGTGCAGTACAGTTTCTTCTTAGAGCTAGGTGCAGTTTGTTTGGCTCAGGAATGTAAATTTGTAGGGTGTGGCCCTGTATATGTTAGGGAATAGATATTTGTAGTAGTTCTGATGGCTTAGACAATAAAGAATCTGCCTGCAAGGCAGGAGACTCGAGTTTGATACCTGCGTCGGGAAGATCCCCTGGAGAAGAGAATGACTAACCACTTTAGTATTCTTGCCTGGTGAATCCCATGGACAGAGGAGCCTGGTGGGGCTACAGTCCATAGGGTCTCAAAGAGTCAGACACGACTGAGCAGCTAACACTGAGTTGGAAGACTGCAAATACATACTGGATATAGTGTGTGTGTGTTTCTCAGGCTAAATGCAGTTTTCAGGGTTTTACATTTGCTTATATTTTACATCCTTTCTTTTTTTTAAATGAAGGACAGACACAACAACATACAGAAGTTTAAAAGTCAGACCTTGGCTGAAGTGGTTTGGGACAGCGCCTTATATGTGTTGGTTCGTAGCCTGGCAGGACTCTTGTTACGTTGGATGCTGTTGTGAAACAGGATGGAGATGAAAACCTCTTGTCGATGTTGCCCGGCATCTCCCAGTTCAAAGGCAGCCAGTTACATAGTGCTTGGCAGGAAGCTGCCCATTTTGTCTTTTTGAGAGAAAAGAGAGAATGAGGTGTCTTTGTGGAGCATTTGATAATTAAGGAAGAACAGCCCAACCTCTGTAGACGGGTATTAAAAGGCAATCCCCCTGGCCTCGTAACTGTATCTGCTGAAGTCTCATCCCCACAAGCCTCCAGATGGAGAAAGCCGTGCTCACAGCTGTTAGATAGTTAACACAGTTCTTCCTAAACTGTTAGGGGAAATGCAGTAGCTGGCTTTTGAGAACATGAATGTGTACTGTGTTTGGGGTCTTAGGGATCATTAACCACTTAATTCTAGCAAACAGCAGCAGGCCAAGTTATGTCGGGCTCTAGTCATTCATTTTTTAAAAATGGTTTTAAAGTATCAGTTCAGTCTCTCAGTGGTGTTCCACCCTTTGTGACCCCATGGACTGCAGCACGCCTCCCTGTCCATCACCATCTCCCGGAGCTTGCTCAAACTCATGTTGAGTGAGTTGGTGATGCCATCCAACCATCTTATCCTCTGTCGTCCCCTTCTCTTCCTGCTCTCAATCTTTCCCAGCATCAGGGTCTTTTCCAGTGAGTCAGTTCTTCACATCAGGTGGCCAAAGAATTGGAGCTTCTTCAACGTCAGTCCTTCCTTTAAAGTATACATAAACAAAATTTACATTTTAACCATTTTTAAATGTGTAGTTCATTGGCGCTAAGTACATTCCAGTGGTTGGGCAGTCAGCATACATCCATCCCCAGTACTTTTTCATCTTGACCCCAGGAGAAACTCTATACCCATTAGATACTAACTGTCCATTCTCCACTTCCCCCTGCCCCTCTAACCTGTATTCTACTTTCTGTCTCAGTGATTTTGCCTCTTCTAGGTACCTCATATACGTGAAATCATGTAATATTTATTTGTCCTTTGTAAGTGGCGGGTGTCATAATTCTTTACTTTTATTTTTTGGCCGCACTTTGTGGCTTGTGGGATTTTAGTTCCCCAGCCAGGGATTGAACCTGTGCCCCCTGCAGAGGAAGCATGCAGTCTTTCCTGGACTACTTGAAAAGTCCCTCATAATTCTTAAGTTGTGTCTGAGCAGCTTTCACCATATGCCGTTTTCTTTTTGATCATAATTTAGTAGGTAACTTTAGAATATTTAAGCTCTAGGACAGAAGTTTGAAACGAACATGCCCTCAGGGGCCAGAGAGGAGTAACATCTAATATTTATAGCGCAGTTGCTATGCATGAGGCGCTTTGCAGGTAACGACACATTTCCCCTCACACCAGCCCTATGAAGTAAATACTATTAATATCTGAGTTTGCAGATGGGAAGCTAAGAGATGAATTACTTGCCTAAGATAATGACATGACTGGTATGTGGCAGAGTGGAGGTGCCAGCTCGGGAGGTCTCTGCTCCAGAGCTTGAGCTCTGGCGAAGCTCCTTGCTTATGCACAGGTGGAGGGGGCAAAGGCAGATGGGATCAGGAGCCAGCAAGGGAGTGAGCCGATGGCGAAGGCTGAGCCCCACTGCCGGGGTTAATGATGGGGACGAGTGGAGGTGGGGGGCCACACCGCTGTGGGGTGGGGGTGTCACAGAGTGGGAACTCGGGCTCAGTGCTGCTGGCACTTGCGAACTTCCGAGAGGCTGGACCATTATATAGGGATGACCTTTTGATTTCTGAGAGTCGGCAACCTAACTCAATTAGAAACTACAACAAAGCATGTGGGCCAGACAGAATATCTATGCCACACTACTTTTAAGACATTTTTTTCTGGAGGTTTCAGGATAGCCTTATTCTGATATATCCAAGACCCTTCACCACTTTGTACCCCTGGGACTCCTGTCACTTGCCGATTTTTGGACCCGGAGGCAGGGTCTCGCTGATCTTCGCTTCCCCAGCTGCAACTTTGATACAGCAATTTTCAGTAAATGTCTGCTGAGCCAGTGATCTTGACAGCACTCATGATTTCCTCCCTCTCGCTGCCAAGAGTTCACTGAAAGTCTAATTCAAAACAAAACAAAGCCAGTCGATTTTGAGAGGCTCATATCCTTTCATGTAGAGCTTCATAATTTATTGTTTAATTTGGGGCTCCTTTGATTTAACAATGCTGATTAAAATAGGACTTTAAAGTGTGTGTGTGTGTGTGTGTGTTTTCATTTAGAAAATCCCACCAAAGAAATTCAAATATATGCTGTGTTCAACACATACAGACCGGAGCTGCCTTATTTTTAATAACAGCCAACAGAAGTGCATGGGCATTCTAGCCACTGTGTTAAGGATTTTACATGCCTTATTTCTTTTAATTTGGAGTTACTTAATCAAGTGTTTGTGGATTTAAACTGAATTGTAGTATGGGAAGGGTTTCCCTGATGTCTCAAGTGGTGATGAATCTGCTGGCAATGTAGGAAACCCAGGTTTGATCCCTGGGTCGGGAAGATCCCCTGGAGAAGGAAATTGCTACCCACTTCAGTATTCTTGCCTGGAGAATGGGCTGCAGTCCATGGGGTCACAAAGAGTCAGACACAACTGAGCAACTAACACTTTGACTAGTATCAGAAAGGCTTGAACACAACTAATTCAGCTTGCTGACTTTGCATATGAAGCTATTCAGGGCCAGCAAATTTGAGAGACTGGTCCAGTGTCATACATCTGTTGTATGGTATGGCCAGAACCCTTTGGACAAACACATCTGTTGAGTGCTATAGATATAACCTTCTCCGATATGTAACTGTTGTGTGGTGTAGCCAACACAGCTCCCCCGCCCTGCCTGCCCCCGCATCCTTTCCAGTAGTCCTTTTCTAGACACCACAGTGCTTCTATTTTATCTTTTTACCAACTGTGGGAACACACTGGGCTTATAAGGTTAAAGTGTAATAATTTGTTACCACTCCTATAGACAGCTTCTGAGCTATGGATCATTACCAGGGTATTTGAAATTGTTTGCTACTACAGGTGCGGTTTTCGAGCATCTATTGTGCCTTTGTTGAACCAGCTGTAGTCTGGAGTTACAGGAAGCTAAGAGACTGAAGTCCTTACTTCATTAGCCCAGGACTCCAAACTAAAAGATCTGATCATCTTACAGATAAATACTGTAAATGAGAATGTAAGGTTAATGGTTTACTTAAAACAGGTGATTTACCTATGAATGACATAGTAATCACTGTATTTCTCTAATATTTGATCCTTTGCCTACATTTTGGTAGATGCCAGTGGTTTTCAAATCCAGTTTAAGACAGAGGGCAGGGTTGGGGCCCTTTCTCATTCAACTGAAACTAATCAAGGCTTTTTTTTTTTTGGTTATTTTCCCATTGACAGAAGTAATCTATGCTTTGGTAGAGATTTCTTTAAAAGTACTGAAAAGTAATTTTACCATTCAGAAATTTACTACAGACATTTAAAATAGTAAGTTTTATTTAAATTGAACCGACTATAACTGAAATTAAAACTGAAGGAATGGCTGGAATTAAGATTTTTCCCCCAAAAAAGTTAATGTCTCCCCACACACACCTGAAGAAGATTGCTCTAAATTTCAGAAAAGATCCAAAAAATACTGACAAGCTAGCACAAGAATCCAGATTACTTTCAGATTTCCTATCTTTTCTACTTTACCATTTTGTCCACACACTGGAGAAGGATGAACAATATAGAATGGCATATAATTAAGGGTTAGAGTGTGAGATGTAGGCTCATACTATAAGTTTAAGGGCTGAAGAGATGATTTGGAAACTCCCATTTAAACAATTAAAAACTAAAGACAGCTGAGGACTTCCCTGGTAGTCCAGTGGTAAAGAATTTGCCTGCCAATGCAGGGGACATGGGTTCAATCCCTGGTCTGGGAAGATTCTGGACAACTAACGGAGGACAGCTAAGCCTGTGCACCACAACTGCTGAGCCCAGAATGCCATAGAACCTCTGCTCTGCAAGAGAAGTCACGGCAATGAGAAGTCTGTAAACTGCAACTAGAGAATAGCCCCTGCTCACCACAACTAGAGAAAGCCCACACACAGCAGTGACGGCCCAGTGCAGCCAAACATTAAGACATTATAATAAATAAAAAAATAAAGACAGCTGAAAGTATTTCCTAAAGTACTAGAGAGTTCTGCATTTTTTTCATCAGTTTGAAATTGTACAAGAAAAAAGTTTTGCTATTTAAACATAGGTTTTAGAGCCCTGGATAAACATTTATTTTGCTTCCTCACATCAGCCTATGGTGGGGTGGTGTTCCTATTTTGATCATCAAAGTCTTGAAGGCTGATGGAGGAGAAGTGACTTGATTCCCATGAGGTGATGCTGCTAGTCAGCGGAGTGGCCAGGACGCCAGTCTTTCTCAGCTGGTGCTCCTTCCAGTCTGTTAGTTAGGCAGGAGATGTAGGTATTGCAGTGGGACAGTTATGTATCACCAGACAGTCTTATCTCGAACAACTTTGGGATCAAGCAGGCAAGCCCGCTGAGCAGTCCAGAATAAATGGCACATGTGTGCTCTGTGTACGTTTCTTCAGACCGTGTGCCTGGGGAGGGGGTCTCTGTTTTCTTTTACCTGGAGGCCATTTGACCTGTGCACATTGGTGTGTGTTCAGGGGTTCTGTCCATGAGAAATGACAATCTGGAAGTTAGAAGTGGAGGCAGGCTGTAGAAGTCAGCTTGCTTGACTGCGCAAGGACGTCATCGGGGGAAGAACACAGGCTGTGCAGCCTGATAGACCTTTCTGAGATTCTTTGTTGCAGGACAGCAACTGGGTTTTTGTGATGACTCCAGGTTAGGTCTTGTTAAATTCCTCCATATTTATCAGTCCTTACTGCTCCCAGACCCTGGGCATATGATGATAAACAAACTTAGGTTCTTTTCCTAATGTCTAGGGGGGCTGATGGTTGCATATGCAAATACATGACAGTATAAGGGGCACACCGCAGAGATCAATGGGATGTCGTGGGAGCATGGGGGAATTTAAGACTGTAAGTGTACTGTACTCTGTACTGAGTGAAAGGAAGAGGGTGGGGTCTTGGGAAGTGAATCGGAGGTGTCTACGTGAAATAAAAGGACATTCTGGATAGAGAACCCGTGTATGACAATGAGGTAGCTGGACTCTCGTAAATAAATATTAGAATGTTAGCCAAATGGGTAATGTAGGGCTTTAAAAAGTCACCGTAGAAATTGTCAAAGACATGCAAGTAGTGAGGTAATATGTGCCACGGTATACCCATCAATAGTCTGCACAAATATCAACATTTACCAGTCTTGTTTGATTAATCACGATTGTTTTTTAATGTGGTTAGAATATTTTGAAGCAATTTCCAGGCTTTATGTGTTGCTGGTAAAGACTTCAGTGTGCATCTTCAATTGATTAAGATCCACCCCTCCCAGGCCATTTCACACAATAAAATAAAGATAATTCCCTAATACTCATTTAGTACAAAGTCCACAGGCAGGTTTTCTCTGTTAACCCAGGTTTGATACTTAAAGGGAGCTATTTCATTGTCTAAAAGATTTATTGATATTTGCTCAGCACACTTTTTTAGGAATGTTGTATAATTGGGGCATTACTCTAAAACCACGTTTTTATTCTTTTTGTTTAGTAGTGTTGTATACCTTGTCTTATTTCTGATTGTTTTAACTCATACTGAACCTAGTGGAGGGCCATGCCCTATAACTATTTATAATACTTGTCAGTGTTGTTCAATCACTGAGTCGTATCCGACTCTGTGACCCCATGAACTGCAGCACACCAGGCTTCCCTGTTCACTGTCTCCCTGAGCTTGCTCAGACCCATGTTCATTGAGTCAGTGATGCCATCCAACCATCTCATCCTCTATTGCCCGCTTCTCCTATAGCAAGGCCTTTTCCAGGATTTGGCAAACACTCAAAACTGGGAGGGCTAGATTATAAATGGCACAAGGTATTCTGACCAGTTCCTTTGGTTTTGCTTCAGTTTTTAGCTCTCTGTGTTTAGTTCATGAGTTGGAAGTGTGAAGTTTGTTCTGTATATTGCTACCCTTGTAGCCGTTGAAAGCAGTTTGCTCACATGCCTTCTTGGCTTGGACCAGCCCAATGTCTGTACTCAAATGTCAGGCTTATTGCAGTCCCCATGGGCTCAGCTTCACTTTCAGGGCTTGGCCTAGGTTGCCCTTTACTTTGAGGCTTTCCTCAATGACTTCAGCCTTCTTTGCTTCCCTATCCCCTCTCCTTTCCTCCTACCCTGCACTGTAGCCCATAATTATATGCTTATCTACATTGTTTATACTTTGCCTGCAAGTAGGCTGTATGAAGCAGTAGAAGGGATGGGAACTTTGAAGCCAGCATAATCTGAATTCCTGAGTCAGTTTCCTCACTGTTAAAAAAAATTGTGGTTTTAAAAAAAACACTTAAATTTTAAGTGCACAGTACACTACCGTTAGCTCTAAGCATGTTATATAGCAGATCCGTATAACTTTTTCATCTTAAATCACTGAGACTTGAACCGCAACACTCCATTTCCCATCCCCTCTCCCTGTCCCCACACAATCCGTGCCCCAGCCCCTGGCAACCACCATATTCTGCTTTCTACTTCTAGGACCCTGACTGCTTTAGACGCCTCATATGAATTAGAATCATGCAGTATTTGTTCTCCTGAGATTGGCTTATTTCATCAAGCAAGCCTAATGGCCTCAAGTTTCATCCATGTGGTAGCATATGACAGGATTTTCTTTTTTAAGGCTGAATAATACTCTGTTGTATGGATATGTCACATTTCCTTTGTCTATTCATCTGCTGATGGACATTTAGGGTGCTTCCAGTCTTAGTTATTGTGAATACCGCTGTAGTGGACGTGGGAGTACAGATAGCTCTTTGAGATCCTGATTTCAGTTCTTTTGGATAAAAACTCAGAAGTGGGCTTGCTGGATCACACGTCTCATTTATTTTTTTTTAAAGGTTTGTAATACCTTAAAGAACTTGTGTGGCAGGTAATGCCTGGCACACAGAGTGGGTTCTCTCCCGTCTGGAGTCCTTGAGAAACCTTTTTTTTGTTCATGTATATTTTCTGTGCTTTATTACAGAACTGTATCATAGTACTTTTAGCTTTACACTAACGCTATACTGTTTCTGACCATGTGCTTAATAACTCTGAGGATTATTTTGAGAGAGGTCATTACCCCACCCCACCCCACCTCCCCAATAAAAGCAAACCAAGAAACCCAACAACAAAAAAACTCAGACTTTTATTCACTGGTCACTCACAGCAGCTATGTCATTGAGGAAATGTTGACACTGCTTTTGGTTTTTAAATGACTGTGTGTTTTTCCTTCCCAGGACTGAAAAAATTGCAAGGTTGGAATTTTCAGGATTGTTAACAAGATCAAAAAGCAAAGATACAAAGCCAAGAGGGAAAAGTCTTTCTACAAAATAGTGGTAGAAAGCAGAAAATGGTAGAATTCTGTAGAAAATGATAGGTGTTGCAAAAATAAGCTTTGACCAGAAAATGAAGGTTGCTGTTTTTCAAGTTATTTTGAAGTGAAAGACACTTTAGCCAGCCAGTTTTTAATGTCTGATTTTTTTTAAGGCTGTGGATAAAAATGTACTTATAAACTTAGCTTTGGTAAAGAGATATTAGAAGATGATTTGATTTCTAACAGAATAATTATCTGGTTATTCTCAGATTTTATATTCAGTAGCTGGCTTTCTCTGTGGCTCAGCTAGTAAAGAACCTGCCCGTCAATGCAGGAGACACAAGAGACCGGGGTTTGATCCCTGGTTCAGAAAAGATCCCCTTGAGAGGGAAATGGCAATCCCCTCCAGTATTCTTGCCTGGAAAATTCCATGGACAGAGCAGCCTGGTGGGCTGCAATCCGTGGGGTTGCAAAGAGCTGGACACGCTTGCACATTCAGTAGCCATGGGTGTTGGCTTTGAAGTGGTTTATAAGAAGTCCTCTGAATTCAGCACCCACAGTGTGGGGGTGTTGAATGCTCAAGGAAGAGGTATATCCCACATTTTCTCTTGCTTTGTTGATGTTTTTGTTGCTGAGGTTTTCATTTCGAATGTGTTAAGATTCAGATAGGTTAAGTAGCTGCAGCCCAGTGGGTTCAGGTTAGACCTCCAGTACCCTGGAAGATGATCAAGTACCACGCAGCATCTCAGTGCCCAGGGACCTACAGATTATCCAGCGAGGGTCTCAGGCTGTTACCAGAACTGAACAAGAGGGTGACCCAGACCTGTGGAATGCAGGAGAGAGAAGTCCAGTTGTTGGGCACAGCAAGGTCAGGGTTAGTGAAGCAGCAAGAACAACTTGGCTCAAGCTGTTTGAATCTCTGTTCTAGAAATTCCTGCAGGATGGAGCCAGGGAGGGGAGGGTGGGGGCATGGGTCAAGAGGCTTCAGCTGCGGGGAAGGAAGGATGGGCTGTGGAAGCTGGAAGCACAGGCCTGGCCTGGAAGGCTTGCACAGCTCAGACGTGATGAGATAAGGTTTCGGTACCCGGTGACTCATGGTAGTCTGCTTGTAAATGGACAGGTCTTGGAGTGTAAGTGGCATATTAAACAATGAACTTGAAACAATACAGAGTTACTTTTGTGAATCTGGAAAAAGAGTTTCTAACTCAGTTTACAGAAAAAAAAAAAAATCCTTGAGCCAAGTGTAAATGATAACCTTATGATTATAGAACTACCAGTTAGATTCATTACTCTTTACTAAAGCAAATTGTTACTTGAATGCTGCTACTTATCAAGATATGAATATGAAATTATCCAACAATTAGTTCTGAATAGATGTAGCATTGAAGCCACTGGAGGTTAGCTTTCCTTTAGGTCAAGGATAAACTCACCCTAACCTTTGCAGATTCAGATGGGCACATGCAATTTGGTCCAGAATTTATGCCTGGGCTCTAAATGGCAACCCACTCCAGTATTCTTGCCTGAAGAATCCCATCGACAGAGGGATTACACAGACAGCTGGCTACAGTCCATAGGGCTGCACAAAGTTGGACACAACTGAAGTGACTTAGCACTCTGTCTCATATAGACTAGATTGGAAGATAAATTGAGGCTTGTCTCACTGATCACAGGATCCTAAGGTAAACCTGTGTTTTAAAAAATGCTATCAGAAAGCATGAAAATCAATACCTTTAAAGACTATCGAAATCTTTAGGCTACTTTAAAACACTTTCATTTAAATACCTCCTTCCTTAAGATCAGCTGGCTGCAGGGCTTCTGGATAGGGTTAGTAGATATCAGCTGTGAGATGCAGAGATGAGGGGGCATGGTGTTCATACAAAGGTGCAACCCCTCTGCTCAAGGAAGTTTATGATCCTGTGAGCAGCTTTACTCACAAATAGCATAAGAAAAGATAGATGCAAAGCGATGAGCATGTGGCAGGTGTGGGCCTAGCCAGAAGAAAGGTTCCCATCAGAACGGCAACGCTGAGGGTTGTGTGCTTGCCTTTGAAAGTCTGTCTGGGTGGTCACTGGTTTGGGATAAACATCGGGACATTGCATTGCAGTAGGACACAGTGCCTATTGCTGTTTCTGAGAACACTTGGTTCTTGGCCCCTGAGGTCACTCACTATGGGCATCTTCCCTCCTGAATGTAGTGACTGGAGACACCATCCTCCCAGAAGGAAATAATCTTTACTTAGTGCCTGGGGTGATCTCTCAGAGTCTCTACTGGTGCGGTATTCAAATGCTTTGTTTAGGTGTTCTTGGACTCTTTGGGGGAACTGAAAGCCTATTTAAACTATAACTGCCTGTAATCATTTCTGAGGACTGTTCGTTGTGCCTTGATCTAGCAGTCACCCTCCACTTTCTTAATTTATGGTGACCGGGGAAAACAAATATTTCCCTCCTGTTAGTATTTTATCTAAAAAAGGAGTAAACCTAGCTCTCAGGGAGAGCCTGGGAAATGAGGAGAAATTGGGAAGTTCTCTTCTGAATTGTACATGAATTTAGTTAGTGATTTTGGCAGCTTCAAAGACTAAATAGATCTTCTTGGTTTCTAGCTGTTGGCCAGAGAAGGTTGCTGGCTTATTTTTTTCACCCCTCCTCACTCTTTCCCCAGTAGCATGTTAATTTTTCTCCCACCCTTGCCTGAAACAATTCATTTTGGAAAGGAGAGATCAGCAAGTTTTCTCAGGGAGAACAGAAGAAGGTGAATGGAGGAAAACCTGGGGCTGAAGCAGGAGCTTGGTCTGTTAGTCAACCACTGCTCTGGAAGCCCAAGATATACTGTGCCCTATGGAAGTCTCAGAGGGATGTTGTGGGCCCTGCCTTCAAGAAGCTTGAGGTTTAGTTGAGAGAGGAGGAGACCTAACAGATCGGAACTCCGCAGTTGAAAGTGCTAGAGAAGTTTTGCATCTGATGTGAGTTCAGAGAAGCGTGACAAGAGTCAGGAGCTTTGAGCCAGCAGTGCTGGGGTCCAAGAGGTATTTGAATGAAAGGCCATGTAGTGTATTTTGAGGAGACCAGATACCTTGAGAGACCAAGAAGGAGGGTGAATTAATGAAAGCCCAGGTAGGAAGTGGCAGAGGTTATGGAGGGATTTAGCAGCACATCTGATAAATCCATTTCCAAGGAGGAGTTGGCGAGAATTTATGATGGGTTCACAGGCTGTTGTGTCTGTATGGTTGATTAAAATACAGACTTGTGAGCTGTATTCCAGGTATTTTGATTGCTTTTTTATACTGTCTGGGGTGTCCAGAAATGACCCAGGTGTATTTGGTACAGATGGCCTCCACCATAATTTACTTTGGGCATCACTGGTAAAGGATGGATAAAGTAAAACTGATTAATTCCTCCATGAGAGACTGAAACTGGGAAGGAGGTACCGAGCTGAACAGCCTGCTTTTTGTCCCTGTGTTACAGGACAGGTAGAAAGCAGATAGCCCTGTGAACTAAGGAACATGGAAGTGAGGATAGAATTAGCTCTCAGCTGGAGACAGTGTTCTGGCAGTCCTCACCCTTTCTAGGTACCCAGCTTCTCTCTCTTATCCACACGCTGTCACATCTGAGAACATCATGATGGTAATTGAAATCAGGTTTGGAGTCAGCTCTCATATAAGCCTAGGAAAGCTTTGTTCTTTGGGCATTGTAACTCCAGACAGTTAGCCTGTAATGAGGGTGTGCTTTGTCAGATTTAGTGAGCAAGAAAATATGGGTTATCAGTTTAAAAAACCTGTTAGTACTATTACTAGAAGAACCAAGAGAAATCACAGGGATAAATATAGTTCTTCACATCTGAAAACCATTGTTATAATAATCACTTCTCTCATAGCAAACACTTGACACCAGGATGTTCTTTACAGATGAGCTTTGAATTGTTCTTTTTTATCAACACCATGACGAGGGCCATCCAGGGCTAAGTTAGGGAATGACCTGGTCTTTCCCCACCCCTGACCTTTCTTACCGGAGTGTACACCCCCAGGCCCCACCTTGCATCCACCCTAGTGATCAGCCCCTGCAGTGTTCTTCACTCCCGCTTCCTTCGGCTCTCCACCTGTCAATTTGTGTTTCTCCTCCCACTCCCTTTAATTTGGGTGTAAATATTTGCTGCTCCCCAACCACCGAGACAGAAAAAAAAAACACCCTAAGGATGGGTTAGTGCAGAGGTTCCAAGTCCTGGCTCTGCATTAGAATCAGCTGGTCCGCTTTAAAAAGTAACCACAAAAAAAAAAAAAGTAACCACATTTGGGTCCCTAGAGGTTCTGTTCTAAACCTTTTGGGCATCAGAATTTTTAAAGCTCCTCAGGAGATTCTGATGGGTGGTGAAGGATCTAAATCGCGTCAGTGGACAGTTTTAACGGAACTAGTAGTAAACCTGTGTTAAGGAAAATGGAAACTGCAAGATTTGAAATGGAAGCAAGTCGTTTTATATAATGCCTGTTGCAGCTCAGGTCCCAGATGCATGCTGAGTCCCCAGAGTTTTCCTCCTTCGTATTTTCTTGCCTTTGTTTAAGCCTGCTTTCTATTAAGCACCAGCATTCAAAATGAAGCAAAACAAACACAAGAGCTTTCTTTCACTGGCTTCAGGATTTCTGTGGTGGTGTTTTCCGTTGTGTTGTGTGAGCTCTCAGGAACAGTGGGGTGTGACCTGGTGAAGGCTGTGGCCTTCATCTTGCTGGTCACCCTCTCTGGGCCTCACACTCTGAGGAGCAGTGTTCAGTGCAGCGGGACCCAGTGTCACTGGAGGACTTGGATTGTTACACGGGATCGCTGGCCACACACTTTGGATGGCGAACATTCCCTCATCTTTGTTTTGTGGTCTGAGGATGCCTGGTGCTAGGTTTTGGGAAGGATGCTTAAGAGAAAAAAAAGCTTATTTCTGTTGGATAAACAACTTTAAAGTCTCTCCGTTCATCTTTGAAACAGAATGAGGGCCAGGAGGTAAACCCTAATAATTCTCTTCAAAAGGCTTTTTTAGGTTTTATTTTTAGGAGCCAGTTGGAAATTAGATTCATGAAAATAAAAAGCTAGTGATTTGGCAGTTGAATGTCATCACCCACCTGGTCTCTAAACTTCCTGTATTTTAGGTTCCATAAAAATTCCTTCAATAAGTGTACTTTGTCTTCTTTTGCAGTTTACATGAGAATATTATGTAGCAAAACGCTTGTTTTTCAAAACTTGCTTGGGCCCAAATTTTGGACTGTGGGTTGAAAATGAATGGAGCCCTTGTAGTGGTCGTGCTGAGTTGCTTCAGTTGTGTCCGACTCTTTGTGACCCCACGGACTGTAGCCTGCCAGGCTCCTCTGACCATAGGATTTTCCAGGCAAGAATACTGGAGTGGGTTGCCATTTCCTTCTCCAGGGGATCTTCCTGACCCAGGGATTGAACCCACATCTCTTATGTCTCCTGCATTGGCAGGCGCTTTCTTTACCGCTAGTGCCACCTGGGAAGTTTTAGTGGAGGAATGATAAAACAAGAAAATATAAAAAAGTAAAAAGTTCCACTTTCTCCTCGTCTAACATAGATTTTAGAGGACAATTGAAAACGCGAGGTGTAGTTTCTCTTCTGAGTCCGGTGGATGCATGATCTAACTGTAGTTATAAGTAACTCCTCAAACACCACTCAGAGTTCCTCTGGTCTCCACCTCCCTTTTTCCTTTCTATAATTGCTGAATGTGGCCCTGAAAACCCTTGTAGGACCAAATGCAGAATCTAGACTCTGTGATCGCATCACCACAAATCAGGCTGTAGGGACAGTCCTTCTTGCAGAAGGTTGCCTCCCCTTTGGGACCTCTGTAATTTACAGAGCTCTCTTTGTCATCTTAAACGCAGAAAGGACAGCCCGCCCCGCACCATCACAGAAGTAGTAAATGGGTTGCTGTGGGTGGAGAAGAGGCCGGAGAGAGAGCAAGAGGGGCATCATCACCTGGTAGTGGTGAGTGCATACATGTCCGTGGTTGCTCTGGGCCGAGGGTCTGTGCGACTGGGCAGCTTGTGGGCTGTGGTGGAAATTCTTTTATACTTGTCTGGCAGTTGTGGTTGGGACCGTTGAGACGCCTGCCTCTGCTGCTGGGGCGTTTTGTGCGAGGAGGTTGGCTGAAGTCCTCGCAGCAGGTGTGAGATGGACTCCTTCCCTGGCTGCCAGACTCTCGGCAGAGAGGCAGGTGATTCCCTTACGAGTGAACCAGAGGAGGCGGCCTCGGATATTTGAGCTGTGGTTCACCAGCTGGTGCTCTGCTGCCGTGAATGCGTCAGTACTCACAGCGAGGTCAGCAGCCTAAGGAAGCAGAAACCGGGGGGCGCTCAGAAGCCTAGGCAGCTCTGGGGGCTGCTGCCCCTCACGTGAGGTGAGATTTGATGTCAGGGGACCGCCTGGACCGTGTAGGTTTCTCCTCCATGTTCTGCGTGAATGAGATCTCAGCTCTCTGAGGTGGAGGTGGGGAGCACCGGGCCTGTGCCCTGCCTCCGCCCCTGGTTTCCTCCCAAAGAAGAGCTCCCGGGCTCCATTTTCATCTCGGAAGTTCGGGTGGGTTGTGACTGGTGGGGAGGTGGTGGAGGCGTGGCATGTCATAGAGCTCCTCATCAAACAGACTGAACGGGGAAAAGAGGCCTCCGCCCCGCCTTTGCATGCACAAACCTATTACACTCCGGGGCCCTGCCAAGGTGGTTTTGTCGGCCCCAGCGTGACTACACACGAGCCATCCTCTTTGGCAGGGAAGCCCGGCAGCCTTGTTACGCGGGGAATGACTTGGGCGAGAGCCGGGTTGTCGGTGTGTTGGAGCTTGGATAGCACTCTTGAAAAAGAACATCTCCCAGGACCAGAGTAGCAGTAAGAAGAATATTTCCCAGGGAAATGGACCCTGAGTCAGTCACGGAGAACCTCTTGTTGGAAATCCTTCAAGGAACAAACATGCCTTGGCATGTGCCTCTCCTTGTGAGAACAGGGGTTTGGTGGAGGGGCCAGCTGGGGAGGAGGGGCGACGATCAAGGCAGAGGGAAGCAAGCGCTAGGACGCAGGTACCCGCAAGGGGCCTTGTGTGCAGGGGCGAGGTGCTGTGGGGGTAGGGCGGGCGTGCAGGGGGTACTTGAGCTGTGTTTGGAGGATGACTAATCTCCGGAGTGGGGGCGTTGTCTCCGGATGAGGGAACGGGGAGAGCAAAGGTGTGAGATTGGGCAGTGTGTTCGGAAACCGTGAGTCCTGTCGAGAGCCGGGACCTGTGAGGAGTGAGGCAGGAAATATGGGGAGAAAATATTCTGGAGAGCTTCAGCACCCTGAGTGCCTTAGCAAGGTTCTGGGCTCATGGTCTGAAACCTTTGACACGCTTGTGTTGGGCTGCAAACTCATTAGTATCAGCTGAAGAGAAAATCCAAGCTAGAGAAGGTAGTTTGGATGCTACAGTTCTTTGCTCAAGACAGGGCTTTCAGTGACAGCTCCTGGTCAGCCTGGGCAGAGGTTGTCAGGAGGAGGAGTGAGTTTTCTTGGTTTGCCAGCCCATCACCCTTGTTCCCCTGTTTAAAGGACATATATGCTGATGACCTTTCCTGTCCATCATGGCTTTTTCCGAAGTCCTGGTTGTAGCTGGTTTTATAAACTCTGTGCTTCTGGTGTCATAGGATGAGTGTACTGACTGGATTTTCTTTTTTCAGTTCTCTTCCCATCTTGCTGTAGTCGCCTGATCCAGAGGAACTTTCGTGGTGCCCCCCAAGGGAGACAGTTGCTCTCTGTTGCCAGCAAGTGGAGCCTGGGGTGAGGCCAGGTGAGTGAGACCCAGGAAAAAATTTGTACTTCAACAGGCCAAGTTTTCCACAATATGTTATTTTCTGAAAAATTCTGTGGCTTTTGAAGGTAAATTGGTTTTTTATTCAAAGAAATTTAAATTTTTGATATATTTTTTAAGATTGAGATGTAGCTGACATGTAGCATTAGTTTCAGGTGTACAACAGAGCGATTTAATAGATGAATATATTGTGATGTTTGTTCTTTATCATTTTTCTCTTCCCCAATTCTTGTGAAAAACTTCTGAAGTTTAATCATTAATATAAACTTCCCCATAGTTACGAGGAGACAAATAAAGGGACGTTTACACCTGCCTCACCCAGATGTCTTCCCAGGCTGCCTTTTTAGGGCCATGCCAGTTACAATAGCTTGGGTTCCCTCTCTCATCTGCTCTACATGCTGCCTTGTTAACCTGTTTGGAGTTATTCCCCTCCTAGGTTTCAGGGAGGTTTCTTGTGGCCTTAGGAACTTTAAGCACGTTGCTAAACATCTCCTGTACTGTGGTTTTCCTGTACTGCCATCTTACATGTAAATCGTGAAACAAAAGTACCTAATGCAAGGTGTTTGGTGAGACTGGAGGTTCATGATGGGTAAGATTTTTGTTCTGCTCATCTTTTCATTTGTATTTGCTGTCTCCAGTGTGTAGCATTTAGTAGGACTCAAATATTCCCTCTTTCCTTTAAGGAGAGAGAATTGACTGAGAACGGTGTCTCCAGTCCCATCCCGAGTGGTCACAGCTTGGAGGACTGTTATTCATGCTCAGATGCTCTCAGTTGAGGCTGTGGAGCAGAAGTCCCTAGGAGGCCCAGGACAGAACTGTTGACTTGGGGAATGAAGGCTCTGGCCTGGATCTCTTCTCTGTGGGTGTTGGAAACACTCTTCCCTGGGAGGCGGGGTCAGGGTTAAAGCTGCTTCCAGCCTCTGAGTGTTCTTGAAACGTCCATGTGATGTGCAGGTGTGCTGTGCCATCTGTCCAACGTGGCTTGCTCGCAGGATTTCATCTTCTGCAGTCACCTTTCCTGCCATGTCTTGCTCGTCCATGAAGAGCACAGTGGCCAGTTGCCAACCTCCCACCCGCCTCCCCCCCGCCCCGCCCTAGCTTTGGTGGATTCTGCCAAAACATAAAAGCTTCTCAACAGGAGCATGTCAGGGGAGGACACATTATAATCTCCCATGAGGTTTTAAAACTTAAGATACTAGGACTCTCCCTAGGCCTACTGAACTGGAATTTGGGAATGGAGAGAGTGTCCCTGCTGTGTATAGATCTACCTACTTATCTAGACTTCCCTGGTGGCTCAGTGATAAAGAATCCACCTGTCAATGCGGGAGATGTGGGTTTGACTCCTGGGTTGGGAAGATCCTCTGGAAGAGGAAATGGCAACCCCCTCTAGTATTCTTGCCTGGAAAATCCCATGGACAGAGGAGCCTGGTGGGCTCCCATGGGGTCGCAAGAGTTGGACACAACTTAGATTTGTTGTTGTTCAATTGCTGTCTGTGTGTGTGTGTGTGTGTGTGTGTGTGTGTGTACGCGCGCATGTGTGCGTTTTAAGCTTCTCAAGAGGTGATGGTGTATAACTTCTTGAAAAGTATTTGTATGTGGAGTAGACTTAAAAAAAACAAAAACCTCTTTCTTAGCCTGAGCAGATGTTTGGGGGAATAATTTTTGAAGTCTGCTAACTAGTTTTACCAGTTTATACTGCCAAGCCAAACAGTCCCTTGTAGTGCTATAATTTGCATCATAGAACCATTTTATAACTTTGATTTAAAATTGCCTAGGACAGTGCTTTCTACAGTTGTAAGTATACAAAGAATGAGGAAAATGATGTTGAGGAACAATCTACTAAATTTAACAAGAGCTCAGGCTTATTTAGAAATCCAGGTGGGACTCTGCTTAAATGGAATTTTACCAAAGTATGCAGGGATTTGCATATTGAAACCAAAGTCTCTCCTGACTTGTGGCAACACATTTCTCAAGGTAATGTTGAAATAGCAGTTTATATGCATTGCCCTTAGAGAGTTATTGGACAGGAAATTTATCTAGTAAGTTAGACCCTTTTTTCCCTCCTCCAGTTTTTGGGTGGTAGAGAATTAAGCTAATTTTTCTTTTCTCTCTCCCTGAGGACCAACTTCAAGGAAATAGATAGGCGCTTAATAGCAAAGATCATGTTAAATGGCTTTTGTGGTTTTTAACTGGGTCTCTTTTGCAAATTTCCCTTTCTCTGGGGGAAAAAAAACACCTTGTAATCCTATTGTTTGAGGTTTTAATATTTTGGTGGGTTTGGAGAACAGTGAGTTTCTATTTTGAAATCAAAGAATTTCACCATTTAGGCAGAGATCTTACAGATGACCTATCATCTGGTTTCCATCACCTCAACGTCACAGAAACTGCTCCTAAGGTTACAAATGGCCTCTAATAGGACTTGTGACATGACTTCTCTGTAGCTCTTGACCTACTGATCACTCCCATTCCTCGTTTGAAACTTTCTCCTTTGGGTTCCTTTGCATTTTTCCTACTTTTCTCCTTTATTTCTTCCTAGGTCCTACTGTGCCTGCCAATAAGTGTGTACATTCCCTGGGCTTGCGTCCTTGGTGGTTTGCATTCAGTCTGCTAAGCCTCTTTGGGTGGCTTCTATATTTCCATGACTTTAGCCACCACCCACATGCTAATGACCCCCAGGTCTTTCTCCAGGTTCACCCTTGTCTCAAACAATCTTTTGGACATTTCTACTTGGATGACTCATATGTACTCTTGAGATATCCAAACCAAACTCATTTTCCTCCTAATTGTTGCCTGCTTTCCACTCTCCACCTCCCCAAGTCCCCTCATCCCCATGCTTCTGTCTGCTTTTCCCACTGTGGTCATTGGCACTATTAAGTCAGAAATGTGTGACTCATCCTTCCCCCTCCCTCAGTCAGCTCTGAATTGTTATTGGCGATAAAGCCCTATCATTTTAATATCCTAAATAGAAAAAAGAAAAGCACATTCCACTGACATTTAATTGGGCTTTAGAAGTTGTAGTTGGGCTGATATAAGCAGATGGAATAACATGAGACGGTTACAACCATTTATGTAATATGTATTTCTTGCTAGGCATAGTTCTAGGTACTTGTCATGTCGTTTTTAATTCTTACAGTTACTTTGTGGTATGTCATCTCTGTTACAAATGAGGATTCTAAGATTTAGAGAGTTTAAGTTTCAGGCTCAGGATCACAGGGAAGGTAAAGCATAGTAGAGTTAGGGTTTGGGGATTTTAAACCTATGGATTGGTCTCCGTGGCTCCAAAACCTTCACCATCATGTCAGTGTGACTTGTTCTGTTCCCATGATGCCACAGATTTAGGTTTCTGTCTGGTGAGTAGGTTGGCTGTGTTCAGGGCAGGAACTGGGTTTTATTCAAAATTGTGTTGTTGCTGTTCAGTTGCTAAGTCGTGTTTGACTCTTTGTGACCCCGTGGGTGGCAGCATGCCAGGCTTCCCTATCCTTCACTATCACCTGGAGTTTGCTCAGACTTATGTCCTTTGAGTCAGTGATGCCATCCAACCATCTCATCCTGTCGCCCTCTTCTTCTGCCCTCCGTCTTTCCCAGCATTAGGGACTTTTCCAAATTTGTATATCACCATATATATATGTGTGTGTATTTTTTTTTTTTAACATGGTGATAAAGACAAGACTCTTAAATGGAAAAACCATGGTCTGTGTCTTCTGTGGCTTTATCCGGGTTCAACCCCTGATTTTTTTTATTAGCTGCATATTGGCTAGGTAGCCCGAGCTTAGGACGATGCGGTCATGCTATGCTGCTTACCCTCGAAGGGTTTTTATGGAAAGGTGCTTTAAAATTTGGTGGCACTTTTAAGGAATTCTGTTTGGAAGAATTGAAGAAATTGTGGAAGTCGATAACTGGCTAGCTCAAATGAGCCTCTCTTTTTTAGGTTATAAATAACAACATGTGAAAATATAAACTCTTCTGGACCCCTGATCATGTTGGTTGATTGATTCATGTGCTTAAAGTAGTAAAGGCAGAAAAGACCCAAGTAAAAACCTTGATAATGAGGATAGTACATGTAGATCTGATTTTTGCTATTATTAATAGTTCTAAATATAACTGTTTTGGAGTAGATGAAGATATCATCTATGAAACCTACATATTTAAGACTAGGCAGGTGAATTAAAGCAGAGTTCTAATGAGGTTTATTGTTCTGTTTAATTGATCTTGCGAGGACGGACTTGGACGCAGTCCGTATTTTGTTTCCCTATAGGTCTCTCCTTTTGCCCTGTTCCAAGGAACTGTTCTTTGTTTTCCATCATAGTTCTCCTTTTTGGTAACAAGTTTCTCCAAGGGGAGGGTCCGCTTTCGTGAAAGTTGAATGGTTTCTAAATTCCACAGAAACAATTAGTTTGATATATCCTATCTTTAGGCCCCATGCTGTGCAACAGAGGCTGTTTTTATGCATCATTTAATCTTGGGATCCAGGGTTCAGGGTACCAATAGTGAGGGTCTAGTGTTCTTTCCTCCAAGGAGTGCTATGTTGAGAAGGAACATGTGGGATCAATTGAGAGAGTAGCATTGAAATATATACATTGATATATGTAAAATAGATACAAGCGAAAATTGGCTGTATGATGCAGGGAGCTCAAATCCAGTGCTCTGTGACAACCTAGAGGGGTGGGATGGACCTTGCGGTGGGAGGGAGGCTCACTCGGGAGGGGACATACGTAAACCTGTGGCTGATTCATGTTGATATATGGCAGAAACCAACACAATATTGTAAAGCAATTATCCTCCAGTTAAAAATAAAAACCTTTTTAAAAAGAGGGAAGGTGTGGCTTGGGGCAGGCTGTGAAGTTTCTCTGAGCCTCAATTTCTTTATCTGTCAGAGAGCACAATTACAGTTCCAACCTCCTCCTCGTTGTGAGGACTAAACCAGATTCTTCACAGTGAAAAACATAACCGTGCTTACTATGGGGTGCATTTGTGTTCCCACCTTGGCTGTTATTTTTATGGTGGTCTGTTGGATTTGTGGAGTAAAGGCCTTTTGTTTGTTACAGATTTACAGTATTGATGAGAAGAGATAATTGCAAAAAAAGTCATAACCCAAGTCTGAGTTGGAGATGGATGGCTTTGTGGTTTCCAGTGAATTATCAGTACATTGAAATATGGGCTTTATTAGGTTTCTGAGGAGGCAGAAGGGAGTCAGCTTGGGAAGTTGGATTACATAAAGACAAGGGACAGATATTTATTATTTTATATCCAGCTCTGTTGCAGACTCATATTTTTCTGTGGCAGAAAGATGTTTTAGTAAGACCATGACAACTTATAACATCTGTGCAACATCTTCATTTTATCTAAAACAGTTTCGCATTCACTATCTTTAATTCAGAGTCATTCAAGAAAAGTGTTCCTGTTTTCCACTGGGTTCTAAAGAGGCTGTTTTTCCTTAAAGAAGGCATTGGGACCACACATTTATATTTAGAAAATAATTTGGTAGCTGTGTTCATGTACTGTGTCTAAGGAACCTTTTCAGTTTGGAAACTGTAGTTTCTGCAACTCATTTCCCTGTGCCCACCCCCCACCCCAACTTGAAAGGAGCATGATCTCTTGTGTATATGTATGTGTGGTTTCCATGCCACTTCACAATACTGATTTTGTTCCTTAGGTCTGAGATATGTTTCATACTGTCTGTATGTGTTGAGAGGTGGTGACAGAATCTATGATCAAAGGCTTCCCTGCGGAGTTAAGGGCTTTAATTGAACCTTTCAGTGAGTTTTAGAGAAAAAAAATCTGATGTTCATATATGGCATGTCACATAATTTCAAGTGTGCTTGAACTTCATAGGTTTGATTAAAGTTTTATCTGACTTCTAAAAATAATGTTTGTAATCTCCACGCATAGGAATTATCCTGTAATTCAGAGCTTAGTTAACGTATCTTTTGCTGTTGGGTTGGGTTTGCATGCCTCCAGTTTAGCTCAGAGCTCCCATCCCAGATCTTCTGGAATCTATACAGGGCTTGCATCTTTCTGGGAAGTTTGGCTGCTGCCACAGCTGAAACAGTGAGCCAGATTTAGGTAATTGTAATAGTTTAGAAAAAGTATTACACTTTTGCAGCTGTTGTTTGTAGGTCCTAACCATGAAAACAAAAACCGTCTCAGTTACCCAGGATCCATGAGAAACTGGCAGGGGCCCAATGTGAGTCCGTGTATTTTGGACTCTGAATGATATTTATCTTCTTAGGGCATCCCCCATGAAGGCATGCATCTGGCAAGTGGCCTGGTTGTATGAAGCAGTGGGGGCAGAAGAGGCCAAGCCTTGGATACCAGTCTCACGTGGAAGCCTGATCCAATTCATGGGAAGGCTGTACTTATTAGACCTTAAAGGATAAGAAGAGAATTCAAGAAAATAAAACAAATATGAAACACACTTGCCTCTAATATTCACCCTGACTTTCATGCTTTGGTATATTGTCGCACACTAAATTTCCATAGGTAGCTACTGTTAGTAATTTGATGGTGATGGACTTTCTTGTTAAATAGAACTTTTACAGACTACTCTGAAAACTAACCATGGAACTTGGCATGTAATTGTTAGGGGTGATGTCTATGTGGAGTTCCCAATCCTGCTAATGTGTGCCAATCAGTAAATTACCGTTTAATTTCCTGTATTTCAGTGGTTCCAGGAGTCGGATAAAAGTGAGCTACTGTTTTCTCTAGAAACTCCTGGGCTATTCGCAGAGCTTTTGGCAAGTCAGAATAATTGTTCTGTTGGGTCCGACCCTGATTCTCTGGGTAAGGGTCCCAAACTCTTAGTTAGGGTCATTGGATGCACTGCAGAGGGTCTCTGAACTTTGGTGGGTGGAGAAAAATGCAAATTTTAATTTTTGCTGTACTGTAGCCAAAATGTAGTTTTTCCTTCAATCATGAAAGGGAGAATAAACTATGGAATAACAGTAGCACCTTTGGCTTTGGCACATAGAAAGTATAGACTTTTGTATCACGTTGAGGGAGGTAGTTTAAGCTATCATTTATGCCTGTCACCACTCGGGAAGCTACAGTAGCTCTTAGACCTGCTGCTGTGTAATGTTATGTATGTGTAAAGAAGCACACATTACTATTATCACAGATTTGCTTTTTAAATATTTTGATGTCTGCTTCAGTATAATTGATTTTCTCTGTAATTGCATTTTCTGTGTCAAAATCACTCAGAAACATTCTGATTAGAGGGTCTAGATTGCTGAGGCAGCCCATGGCACTTAAAAGGTCACGTACTCCTGACTTGGATGGCACCCTTGTGTCTTTCTTATCTTCCTTTGAACCCAGATTTGTTAACTTTTTTTTTTTTTTAATGGTCTCTACATGTTTGGCTTTTGTTTCCTGGCATGAGTTGTCTTTGAATTTTTTCATCTGGAACTCTGGTATTCCCCCATTTGGGGGCTGTCGGAGTGGATTAAAAAGTAAAGCCAATGCCCATTCCCACACGGGGCTTCCCTGGTGGCTCAGTGGTAAATAATCCAGCTGCAGTGCAAGAAATGCACGTTTGATCCCTGACGTTGGGAGGATCCCTGGAGGAGGGCATGGCGACTCCAGTATTCTCGCCTGGAGAATCCCATGGACAGACGACCCTGATGGGCTCCAGTCCATAGGGTCACAAAGAGTCAGTCCCGACTGAAGCGGCTGAGCGCACAACTGTGTGACCTTTCTCATAGGCCCTGTGGCAGTCACAGTTTGAGACTGTGTACTGCAACCAATATAGAAAGGACTGATGCTGAAGCTGAAGCTCCAATACTTCGGCCACCTGATGTGAAGAACTGACTCACTGGAAAAACCCTGATGCTGGGAAAGATTGAAGGCAGGAGGAGAAGGGGTCGACAGAGGATGAGATGGCTGGATGGCATCACTGATGCGATGGACGTGAGTTTGAGTAGGTTCTGGGAGTTGGTGATGGACAGGGAAGCCTGGAGTGCTGCAGTCCGTGGTGTCGCAAAGAGTCGGACACGACTGAGTGACTGAACTGAACTGAATTGCAACCAAATGTTTATGGCCCAGAATGGTTTTCCTTACAAATTTCAGATAAGAGCCCCATGATCCACGTGTTGATATACTTGCCTTAGCTGTGGGAAGAGAGGATGCTTATATGATGCACAAGTGTGACACCTGTGAATTTGATTTGGCTCCCCACTGCATTAGCACTGGCATCGCCTAATTTATTTTAGAACTTTGATGTCCGAGGTTAAGACCGTGTTACATTAACTGGACTGTGTAAAACTGTCCAGAGGAGAACTTGGGCACAAGGCCATTCCTTGCCTCAGCCGATCACCTTTTAACAAGCTTCATTCAATTCATTCTAGTGAGAATGGGGATATATTTTTTGAGTTCCTCTTGAATAGCATAGTTTCTTATTTCTGGGTGTTTGGAATAGGGGAAGCATTGCCTATGTGACATAGAGGTCTCTGCCGCAAAGTATCTTCTTAATCAACAGTATGGCCCATCTCCCAGTGTTTTCCACCTGTGAGCTCATGACTTGAGTGTGCTCATTTTTTTTGCATGTATCTTGTGTGATGCCTCCAGATCATACATATCGACAACACAGTAGTTTGAAATAACTCTGATTGGGTGCCTAGCAGAACTTGAGGGAGTGGACAGTAGGTGTCTTTTTCAAGATAAGAGGTAGAGGTAGATTTTCTTTTCCAAGAAATATTTGAGGCTTGAGATGCTACAGTGAGGGTGGCAGGTGTGTGTGCGTCCAAAGATGATTTGTCCCCCCTGTTTGACAGTTTTGTCTGTTTCACCACCTCACCAGGCCCCTGGGAGCTACTCTCTCGCTTTTATTCAAAAAGGAGGCCTGGGATAGGACTACATGGTCAGGCTCTGGAGCCCAGCTGCCTGGATGGGCCCTTGTGAGCTTCACGACTCTGGGCAAGTCCCAGCTTCTCTGTGCCCCAGTAGAATGGAGATACTGATAGCACCTTCTGTAGAGGGCTGTTGTGAGGATTAAATGATTATATATATAAAGTGCTGAGAGCAGGGCCTGGAATATAATTAGTCCTAAATGTGTGTTCCTGGCTGTACATCAGAATCACCTGAGGGAGTCTGAAAAAAAAAAAAAATACATGGTTTTTGAGAACGCCCAACGTAATGAAATTAGGTCCTGGGAAGGTTATAACCTTGTTCAGAGCATCATAGCAAGCACTGACAGAAGCAGAGGAGGGATTTTGACGTCTTATATTCTGAAGCTTAAGATCTGTCTGTCATTGCCATGAGCAAAAGATCTTGGTGTAATGAATAGCTGCCTTTCATAGGGCATCTTTGAAGTTGTCTGACCTTTTTCACTTTGAGGCCAGATGCAGTGCAATTTAAAAATTTTAATTTCTTTAGATTTATAATACCAGGCTTCATTCAGCTGGCACTGATTGATTGAGTGCCTTTTAACACTTTCTGGAAAAAAATGGACTTTCTGACATGTCTTCAGGATCTCTTCTCCTTTCATACTAAAGACTTATCATCAGCCCATGCCATAGACTCCTTAGAGGAGTTCCTTTTTCATCTGTGGTGATGGTTTATCAGCTGCTGTGATTACAGTGGCCCTATGAACAAGAAATAAAGCTTCCCCTTTGCAGTGATAGCACCTAGAGGTGGAAGAGACTTGATATTACCCTGTCAAATGGGAAGGGAAGCAGTGTTCCTGTTAGACAGATGAGCCCGTGAAAGGCGAAATAACTTGCCCAAGGTCATTTAGTTAATAACGTGATGCCTCCAACCTTTACTCAGGGAGCTGTCATTGTCACACATCAAGAAGGTGGCCCATGTGAGTTGCTTTTCATAACTCTGTTGTATGATATAAGTAGAAAACTCCACAGGAGGGAGAAGGGAAAAGAGAAGATGTAATCAGAGGGCGGCCGTTAAGGAGCTAATCGCTTTTATGAGGATTGGGACTGGGGTCTCCAGTTGCTCTAAACCTCACACAGGACAGCGTCCTGTGGTCTGGTCACACCGTCCGTGGAGCTGTGTGAGAAAGGGTGGGACCACATGCAGAGACGGAGCTTCATCGCCACGCCCTAGGTGTTGCTGCACGGGCTGTGGCCTCCTGGCCACTGTGGCCTGGCATTGGCTTTTCCCCCAGCTCTCCTCGGCTGGATCCATAACAGCTATACTTTGTCATCCTCATGCAAAAGCCACTTTGTCTTTGAGACTTGTGTTCTGTGTTTTCCTGGTCACCTTCCTAGCTCCCCTCTCCCTGGTTCATTGAGGACTTTGGAGGTAGCAATTCAGAGCCTGAGCTTTCGAGTCAGAGCTGGATTCAAGTCCCAGCTTCACCTTTATGAATTGTGTAGCCTTGGGCAAATTGTTCATCTCTCTCAGCCTTTGCGTTCTTGTTTATAAAAAGGAATCAGTGAGACTGTCCCATAGATGATTTTTTAAAGATTTTAAAAATGAGGTTGCTGAAGAATATAAAACTCTTCCACTTAACTGATATACAGTAAAGAAAGGAAAGTGAAAGTCACTCAGTCGTGTCTGACTCTTTGTAACCCCATGGGCTGAAGCCTGCCAGGCTCCTCTGTCCGTGGAATTCTCCAGGCCAGAATACTGGACTGGGTAGCCATTCCCTTCTCCAGGGATCTTCCCAACTCAGAAATCGAACCGGGGTCTCTCCTGCATTGTTGGCGGATTCTTTACCAGCTAAGCTACCAGGGAAACCTGATATATAGTAAAGACTTTGGTAAATACTGGCTGTTAGGGTGGTAGTTGATATCCTTAACCTTGCCTCCCTTACTGCAGGGAGCATCTGAATGGCCCTTTCCCAGGCCAAGAATCAAGTTCCTTGACTTCTCTGCTTCCGACCCTCACTTGAGGACGTTCCACTCCAGTGAACCGTGCTGCTGGCTGTCATGTGGGCTTTAACAGTGTCTGGAATTGTTCCATATCCAAGAATTTAAAATTAAGAGGATCAGACAGCCTCTGTTTAGCCTCTCCTTTCACTTATTCCCTCTGTATTTGCTCTTTGATCTCTCTGAAACACCATCCCTGTTCTCCCTGGCTGTCCTTCTCAGGGCTCCACTTGCTTCCTGGCCAGCCTCACTTCCGTGGCACACCACTCGGGGTACTCTTGTATGAGCACCCCGACCACTCTTGTTGTATTTGAGCTGCTAACACCGGACGGCCGATCAAACCTCTCGTCCTCTGGATGGTTCTTCCTCGGGGCTGACCATCGGAGGATGGAATTGCACACTTGCGTTGTTTGGTGCCGTGTCTTGCTCTTGATTGGGCAATCAGAACTGCTGAGCTGTCCTTTAAATCTTGTGCTTGCCTTCCTCTTCCCTACAGGGGCTACTCTGGACCATCTCTGCTCCTCTCATAGTTCAGTTTCACTTTACAGAGAAAAGGGAGGCCTTGACTTGTGGCTTCCTGCCCATGTTTGGTGATGATGTTGTCTTCCCCCTCCAACATATTATACTTTGCGCTCCTCTTTGATTGGCACAGAGAGGAGACTCAGGAATGTGTCCAGAATGAAACATCTAGCCCAGTGCTTATTCTGTAGTTGGAAAATCGGGTTGTAACCCTGTCTTAGGAGAGTCAGGACAAGTTCCTCTGATGCGCAGGGCCTTGCGTTTTAAACAAGGAGATCACATTTACTTAAATTTATTAGTCTGGCAATGTGTTTTGAGGTACAGTTTTTCCCTTTGAGAATTAGAGATGGATTAAGATTGTGTTCCTCTCTTATACATCCATTGATATTGAAGTGAGAAAACTGTGCTGGTGAAGCTTGGCAGGGTCTGACCATTCAGAGACCCACAGCCTAGTGGAGGAGGCAGGTAGGCAAGCAAATAAAATAAGACCAGGAAGGCTTCTAAGCGGAAGCTTTTGAAATAGATTTTTGAAGTGGGCTTGTGAAATGCCTTTTCTTTCGCTAATAAATTAAATATCTCTGGCCATCTGGATGGGGGTGGTGATGGTAATAATGTCACAGTTACTTTGTTCTCTAGTTAGGTAGTGTCGTGCTGTTAGGTTGGGAGGCAGGTGCCTGGTTGGGGAGCACCTGGGTGAAGCTTCTAGGTGAGCAGGGGCTTTCTGCAAGGCTTGTGCTCCATCCTGCATGAGAACCATTGGCCTGGGAGGCATAATGGTAATTGCCAGGAACTCTGCACTTGGTTCGGAGAAGGCAATGACAACCCACTCCGGTATTCTTGCCTGGAAAATCCCATGGACGGAGGAGCCTGCTAGGCTGCAGTCCATGGGGTCATGAAGAGTCAGACATGACTGAGCAACTTCACTTTCACTTTTCATTTTCATGCATTGGAGAAGGAAATGGCAACCCCCTCCAGTGATCTTGCCTGGAGAATCCCAGGGACGGCGGAGCCTGGTGGGCTGCCGTCTATGGGGTTGCCCAGAGTCTGACACGACTGAAGCGATTTAGCAGCAGCAGCAGCAGCAGCTGCACTTGGTATTTCCCTATCTGAGCCTTTCCTAGTTTGAGGCAGAATATTGATTTCAGGTTTTGGCTTCTCTGTTGTTGTTCTTATCCCTTCTGTGTGTATATTTAAAATCCCAAAATAAAAAAAAATAAAATCCCAAAATAAAACCTACCTGCAGCTGGTGCTTCTGAAAGCCTGATAACATAGCAGATCCTGCCATGGGAATGTGCTATTCATCGTGTGTAAGTCAAATAACTTTGTCCATAAACTTGGAAATTGGTACTTGGTAACAGAAGAATTCTTAGATTATTAGCCCAAATCTGTTGTGGGAGAGAATTGCTATTGATTTTGATTTCCTCTCCATAACAACCCCACTGTTCTTTCATTTAGGGAGACTTACTTGGTGTTTGTTACATGTAAGGTACATTTTAGGTGCCATGGGAGATTTGTAGAGTTCAACATTTTTCACTGTGATTTTGATTGATAGTACAAAGTGAGGTGTGGAATTAAAGGTACCTTTTGACTGTCATGGCCTGGGAAGATTGTATGAAGGGGATGGTATTCAAAGTTGAATGAAACAAATCTCTTCACAATATAGGAAAATGGCTCTTGTAGCCAGAAGCAGGTAACTTCTTCATATTTTCTTCCAAAAGTAAGATTTCTCTTCTGCCAAGTGTTATCAAAATGAAAACTTCTTTAAACAAGCTTGTATGTAGTAATTTTTTAGCAACATGAAATACTAGCTTAGGAGACTCAGATTTTTAAAGACATGTTTCTCAAAACAACTTGTATATCTTTCTACAGAGTATTTTAAATAGATGTTGAAAATGACTTTGATCTAATAGGGAATTTGCACTGAATTTGGTGCATCAGAACTTAAGCATCTGAGTTCAAACTTCATGCCCAGAACTCTGTTTTGTTTTGTTTTGTTTTCCCCCAGATCTCTTTTAAATTCACATTACTTGTGACTGTAAATTTACTTTCCTTTTAATAACTCGTACTCAAACCTGACGTCTTTTTGCCTAAGACAAACCTAACTTTAAAGAACAGCAGAATTAGAGGTAGAGTTTGTAGAATGACTTCAAATAAAGAGGACCAAATGGTTAGGTCTGTTGTGTCTTAGGGCATCATTTGCCTGTGCTTTATCTCTTTTTCCCCAGCTCTGCATGTTAAGCCATATGAAAGGCCACTATTTTAACTTATCATCACAATTGCTTTCTGATTTCTTGATCAATAACCCCTTCTCTTTTCCTGCAACTTTCCTGGACGAAGCATCTGCATCCTAGAGATGTTCAGTGGTTTGTTTCCTATCACAGTGCCAGGGTCAGGTCTCCTGATTCCTAGGTTTTCTCTACTAGCCAGAGTGGGGAAAAATGTGAGAGAGACCTCCTGGAATTTCAAGTATTCGTCAAGGGTTGGTTTTCTCCCCAGCCTCCTGGGAACTCTAAAAGAATGTCGTCAAGATATGGCTCTTGCTTTCAGGAAGCTTCTATTAACAATACAGTTTTCCATGAGTTTCCAGCAGCAGCCAGCTCCTCCTCTAGCAGAGCTCTTTGTTTCCTTTCGTGGTCTCTATTCTACTTCGTTTTCTCTAGCTTGCTCTCTTCTGTATTCTTTATCCTGTAGGCTGCTTTAGACACCATCCCCCCATCACCACTGTCACCCATTTCCTTTCTTTTGATAAATAGTAAAAGTTGCCAATGTAAAGGAAAGTTCTACAGGCAGTCCTATGAATGTCATGACTATTGTGTTAGGTGAGTCTTAAATCTTATTAGGTTGAAAAATTTTTCAGTCCTTAAAATTGAGGATATATTTGATGTCTCTTTTCTCTGAAATTAAAAAAAAAATTTTTTTTTTCTTAATGAGCATGCATGTCTTACTTTCCAGTGTTTCACTTGTAACTGTTGCTACTCTGGCTTTATTTAAATTGACTTAAGAATGAAGTCACCTTCTCAGACTGCTTTGCTGTGAGGTCAGGTAGATGGTTTGATGCAAGAAGTCCCTTTCCATGGAGTGAGCAAAGAGTGTATGTTTAGGTGTCCAGGATAACTGGATAAGGTTTTATTATCTTGAGATTTTAAGGCTGATTCAGGTGTGGACATGAAAGGGTATTGTAAAATGCAGCATTTTCCTCCCAAGTATCTCATGGATTTAACTGAGTTTTTTTGCATTCTTTGCAAATGAAAATATATAGGAATGTTCTTTGTAATTTATAAACTGCTATAAATGTTGGTTAATTGCTTGATTTGGAGGAAATAGCTCATCTGTGTTCATTGCAGCCTAGTTAAATCTGTCAACAAATACTGAGAACAGAGTGGGTGCGAAGACTGTGTTCCGGCTTCTGTTTGTATCTATTAAAGAATAAACATAGTCCCCGCCCTCAGCTCATGGATTCGACTTGAAATAATGTAAATAGGCAGTATGGCACTCCAGAAGAGGAAGGTTTGGAGGCTGGTATTACTTTACAATTTCAGACAAAGTGGTCATGTTTATGATACTGCCGTTGGGATTGCAGACTGAAATAGGTTTTTGTCTTGTTTTGAAATCATCTCACTTTAATTTAGGATAACTTTTATTATATTTTATATACCATTGTAATCACTGTGCAGAATGCTTATTTAACATGTAACATGGAGACATTATGCCTATCTCCAAAGAGTTTATGTGTTAAAGGAGAAATCTGAGAAGTAAAAGTAAACTAAATAGTTGATTTAACTTCCTGAGTTTTAAAAGGAAGAATCTGTGGCATTTGGGAAACTTTGATGTTGAATGATAGTAGAAAAACAAGAAAATCTGGGTGACTTCAGATCGTTGAAGATAATGTCATATGCTCATTTTATTTTCTTTTAAATGAACATTATAGGAAATTTTCTCTTGTTAGATAATTTCAGTTGTTGTGACCCAGAGGCTGGTCTTTTCTCTCTTCCTCAAAAATATATAAAGAAATGAGGACTAAAGTTCTCCACTTTTTCCAATATTTATTTTTAAATATTTATATCCGACCATATGTTTATACTACTTGTGTGATAGAAGCTAAGGTTTTCATGGGGCAGAAATTGAGGGATTCTGTTTGGCCATTGTTTTTTTTTTTGTTATACCGGTGACTCGATCTATGATACAGTAAAGTGAAAAAGGACAATATTTCTTATTTTATCCTATCATGCTTGTTTATAAGTACATCCTTACATGTATGATCTTTTAATTTAGCAGGAACTTGATAACTTCTGGCAGTTTCTTTTTTTTCTGGCAATTTCTTTTCTGGGTGTTGGGCTTATTATTTAATCATTTGGTTCTGAATTACTGTGCCTGGAAGGCTGGTTTGCATGATTTCTGTGTGATTCACTTCTGTAGCAGCCAGTGCTCACCCTTTTTAGATGAACAGTGACAGTAGTTGAAGTTGCTACAGGAAGGGAGGTGATGCAGAAGGTGTCATTCAGGAAGAGCCCTGTAGCTGCTCTCATAAGATTGCTTCATGGTCGCATTTGCATTCGAGAATTTATCCATTGTCTTTTTTTTTTTTTTTAGTCCTCAAATTGGAATCAGAAACTTAATATTCTTTATGTCTTAAATAGATGGTACTTGGCAAAGTGACTCCCTTTGGCAGAACTCTTTCTCATGAGAGCTTTTGTTTCGAGCCAGAACACTGGTTTATTAATTTATTCCCAGAGTCATATCTGCCAACAAGCTAGGCGGTTATGTTGGGTTGACCAGAGCCAGCACACTCTCCTCCACCATTGTTAGGTTAAAAAGTCAGATTATGAGGCCCTGCTCAGCGAGAACAGAATCAGAAAAAGGGAAAGTAGTTGTGATGCCAGTGTTAAATAGCACTGGGTACCACAGCCTGGAGGGTCTGTTTCTGGATGTGGGGGGTATGTACTTATGAATTCATAGGTACTCTCTGGTGTGCAGAGAATCTCCTCTGGATGATCCTGCTCATGTGGGCCCCACCAGCCTGTTACTGCTCCTGCTGTTTCTGACCACCTTGCTTCAGATGGGCTCAGTGTTTAAATGGTCTGTTGATGTATGTCCAGTTCCAGTTACATCTTCTGGGCCGTGACTAAGTGGGACTTTGCATAGCTCTACTCTGATCTGTGTCAATTTCAGAATTTAGCCCTCTGGGAGCAGTTTTCCTTTTTTCCTTTCCAGCTTATGTGTGTATGGGGGCTGGGAGGGGTCCTTAATTTTTCACTCAGATAGAGTCATTTAAGGGGGGCTTCCCAGATGGCACAGTGGTTAAGAATCTGCTTGCCAATGCAGGAGACATGGTTTCGACCCCTGGGTTGGGAAGATCCCCTGGAGTAGGAAATGGCAATCCACTCTAGTATTGTTGCTTGGAAATTTTTCATGGACAGAGGAGTCTGGCGGGCTACAGTCCTTGGGGTCGCAAAGAGTTGGACACAGCTGAGCGACTGAGCATGCACACACACATAATCAAAATTTCTCCATGTTGCAGTTTGCATATCATTTAGAATATAAATGTAGGCTCTTTCCGTTGAGTTATTACTATTTGGGGGGGGAAGCAAGAACTGGGAGAAAAACTTATAGCAGATATTTGATAGCTTCTTCATTGGAGACCACTGAAATGGAAGATGTGACTCTCCTGAAAACAGCTGAAATAGGTACCTGAAATAGGTGTCTAAGGTACGTGAGATGGGATGCCCAACTCCCTGTCTTAGAGTCCCTAGCCTGTGGGACGTGTATTCCAAAAGGTGTGTAGATCTGTTGTGGATTGGTGGAGACCTGGGTGGTTAATCAGGGGCAGCTTCACCACCACAATGGGGCCTGAGCTGTTCAGTGATCCAGGAAAACACGGGGAAAAGTTTCATAAGGACCTTGGCCAAGCTCTGCTGGCAAGGCTCCGTCGATAATTGTCTTTGTCTTATTACTTTAATATTTGCTAAATGACAAACCTTGAAGGTTGATTGATTTGATTTGTTTTTTAATTTGGAAAAGAAAATGTCTGTGCTTACCAGGCATGTATTATTATCTAATTTTGCCTACCTTTTTTTTTTTTTTAAATGCCTCAACATTTTGCATTGTTTCCTTCAAGCATGACTGTCAAGAGAAATCTGTGCTTCCACAGTTCCCCTATGGAAGCACGCTGTGGCCCACTTCCAAATTCAGAGCTTGCACGTCATGAAACCCATGTCTTTTCACAAGGATCCATTCAAGTAGCTTTTTAAAAAAGAATTAGGCTCTAAGCCATGCCCCTTTTGTGTGTAAAGACTTTTTTTCTGGAAGATGATTTATCCCTCAATAAGTTTCACTGTGGCATTCTCCAAATGCTGCTTAAAATATTTTCTTCCTAGTATCTTTCAGGTTGGTTGGTTGGTTGGTAATTTTTTTGCTGGTTTGATTGCTGTTGTCCAAAGCTTTCATTGCACGGAGCAGAGAGGCCAGCGCCTTGGAAGGAGGGGGGACCCTTGCTGGGAGTCTGCTGTTTAGATTCTGGCCCTACTGTTAATTAGCTGTGTGACCCCTGGGCGAGTTGGCCTCCCAGGGTCTCTGTTTCTTCATCAGGAAAACAAAAGGCTTGGAAAAATAAATACAGGCCCAGACCCGATGATAAGAAAGGTCACCCTGTGTGCTCATGTTGTACATGGCAGCACTTTGGGACTCTTCCTCCCTCTCAGTGGAAAACCTCGAATCAACTCTGGGGTGGTGTGCGCTTGTGTGGGGTGTTACACTGAGGCCTTTGGAAGCATTGGTGCTCACGAGGCAGATATTTCGGCAGAAGGGTTGTCTGTCCCCTCTCTGCTTTCGCTTCAGCAGCAAGCTGCTTGCCTCCTTCTTCCTGCCTCTCCTTAGCGTGTTAACAAGGGTGTGATGGTAACACAACCCACTCAGATTTGTTACTGTTGTGGTTGTCTGGCCATCTCATCTGAGTTAGTGGAGGGGAGAGAGCTAAGGAAGCCCAACTGACAAAATAAAGGTCCTTTTGTCTGTCTCTTGCTGGAGGGGTGGTTTTGTGTTTCATCTTAGGCCTGGGCCATTGTGTTGTTTTTATGTGCTCAATATAACCCTGCTTAAAAAATACAGCTCATTATTTAAGGGATTCAGCCACAGGCCTGTTCTCCTTACCTCCCCACCCCCACCTCCAAAGTCCTATAACTATGTGTGGTAAAAACCCATTGCAGTGTGTGCTATTTGATCAGATCCCCTGGCATCAGGGTTGAAAAGTGTTCCCACTGTATTTATTTTCCAAATGTTTTTCAGTTATGTTTTATTCTGATTAGCCTTCCAAAATGTTTTCCTTATGGTTATATAATCAGTAGCACCTGTAAAACATGCCTTTTACCATGTAGCTTCCTTCTTAACCGTTATCTTTTTGATTCTGTCTTAATGTTTTCTTTTCATGAACAGGGGGAGACCCACATTCCTATGCCAGACATCTTACAGTAATGTATCCAGATTTAGCCTCATAACCTTAATTAGATGTGGAATGCTGAGAACGCACCATTGTGGGTTTTTTTTTTTTCCTACTTTTATAAAAAGACAGTGACCTCCTGATCACTTCATTCAGTGTTATAAAACATTCTGTGTCTTTAGCCTTTAGCTCCCCATGTTAGTTTATTCACAGAAAATTAATGTAAAATTCAAGTTACCTTTATTATCCTAAGTGATCTGTTTGTTTGAAGACAAGTTGCCTTTTGTGTCAGTATGCAAGTTCAGTTCCAATTTATAATCCTTAATTCCTCTTCCTTCCCCTCCTCTTCTCTTTAGAAGCAAAGGAGTGTTGAAAATGTTAAAGGCTGTGCTGAAGAAGAGCCGAGAGGGAGGAAAGGGAAGCAAGAAGGAAACAGGTATGTGTCCAAGATGGAGTTGAGCTGCAAGCATGGTCGTGTGAGTCCGAAAGGCCCTGCTTCATCCAGGCTGCTGTCGCCTTGGGAATGGATCCGAGAAGTGATACGGGTTAGAACAAACAGCATCCAGGAGGCCATGAGAAGCTGAATGGATTTCTGTGCTTTCTTCTGGGAGGGGACTTTGAAAATTGAGATTGGCTTATGAATCAAATCCTTTCCCTGAAGACTTGTAAGGGTCATAATTTTATCATTTCATTCAGATCCAGAGGCAGAACTATAGACATTGAGGGAGAGCAGGTGTGTCTAGGAATTTGGTTTCTAGAAAGCCCTTTCTCTTTTCCCACACACGCTTGCATTTTATATGTTTGACCAACTGCTGGCTGACTGGTCCTCATCTTTTGAGTATCAGATTTTCCCCCTAACAGGTGTAGCCCCACTGATTGCCAGGCTGCTAGTTTTCATTATGATGAGAGCTACTTAATTTGGCTTGGATTTCTCTCCTGTTTGTAGAGTTCTGGTGCGTATGCGGTCATTGTATGACTCTACACTGCAGTCCGTGTGGTAAAGTCCTCTAAGGTTATTTTGCGACCACTTACCAGGAAAACTACGTTATCTGCCTGTGTTGCACAATAAAAATCTGTTAGCGTGGATCGATTGCCCTGAAATGTGCCATTTCACTCTGTAAACTCATGTTAATCTAGTGTCGGAGAATGGCTGGTTTTCTGAGTTACTGTATATAACAGTAACAGTTTTAATTTCTATTAAGATATAAATAAGTTGAATTATAGTTAACTCTAATTCGAAAGATCTTGTAATGCCTTCTGGTAATATTGTTGTGTTGTTTCTATAAAAGAATAAGTGAACTTATAAAATTTTGTTTATATGGAACCTAGATGGATTTTCTGTTATTAATTTCCCTTTAACTAAGTAGAGACTTCGTTGTGAAGTTGCTGAAAAATTGCATTAAAAGCTTCTCATTAATGTCTGGCTAAGCAGATGCAAAGAAGAGACCAGTCTTTGATAATGGAAACAGGAGACCATAGTTAGCTCTTAACTTTAGAAAATCAACTTCCAGCTTTGAATAATTAATTGTTACTATGGAGAATTTTCAGTTCACATAATTTCTATGGGGCGGGTGGGTGGTTCTTCATCCTCTGCTGGGTCAAGACCAAAACCACCTCTTCTCGAGTTTTTCAAAAGCTGTCTAAAACAAAAAATTTTTAACCAGTTTCAGCTCAGCTGACACTCATCCTAAGAACTGTGTTATTTGCTTCTTTAGATGCCTTTGTAATTTCCAGGATAAAGTTAGATCCTAAAGCTGTCTGTTGGGCTAGAGCTGCCAACCAGTGGGTTATTTTTCTCAGAGCCAGGGTCTCCAAGCCAAAACTCCCTATGAAGTAATGGAGTCATTCACAACAGGCCATACCATCCTCTGTGACCCATACCAGACTCATGTGAAATTACAGTGTGTTAATGATTTTCGACACCCTGCCTTTCAGATGGGCTAGACAGTGAACATTGTTTGCGTCTGAAACTTTTCCAGTTGTAGAGCATATGATTTGGGGTTTATTTTCCCCTTTGGTCTTTAAAGAACAACTACTGTGTTTTCTGAATCATTTCTTCATAATAATTCCCACATTTTGGTTTTTCACTAATGCAAACCAACTTGAAAAAGCAATGGGAACTTTTCTCATAAAACATCTGTATGGTGTATGCCTTTTTCCTTCTAACTAGAACCTGGTTGTATTCCATTGGGGAACAAAGCAGATGGAATTTTAAATCTTGATGGTTATGTCACAAGATGATTGGGGAAAATACTTGGAATTTGACCATTCCTATGTTGAACTCTGTGCCAACTCTCATTATAGAAGTAAATCACAGCTAAGTTTCCCTGTAAATTAAAGCTGGCTAATCTACTGAGACTGCTCTGAAATTTGGGAAATAATATCTGCTGCAATATGGAAAATTTTTGCTCTACTGTTTTCAATTAAACCAGTCTTTGTTGCACACACAAAATAAAATTCATTTTACGTGCTTGAACTCACAATCACAGAAATTTAGAAAATATTTGTCTAAAATATTAAGTTCAGCTTTTCATATCCTTTGTAGTTTTCTTTTTTTTACAGACAGTCTTTAACTACACTTTTATGTTAAACCTGTTTTGAAAATTTGGAAAATCTCTGAGTTAAATTTAGTATTCTTCAAAAGGAAACAAATATTTTTTCAGAAGTATTGAAAAGTCCTTAAACTATTGGTAAAATTTTGGCAGGTGTTGAAATTTAAGTTATATGTATATAAGGATATTTCAAGTATTACATATGGTGAGATATGAAGTTATTGAAAGTCATTGAGTCAACTCTAAAAATAGCAAAATTCTCTATTATTTTTTTTAAACCTAGGAAATGCTTATAGCTGAGCAAAAAGTATTTTCTGGAGGCTATAGAATTATTTTGGAGAATGTGGTATTAAAAACTTTAAAATGCTTTTTGGGAAGGAACATTTCTTGTCCCCACTAGGCCACCAGTGCAAAGGAACACTGAGTTTCTCTTGACCTTGAGTCAGGCCTACGGGAGCAAAAATCAATATTAAACCATAATGTGGAGAGGGCCAGATGAGGACATCTATTTTTTCTTTCCTTGCTCTATGTTAGAACCTTGATCTAAAACAAGCAAATGAGGTGTTATCTTTATTTTGAAGCTCTCTGGAGATAGGTCTGCAGCCTCTCGCCTCACATCTAAGTGACCTTTACTATCAGAAATCTATCATGTCACTATCATTAATGTTTCTTAATTTAAGAATAATTACTGAACTCTTAAGAGTACTGGTATCAAACCTGGACCTAATAGTTTAGAGGGGATATAAGAGCAGGATTCCCTAGTGGCTCAGATGATACAGACTGCCCACAACACAGGTGGCCCAAGTTCAATCCCTTGGTCTGGAAGATCCCCTGGAGAAGGAAATGGTAACCCACTCCAGTATTTTTACCTGAAAAATTCCATGGACAGAGGAGCCTGGCGGGCTACAGTCCATGGGATCACAAGAGTTGGGTGATCACAAGAGACTGAGTGACTACACTTTAACTTTTTCTTTCAAGACCAGGATGGGAAATTAATATCTTTTCTGTACAGCAGAACTGATAATGAATAGGAAAAGAGGCCCATTTTATAATAGAAACAAACTTTTATATATCAACCTAAGAGGAAATGTACAGGTTTTATATTGAAGAAAATACTAAAGCTTTGTTGGCGAACTTAAAAGAAGATCTGAATAAATGGCAAGAAACACTGTATTCCCTAATGGGCAGATTTCTTATTATTACTGATATTGCTACTACTGCTATTATTTGGCTGCACTTCATGGCATGTGGGATCTTAGGGATCCCAGGGATTGAACCCATGCCCCCTGCATTGCAAGTGCAGAGTCTTAACCACTGGACCACCGGGGAAGTCCCCAGATTTATTATTTTAAATTGACTTGCTCTTACAAAATTATACATACAATTTAATCCCTAGTGAAATCCCATCTATTTCCTTTTTAAAGACGTGAGTTTTTTGAGAGTCAGTTTTAGGTTCACAGCAAAATTGAGAGGAAGGCACAGAAATTTTCTGTATACCCATGCCTCCACTCATTCTTAGCTCTGCATTGGCAGTGTTCTCCCATTAGGGAGGTACATTTGTTACAACTCATGAACCTCTGATGATACATCATCATTACCCAAAGTCCATAGTTTACATTAGGGGTCACTCTTGGTGTTGGGCATTCTGTGGATTTGGCCAAGTATATAATAACATGTACCCACCATTATTTTGGTTTTGACACGTTGATTTGAAAACTCACCTAGAAGCGAAAATGCTTGAGAATAGTCAAGGAGAAATTGCAAGTTTGGGGCAGATAGGGAGAATGGATATATATATTAATAAACGCATGGCTGAGTCCCTTCTCTGTTCACCTGAAGCTATCACAACGTTGTTAATTGGCTATATCCCAATAAAAAATAAAAAGTTAAAAAAATACAGTATGAAAGCAATGCAATAGACTGTCTCCAGACCTGCAATACAGGTCTCCAGACCTATATTTTTCAGTGAACAAGAAAAAGATTGTCATGAAAAAAAGACAGAGGCTGAATCTGGTTCCCATGCCTGTTTTCTAGCTGTAGGGGAGACTAAACAAGTGTGTATTTGGACTTCTTAGCTTCTCTAGGGCAAGGTGACTTCACCTTCCACCAAGACGTACGTTGGGGAGGATTCTCAGTCACAGACATTTGCAGGCCCCCTCCACTTCAAAAGCTAACTAATGTGGATATCTCGTGCAGCTCACTATAACATAATAGCTTCTGCTTCCACCGAGCGAGTACATGGCATGGCTAGTTTTTTGGACTTTTTCCCTACTGGTCTCCAAGTTAGGAAACCTAATTTTTAAACAATGATTTATCTATTTTGGGCCGTGCTGGGTTTTCACTTCTGTGCAAGCTTTTCTCTAGTGGCATTGAGCAGGGACTGCTCTCTAGTTGTGGTGTGTGGGCTTCTCATTACGGTGGCTTCTTGTTGCAGAACACGGGCTCTAGGGCACGTGGGCTTCAGTAGCTGTGGCTCCTGGGATCTAGAGCACCACCTCAATAGTTCTGGTGCGTGGGCTTAGTTGCTCCAAGGCGTGTGGGATCTTCCCGGATCAGGGATCGAACCCATGTCTCCTGCGTTGGTAGGTGGATTCTTTACCACTGAGCTACCAGGGAAGCCCTCTGAAACCTAATTTTAATGAACATCTGTAATATAATCTAATCTCACTGTTGATAGTGGTTTTTTTTTTCTCCGCTTTTAACACTGGAGATAATGGCATCAATCTAGAAGCATTAGATGGGGAAGGCCTCCTGCCCTCCTAGAAAGGGCTAATCCCTCTCCCTCTCTGTCCTTTCTGACCTCTGCCAAACTTGAAACCATAGTCTCTTGCCCTATCCAACTTCCCAACTTTCCCTGTATTGGTGTGGAAGTAGTTCCAAGTTGAGGCAGAAGAGCAGTGTGGTGAACTTTTAATTGTAGTGCTGCCTCTATTAAAATACAGACTGATGAAGGAAAAGCTGCTTAATATGCCAAAATGATCATTTATTAGGCTTTTCCTTTCTGTTTGATTATTGGTGTGTTTTTTTTTTTTTCAGCAGGGGGTCTTAGTTTGAAATAACTTAAAAATTTTGACCTTCACCTCTTCATCATTAAAACCCAGCTAAATACACTTGTAATTAATAGTGTTAATTAAGGCATTGGATAGTCCCTAAGCTTGTATGTGTGCTAAATCTATGAGCTTTGCCTCTAATCCTTCACTTTGAATTTGTAGTAAAAGGAAGCTGTTTGCCTCTAAAGTTTAAAAGTCATTGATGTGATTGTTAAATGTGGTATTTTAAGCCATTCCAGGCTGCAGTCTGGTTTTCAGTGGTACCTTCTAAAAATGCCTGAGTACAAACGATGCTTTGTTTTATCCGGAAAATATGAAGCTGCTTTTGATTATTCTCTGCTGCATTGCCCATTTTTTTGTGGTTGTGGACTATTATTTAGGAATTTAGTACAGTGACTGTCTTGCTGAGCTATGGATATTTGGTATCTTGTTGTTCAGTGACTCCAAAAATGTTTCCTAAGCAACAAAATAAGCAGAAGTAATTCAGTTCTAAAGATACTGTATTTCTGTTTACCAGAGTGTTTAAATAAATTTGTCTAAAAGTGTTAGGATAGGACTTAAACACAGAATGGAACAGGCTGGTTATTCGTAGGAGTGGGAATGCTGTTCCCTCTGGTTTGATTGGCTCCTTCATCAGGTTTTCTGTTTGTTGTCCCTCATCTGTCACAGGGTCTAGAAAAAGCACAGACTTTGGAATCCGAAGATGCAAATTCAAATCCTAGCTTGTTTACTTCCCTGTTAACTTGACCTTGGACAGATTTCTTTGTTATTTCTAGTTAAGAATTTCTAGTTAAGTTAACTTACAAGCATGTTGTCCAGGTTAAATAAGATAACCTGTCTGCAAAAGCGCCTTGCTTGACATCTGGTTTCTGCTAGTTGTTCAGTACATGTTTTTTTTGTAGAGACAACTGAATAGTACTTTAAACAACAAACAAAACCCCTCTAAAACATCATGTCCATTCCTGGTTGATCTCAGGCAAGAGAATGATGTTCTAGAAGCTTCTTTCCATGACTTCCTCTCTGCAAATACTGATTCTGCCATTGACTTTGGATACTAAAGGTTCTTCTGCCATCTTTAGCCTTCCCCTTCTGATAAGACTAGGGCTGCTCTGAGTCATTCCTCTGTTGTGTGGTGATTTATACTTTGGAAATAACTCATTTTACCTTTTAGCCTATATCATATCAGTTGCATTTTATCCTTTTTCTTTGTGAAGTTAAATTGAGAGACTTCCCTCTTGCTAAAGAAATTTCAGGAGTTAGCGGGTGGCTTTAAGAATATATTTATTTTTTTCTTAAAAATACTTATTTATTTGGCTGTGCCAGGTCTTAGTTGTGGCATGTGAACTCTTAGCTGTAGCTTGTGAGATCTAGTTTCCTGACCAGGAATGAACCCAAGCCTCTGCATTGGTGCTCAGAGTCTTGGCCATTTGACCACCAGGCAAGTCCCAGGAATAGATTTCAAAGTACAGTTTTGTCAAGTTGCTGAGATGTTTCACTTCAGCATATCCTTAATTAGTGAAAATCTTATATATGGAAGGCTCCATTGCCCATCCTCTTTGTAGCTTCCCTATATGTTGTAGGGTTAGGGTTATCAATAACCTCAAATAAGCAGATAACACCACCCTTATGGCAGAAGAGCCTCTTGATGAAAGTGAAAGAAGAGGGTGAAAAAGTTGGCTTAAAGCTCATCATTCAGAAAACAAAGATCATGGCATCCGGTCCCATCACTTCATGGCAAATAGATGGGGAAACAGCAGAAAGAGTGGCTGACTTTATTTTTGGGGGCTCCAAAATCACTGCAGATGGTGACTGCAGCCATGAAATTAAAAGACGTTTGCTCCTTGGAAAGAAAGTTATGACCAACCTAGATAGCATGTTAAAAAGCAGAGACATTACTTTGCCAACAAAGGTCCATCTAGTCAAGGCTATGGTTTTTCTAGTAGTCATGTATGGCTGTGATAGTTGGACTGTAAAGAAAGCTGAGCGCCGAAGAATTGATGCTTTTGAACTGTGATGTTGGAGGAGATTGAGGGCAGGAGGAGAAGGGGACCACGAAGGATGAGATGATTGGATGGCATCACCGACTCAATGGACATGAGTTTGGATAAGCTCTGGGAGTTGGTGATGGACAGGGAGGCCTGGTGTGCTGTGGTCCATGGGATTGCAAAGAGTCGAACATGACTGAGTGACTCAACTGAACTGGTTTTAGGGAAATATAAAGGATGAAAGAGAAGAATGGGCACAGACACTGAGCATTTATTGTGTGTGTCAGGCACTGTACATAATGGCCTAAGCTGGTTCGTCTGAACTGATTCCTGTGAGAGGCATAATTAGAGAAAGGTCTGGACTGAGGAGAAGGTAAAATCAAGACTCATCCCGGATCTTCCACTTTTTATGGCCAATATGACTGCTAGTAAGTCACAGCCTACCCAAATCATCATAAAGGATGTAGCAAAATTCTCAAACAACAGCACTTATTTACTTGGGTCCATTTTTGTATGTATATGTGTAAATGCAATAAAATATCTATTAGAGAAATAAACAATTAAGGGTTCATTTTTTTGGCCAAACCTAATTTCATTTCACAAATAATTTTTTTAATGTAAGCTGCTTTTCTGTTAAAAAAAATGGTTTTAGTTTCTAAAAACCAAGTTTTCAGACAACTTTGTCATGTAGAGCTTCTTAATTCTCATACAACTCCATATTTGAATTTTCATGTGACCTATTTGCATAGTTTTAATATTTATAGAAATATAAAACGGCTTGATTTTATATTATCTACTGGAAATCATCATTCCTGAGAGGAGAGATAGGTTACCAAAAATTTGGCCTACGTTGACTTTGTTATTTCATTAAGGGTAATCTGCACTAAATTAGTGTAAATTAACCCACTCAATGGGCTCAAACAAACCTTGTGCACACTAGGACCCAGGGACCCCACGGAGGCTGAGACAGAACTGTGTTTGAGCATCTCCAGTGGAGGTACCGGTCGGCAGTGGTCTGCCGCAGGGACAGGGGCTTTGGGTGTGGGTATGGCATAAGTCCTCTTGGAGGAGGTTGCCATTAACCCCACGATAGAGCTGCCAGAACTTACACAGGACTGAGAAATAGACTCTTGGAGGGCACAACAGAACCTTGTGCACCAGGACCCAGGAGAAAGGAAGAGTGACCCCACAGGAGACTGTCCCGGACTTGCCTGTGGGTGTCCAGGAGTCTCCAGTGGAGGCGTGGGTAGGCGGTGGCCTGCTGCAGGGCTGGGGGCACGGACTGTAGCAGTACATGCATGGGATCTTTTGAGGGAGGTCACCATTATCTTCATTACCTCCACCATAGTTTGGCCCCAGGTAAATAAAAGGGAGGGAACACAGCTCCACCCATCAACAGAAAATTGGATTAAATTTTTACTGAGCATGGCCCCGCCTATCAGAACAAGACCCAGTATCCCCCTCAGCCAGTCTCTTCCATCAGGAAGCTTTCATAAGCCTCTTATCCTTCTCCATCAGAGGGCAGACAGACTGATAACTACAGTCACAGAAAACTAACCAATCTAATCACATGGACCACAGCCTTGTCTACCTCAGTGAAACTATGAGCCATGCGCTGTAGGGCCACCCAAGACGGACAGGTCATGGTGGAGAGTTCTGACAAAACATGGTCCACTGGAGAAGGGAATGGCAAACCACTTCAGTATTCCTGCCTTGAAAACCCCATGAACAGTATGAAAAGGCAAAAAGATAGGACACTGAAAGATGAACTCCCCAGGTCAGTAGGTACCCAATATGCTACTGGAGATCAGTGGAGAAATAATTCCAGAAAGAATGAAGAGACAGAGCCAAAGCAAAAACCACACCCAGTTGTGGATGTGACTGGTGATGGAAGCAAGGTTTGATGCTGTAAAGAGCAATATTGCATAGGAACCTGGAATGTTAGGTAAATTGGAAGTGATCAAACAGGAGATGGCAAGAGTGAATGTCGACATTTTAGGAATCATTGAACTAAAATGGACTGGAATGGGTGAATTTAACTCAGATGATCATTGTATCTACTACTGTGGGCAAGAATCCCTTAGAAGAAATGGAGTAACCGTCATAGTCAACAAAAGAGCCCAAAATGCAGTACTTGGATGCAGTCTCACAAATGACAGAATGATCTCTGTTTGTTTCCAAAGCAAACCATTCAACATCACAGTAATCCAAGTCTATGCCCCAACCAGTAATCCTGAAGAAGCTGAAGTTGAATGGTTCTATGAAGACTACAAGACCTTCTAGAATTAACACCCCCAAAAGATGTCCTTTTCATTGTAGGGGACTGGAATGCAAAAGTAGGAAGTCAAGAAACACCTGGAGTAACAGGCAAATTTGGCCATGGAGTACAGAATGAAGCAGGGCAAAGGCTAATAGAGTTCTGCCAAGAGAATGCACTGGTCATAGCAAACACCCTCTTCCAACAACACTAGAGAAGATTCTACACATGGATATCATCAGATGGTTGACACCGAAATCAGATTGATTATATTCTTTGCAGCCAAAGATGGAGAAGCTCAATACAGTCAGCAAAAACAAGACTGGGAGCTGACTGTGGCTCAGATCATAAATTCCTTATTGCCAAATTCAGACTTAAATTGAAGAAAGTAGGGAAAACCACTAGACCATTAAGGTATAATCTAAATCAGATCCCTCATGATTATACAGTGGAAGTGAGAAATAGACTTAAGGGACTAGATCTGATAAGAGTACCTAATGAACTATGGGCGGAGGTTCATAACATTGTACAGGAGACAGGGATCAAGACCATCCCCAAGAAAAAGAAATGCAAAAAAGCAAAAAGTCTGTCTGAGGAGGCCTTACAAATAGCTGTGAGAAGAAGAGAAGCAAAAAGCAAAGGAGAAAAGGAAAGAGACACACTTGAATGCAGAATTCCAAAGAATAGCAAGAAGAGATAAGAAAGCCTTCCTCAGCGATCAATGCGAAGAAATAGAGGAAAACAATAGAATGAGAAAGACTAGAGATCTCTTCAAGAAAATGAGAGATACCAAGGGAACATTTCACGCAAAGATATGTTCCATAAAGGACAGGAATGGTATGGACCTAACAGAAGCAGAAGATATTAAGAAGAGGTGACAAGAATACACAGAAGAACTGTACAAAAAAAAGATCTTCATGACCGAGATAATCACGATGGTGTCATCACTCAGCTAGAAACAGACATCCTGGAATGAAAAGTAAAGTGGCCCTTATGAAGCATCACTATGAACAAAGCTAGTGGAGGTGATGGAATTCCAGTTGAACTATTTCAAATCCTAAAAGATGATGCTGTGAAAGTGTTGCACTCAATATGCCAGCAAATTTGGAAAACTCAACAGTGGCCACAAGACTGGAAAAGGTCAGTTTTCATTCCAATTCCTAAGAAAGGCAATGTCAAAGAGTGCTCAAACTGCTGCACAATTGCACTCATCTCACACGCTAGTAAAGTAATGCTCAAAATTCTCCAAGCCAGGCTTCAGCAATATGTGAACCATGAACTTCCATATGTTCAAGTTGGTTTTAGCAAAGGCAGAGGAAGTAGAGATAAAATTGCCGACGTCCGCTGGATCATCGAAAAAGCAAGAGAGTTCTAGAAAAACATCTATTTCTGCTTTATTGACTACGCCAAAGTCTTTGACTGTGTGGATCACAAGAAACTGTGGAAAATTCTGAAAGAGATGGGAATATCAGACCCCCTGACCTGCCTCTTGAGAAACCTGTATGCAGGTTAGGAAGCAATAGTTAGAACTGGACATGAAACAACAGACTGGTTCCAAATAGGGAAAGGAGTACGTCAAGGCTGTATATTGTCATCGTGTTTATTTAACTTATATGCAGAGTACATCATGAGAAACGCTGGGCTGGATGAAGCACAAGCTGGAATCAAGTTTGCTGGAGAAATATCAATAACCTTGGATATACAACTGACACCACCCTTATGGCAGAAAGTGAAGAACTACTAAAGAGCCTCTTGATGAAAGTGAAAGAGGAGAGTGAGAAAGTTGGCTTAAAGCTCAGCATTCAGAAAACTAAGATCATGGCATCTAGTCCCATCACTTCATGGCAAATAGATGGGGAAACAGCAGAAATAGTGGCAGACTTTATTTTTTTTGGCTCCAGAATCACTGCAGATGGTGATTGCAGCCATGAAATAAAAATACACTTACTCCTTGGAAGAAAAGTTATGACCAACCTAGACAGCATACTACAAAGCAGAGACATTACTTTGCCAACAAAGGTCCATCTAGTCAAGGCTATGGTTTTTCCAGTAGTTATGTATGGCTGTGATAGTTGGACTGTAAAGAAGGCTGAGCACTGAAGAATTGATGCTTTTGAACTGTGGTGTTGGAGAAGACTCTTGAGAGTCCCTTGGACTGCAAGGAGAGCCAACCAGTCCATCCTAAAGGAGATCAGTCCTGAATGTTCATTTGAAGGACTGATGTTGAAGCTGCAACTCCAGTACTTTGGCTGCCTGCTGTGAAGAGCTGACTCATTGGAAAAAACCCTGATGCTGGGAAAGATTGAAGGCAGGAGGAGAAGGGGACAACAGAGGATGAGATGGCTGGAGGGCATCACCACTCAATGGACATGAGTTTGAGTAAACTCTGGGAGTTGGTGATGGACAGGGAAGCCTGGTGTGCTGCGATCAATGTGGTTGCAAATAGTCGGACACAACTGAGCAAGTGAACTGACTGACTGACTGACACTAAATTTTTTCTCTTAAGGGAATTATGACTTTGACCTTACACTCGTCTTGCAGTTTTTGGATGGCAATGAGGGGTAAGCAGTTGGGTTGCCCTAGGCTAGGTATAGACCATTAAACTGAGAAGCCCTTATTCATATCTGAAATCACTGAGTTTGAAAGTAGGTTCTGGGTCTGTCTCTCACCTTCCCCTCAGTCTTTTGTGTCAGACTGGTTACAACACATCAGCCATCTGTAGTGCCAGTATAGAATCAGAGATTCTTGTCTATGTTATGATGACCACAGCACTGTCTTGGATGTCAAGATGTAACAAGACTTTAGAGCTGATTTTTAATTGTTTGCTTTCAAAAGTTTGTGTCAGAGAGTTGCCCATTTTTAAGGGAGTTAGGAGGGCTTTCCTGGTGGCTCAGATGGTAAAGAATTCAGCTGCAGTGCAGGAGACCCGGATTTGATCCCTGGGTTGGGAAGATCCCCTGAAGGAGGCCATGGCAACCTGCTCCGGTATTCTTGCCTGGAGAATCCAATGGACAGAGGAGCCTGGTGGGCTACAGTCAGTGGGGTTGCAAAGAGTCAGACACGCCTGAATGAGAACAAGAGAGTGTGGAAGCATCATTCTGCTACATTTGCTACATGATGACATTCTTTGTGCCTGGAGGCTGTCTCAGAGCACAGACTACTCAATAATAATAATGGCTCTAGATATAGACATGCACATAGGTGCCTATAATGGTTTGGACAGTTGTCTGGAGTTTTTATAGACCGTGGAACTGGCTAGTAGCAGAGGTTAAGAGGATGCACACTTCTGGCTGAAGAGGAGGAGAGCCACCTGTGTACTGCTGACTTCCTGATGATCTTACTCTTAATCAGTTCTCAAAATCAAGCAGTTTGTATGTTAATGCCTCGTAGCTTTGTGAGGGCTTGTTTGTCCCCCACCTCACCGACCCTCTCCAAGCAAGCTTTCTCGATAACTTTAAAGTTATGTATAAAACTTCTTTCCAAGTACCAGGTTTTAAAAATACTTTGTCTTCTGATGTTAAATTTTCTTGTTGTCTTAGTTTGGGCAGCCACAGCATAATACCTTTTATATAGTTCATGAGGTTCTCATGCCAACTATACTGCGGTGGTTTGCCATCCCCTCCAGCGGGCCACGTTTTGTCAGAACTCTCTGCTATGACCCATCCATCTTGGGTGGCCCTACATGGAATGGCTCATAGCTTCATTGAGTTACACAAGCCCCTTTGCCATGACAAGGCAATGATCTGTGAAGGGGTGACAGATTTCCTCTTCTTGGGCTCAAAAATCATTGCAGATGGTGATTGCAGCCATGAAATCAGAAGACAGTGGCTTCTTGGCAAGAAAGTTATGACAAACCTAGACAATGTGTTGAAAAACAGAGACATTACTCTACCAACCAAGGTCCATAAGTCAAGGCTATGGTCTTCCCAGTGGTCATGTACAGTTGTGAGAGCTCAACTGTGAAGAAGGCAGAGTGCCAAAGGAATTGATGCCTTAGAACTCCGGTGCTGGAAAAGACTCCTGAGAGTCCCTTGGACAACAAGGATATCAAACAAGTCAGTCTTAAGGGAGATCAAACCTGAATACTCATTGGAAGGACTGAAGCTTCAGTATTTTGGTTTTCTGATGCGAAGAGCCAACTCTTTGGAAAAGTCCCTATGCTGGCAAAGATTGAGGATAGGAGGAGAAGAGGGCATCAGAGGATGAGATGGTTGGATGGCATCGCTGATGGAATGGACATGAACTTGAGCATACTTGGGGAGATGGTGAGGGACAGGGAGGCCTGGTGCACTGCAGTCCATCGGGTTGGAAAGCGTCAGACGCGACGGGGTGACTGAACAACAACAACATAACACCACAGACTGTGTGGCTTAAACAACACTCTTTTTTCTCACAATTCTAGAGGCTAAAAATCTGAGCTCAAGGCACCAGCATCATCAGGTTCTGGTTGAAGGTCCTCTTTCTGGCTTGCAGATGGTGCCTTGTATGTGCATCTTCATGCTATTACAGACAGAAAGCTCTCCACTGTTCCCTCTTATAAGGATGTGACTTTCATTATAAGGGCCCCATCGTGACCTCATTTAAACCTAATTATCTTGCTAAGGCCTTTTCTCTAAATGCCATCAATGCTGGGGGTTAGGGCTTCAACACGTGGATTTGGGATATCACTGTTCAGCCCGTAACACTTGTCTTTATTGTTCCGATTATCGGTGTAAACACAGTACTTCATTTATTATAAAACACACCATTATTTTGGGTACTACTAAGGAAGAAAGAACTGCTATCAATTTAATTGACATACTTTATTACTTAAAATATTATACTTGCAATTTCCTTTCTTTAGAAAGATACTTTATATAACTCAATCTTTTTTATAAAATGAGAGGAGAATGAGATAGATTGGTTAAGGTATTTCAAGTTTATATTCAGAACCTGATTCTTCTAAATCATTTTTTTCATCTAGTTGTCAGTATTCATTTTTCTCCATATAACATTATCTCCACCATTAAGAGCATTGATGTTGCAGCATTTTTTTGAGTCTTTTTTACTGTTTTTTTCCAGGACTTTCTTCCCAGTTGCAGACATCCATTCTAAGAGTTTGACTTCATTCTTTCATGATCTCAAAAGGAGGTTTTAATGGAAGGCTTTCAGATAAAATCCACGGCTCTTATTCCTTCCACAGTGGACTTTAAATAGTCTGTTGACTGAAACCTGGAGGAGGTTATAATTGTCCAGTCACTCTACCAGATGTAATAACATAGGTTTCCACAGTCAGGGCCCGCCACGTTATAACCATTCTCTGGCTGATAGCAATTTTAAGATGCCATCAGCTACTATATCCATTTTGGTTTTGGAAAAGTTAAAGTGAGAATAAACTTGGGCCTTTAAATCAATGTTCAGTATAGCATATGCTTATTGTAGAAAATTTGGAAAATACTGATGAAAAAATCCTGTTTTGTTTTTTTTTTTTTTCATTATTCTTAGGTTTTGCTCTATCCTTTTAAATGTCACCAGTCTTGGAAAATGTCTAATATTTTATCATATCAATATCCCATGGTTTTGTTTGGGTGCATTTTGTTTATATATTTCTTTCATTCATTAAAAAAACCCTCTGGAATAATGCATATCTTGGTACAAATCTGTGATATTTTAGTAGAATGTTTCTAAAAAAGAATTGATAGTGAAAAGAAATGAACTTTTCAGAGGTTCATTGTTCAGTTCAGTTCAGTCACTCAGTCATGTCCGACTCTTTGCTACCCAGTGGACTACAGCATGCCAGGCCTCCCTGTCCATCACCAACTCCCGGAGTCCACCCAAACCTATGTCCATTGAGTCGGTGATGCCATCCAACCATCTCATCCTCTGTCGTCCCCTTCTCCTCTCACCTTCAATCTTTCCCAGCATCAGAGTCTTTTCCAGTGAGTCAGCTCTTTGCATCAGGTGGCCAAAGTATTGGAGCTTCAGCTTCAACATCAGTCCTTCCAATGACCATTCAGGATTGATCTCCTTTAGGATGGACTGGTTGGATCTCCTTGCAGTCCAAGGGACTCTCAAGAGTCTTCTCCAACACCACAGTTCAAAAGCATCAATTATTCGGCGCTCAGCTTTCTTTATGGTCCCAACTCTCACATCCATACATGACTACTGGAAAAACCATAGCCTTGACTAGATGGACCTTTGTTGGCAAAGTAATGTCTCTGCTTTTTAATATGCTATCTAGGTTGGTCATAACTTTTCTTCCAAGGAGTAAGTGTCATGGGCTCATGCTATCTCTTGTCATTGTTCTTCAGAAAGAAGGACTGTTTTGTTCACCACCTGTGTAAGCAGTGTGTGTGTGCCTGCTTGCATGGCTCTTTCTAGTACTGGGTATTTGCTTTTTATTTCCTAGTACATGTTTTCTGTTGGGAATGTGAGAGACTCTTTAGTTTGGTTCTTTCTTTTTCCAAATGTGGCTGATGATGTATAGTAGTGGGGTTTCCTTTCAAAGTTACTTGTAAGGGAATTTTCCTTGAAGTTGCTGAAAGTCACATTGCTTGTCTTTGATGGACAAAAGTGTCTTCTCCATTATAAGAATTTCTTATTTGTGCTGAGGCTAGAGATCTGCTAGTCTGATTGACTTATATTTTAGAAATTTATAGAGAAACCAAAATGAAGACATAAAACCTACGCAAATGAGTCATCAGGTTTTCCCGTGGTACCCGATAACATTCTGCCTGTGTACCCAGTCAGAATGTCTAAGTGCTTCCTGCTCCCTGGATGTGCCGGGAGCCCAAGTCCTGTGAATGCCTGAAAGCAGGCAGGGATAGTTGCAGATAGGTGAACATATCCTTAATAAGACTTTGTCCATGGCTCATATTCTTGGGTTATTATGTGAAGGATTCTTATTTATTTATTTGGTTGTGCTGGGTCTTAGTTGTGGCACACGGGATCTTTAGTTGTGGCATGTGGGTTCTGACCAGGAATCAAATCCAGTCCCCCTGCACTGGGGACGCTGAATTTTAGCCACTGGACCACCAGGGAAGTCCCCAGAGATTCTTTTTTAAACCAAGGTAATGAAGTAAAAGGTTTTAAATATAGGAGGATCTTAGAAATTGAATTTAGTGTCTTCAGTTTTTGAGAAATAAATTGGAAAACTTTGAGCAACTGTCCAAGGTCATATAGCTAGTTAAAGCAAAGATGGGCTCCAGGTAGAGTTTTTGACTAGTTCAGTTTCTACTATGTCTCTGTCTAGTTCCCTTATTTTTATCTCTGGTGCTGAGTAAATATAAAGAAAAACACATCCTCAAGATAGACGGTTGTAAATTATAATTTCTCTCTCCATGGATTCCCCCCCCCCGCTTCTTGAAGTTTTTCCTCTGCCTCTCCCAGGTTTATTTCAGATTCTTACATGGTCTTAATTTAGATTTAATAGCACTGTGATATCTTTCTTTTTCTATATCTGAAAGTCCTTTTCTGCTTAATGTCCTTGAGATGGTTATAACTTCATCTTTTTTTTTTGTAAAGTCACTCAAATACCATGAATGTAATATTTATATACAATCATTAAAAAACTATAGAATGGTTTTAAAAGTAAAAATACCCCCCAGTTGTTTTCTGCTTCCCTTTTTGTTCCCCAAAGGAATGTTAACAGTTCTTTAAATCTTTCTAGATATTTGCTATGCATGTATGTGTGTAGGCATGCATATATGTAGTTATATGTGCATGTACGTAGTTATACGTGCATATACGTCTTTAAGAAAACCTACATAGACTTCACAATGTGTTTTATTCTGTAAATTACGATGTTGACTGAATTTTTAGACACATTTTCATATTAGCAAACACTAATATATAGATTTTTTAAAAGTTGCTCAGTATTACATTGGACAAATATTCTATAACTTGTTTTATTATTTTCCTGTTGATGGTTTTATCTTTTTTTGTTGTCATTACAATCAATGCTAGAATAAATCTCCTTGTGCCTAACTTCCTGTCCTTTCATAAAAATAGTTGTAAGAAAAATTTTTGATTAACAAGTTCATTCATTTATAATTTTTCTAAATTTTGTCAAATTGCCCTTCAGAAATGTGACATTAAATTTACAGTTCCACCTTCAATATGTGAGAATGATTATAACCTCTGCTGATAAGCATGTGAATAAACAAATGAACAATTTAATCTTTTCCAGTAAGCTTTAATTATGCAGTTCTTTAGAATGAATCCAAACACATTTAAATATGACTGTTAGCCATTTGAAACCACATTGCCTGGATTTGTAGCCTGGCTCCATAGTTTACCAGCTGTGTGAACTTGAGCAAAGTAACTAAACTTTCTGTGCCTCATGGGTTACTTACGAGGATTACGTGAGTTAATATTTATAAACTACTTGAATCCATGCTTGGCAGATAGTATATAAGTATTTGACAACAAAATTTGCATTTCTTTCTCTTTCCTGCCTGTTCATTTACCTAATTTTCTGTTGAGTTTAATAGGTGTTTTAATATTTTGGTAAGTGGTGTTAACCATTGGTGGCTTAGTAGCCAGAGTTCTAAGCAAGTGAAACATGTCATGTTTAATTTTGAATTATAAAACTTAAAAAGATTCATCTAACTCAGACTCCATTTTTGACAGGATTAAGGGAAGGATTTTGTTTTAATTCTGTAAGTTCAGTATTGAAAACTGACTGAGGTTATAAGTCATTATTTCAGGGAGGTCGGCTTTCTTTCCCTACTTTATGTGAGAGTTTTGATGCTGCTAATCTGATTAAATCTCTTAGAGCTACATCCTTAGCTCTAAGAGTCTGAAGATTAGAAATTCTGGTTTCCACCCCCACCCCCTGCCCCCACTATCCATTAAATTGTTACCATAGCTATTGGGCTCCCAGATAGTACCTCAGATCCCTCTGATTTATGGAAGCAGCATCTTAAAGATGGATAAGCACAGGTTTGGCTTCAGGAAGCTTAGGTAAGAGTTCCAGTTTGAATGTACCTACTAGTTCTCTTGGAACAAATTGCTTTGTTTTTCTGAACTTCAGTTTTCTTGCCTATAAAATGAAGGTAACACTCTATCGGTGTCATAGAATAATTATGAAAGTCAAATGAAATGAAGATTTTTTTTAAAACAGGCATCACAATGTTGATGATGAAGGGCATTTGTTTTGCTTTCACTTTTGTTTCTGGTTTTGGAAAATGCCTATTAAGCAAGGAAATAAAATATACAGATATTTAAATTTATATAGTGATTTTTTTTTTTTGATACTCAGATGTTGTGTGGGAGTGGTGAGATATTTTTCTTCAATATTGAAAAAAACTAGGAAGTGAACCCCCTGGGGTAAAATATGGAGTACTAGGCTTACGGTTGCTTTTTGAATGTTTAACTGTGTATTAGACAGTGTGACAAACTCCTATAAACAGTAACTTATCAGTGGAGATTAAATATCTAGGTTAAGACTGCACTGTTGCTAAGTGAGGGAGCTAGGATTTGAATCCAGTTTGTCTCCAAAACTTTATGTTCACTGCAGTATAGGAGCTGGTTGCATAGGTTCAGCTTCCAGGTCAAGTTGCTTAACCTCACTGTTTACATTTTTGCATCTGTAAAATGGGCATGATTACAGCATCTGCCTCAGAGGGCTGTTGATCATCCTGAGGATTCGGTGAGTTAAGTACTTGGAACAGTGTCTGGACCACTGTAAGCATTTTATAAATGGTGGCTCTTATTATAATTTTTGGTAATTTTTATACACTTCTGGCTTCTTTGTTTCTGCCCCTTGACTCTCTCCTTTTGGCATTAGTAAACAATGGCATCTCAGATTATTTTTGTCTCCTCCATTCCCTTATCTGTGTGGCAGGCATGACCCTGGCCATTCCATCTGGTGCAGGAGGAGAGGGCTGTGTAGCAGGCCTGGCCCTGGTGGAGTGCTCTGGGTCAGTTGCTGCAAATGTCTGGGATGGCATGTGTTTGCTAGGAGGGAGGAGGGGGAGGAATGTGAGATCTGAACAGCAAGGATCTGCCACCAGCATTCTGAGAAGAGAATCTGCGTGCTCTCGAGGGGTTCTACCTAGGAGATTGTGTATTCTCCTCAGATTTGGCAGAGAAGGCCCTCGTGCAGGGATTTCTAAACCTGGCTAGTTCATTGAGGGCACTTGTGATTCAGATTCCCACCAGACCTAGTCAATCTCTAACCAGCGGTGGGACCCAAGCTTCTGTAATATTTTTGAAATGGTTTTTGAGTGGTCAGCCAGGCTTGGGAGCCACTGGCGTACCATTTGTTCCTGTGTCTCTGCAGAGCCAGCCCCAGCCAGCCATGACAGAAGTATGTGTTTGTGACTTTGAAAATTCCTAGGAAAAGGAGCTCCTCCATTACCTAGTAAACTGTTTCTGGCAGCCCTATAAAAATGAATTTGAAATATAGATATACAAACATATGAGTGAAAGGATTCCATTACAGAAATAACAAGGGATGGGATTTGATCAAAGTAATTTGTCAGTATGGTCCCTGTATTTATGCCAGTTGCTCATCATCACTTGCTTATTCTCACACTTGCAGGTTAGATACACAAAACTGAATAGCTTTGAATATAATTTTGATGTTGAATTATTTTTAATTGAAGTATGGTTGATTTATAGTGTGTTAATATCTGCTGTACATATTAATATATATATATGTTATTTTTCATATTCTTTTCCATTATGGTTTATCCCAGGATAGATATTTATTTGAATTGATTGTTATAGTTGATTTACAATGTTGTGTTCAATTTTCATGCAGCTTTATCAAAATTGTTAGAAAACTGTTTTTTTTTTTTGCCCCCAGAGTGATACTCAGAGAATGAATGAAGTGAATAATGCACATTCCATTTTATATTTGAGAAATCATGATTAAAGTGGAATGTTAATATGGTTAGCTGTGGTGAGACAATATTGACATTGTTGCTAAGATATTTTACCAGACATGTCATTGAGGCTGCTGCTTCAAAAACTGAGCAATGCTTTTTCTCTTTCCTTCTTTCTTTTTTGTCGTGGTTTTGGTGATGGTGCTAATGATGCAGCAGGAAGACAGCAAATAAAATGACAAGCAGAGAGTGAAAAGTCATCTCATTCTCTCCCCTATTCCCTGGGCCCTAATACAGGCCTGAAAGGGATCTTGATAAATAGCCACACGTACGCAATTGATTTATTTTGCTGCTTTCTAGAATTTGTACTGAGTTGGTTGCACTGTATTTTTAATCTGTTTGTGGGGGAGAAAGTTTAAATGCTGCCTGGAAACTTTGAGGCATTTCCCCCCAAATGTTTGTAGATCCCACTTTCCTTGTAAGGAGTTGAAGCAGGATGCATGGTACTGGTCTCTCCACTCTCCCTTGCTCTTGTAACGAGGGCTGTTGGCAGACAACTCTGCTGACAGGGGCCTGCCAGGGTTTGGATTTGAGTAGTCAGTGAGGGGGTGGTGTACTGGTTATGATATTGTTCTAAAAGTCTTTTCCCCTCCGCTTATTTTTCCACCCCCAAAATGTCAGCATGTCCAATCTGACAGAATGTTCCTGATGATTATCATTCAGAGGAGCATGACTTGCTAAACTGTCAGCGGGTGATAGTCAGAATCACTTAAGCACCGAACAGTCTGCAGCTTGGTCAGGGTATCTGCAGTGGGTGGGGAAGCAGGTCAGGGTAATGCTGTGATTGAGGATTCTGTGTGCTCAATGCCTGGGTTCACATCTGGATCTGCCACTTACAGACAACCTACTTAGCCTCCCTAAGCCTTAGTTTCCTCATCTGTAGCTGGGGGATAATGACAGCATTTACTTCCAATGGAATAGGTTGAATAAATTAGCTACTGGGTATAAAATGCTTAGCAGGGGGTCTGGTACATCAAGTAAGATCCTAATAATGGCTAGCCTAATCATCCTCATCATTAGAGCGGATATATTCAGTGAACACCGACACATAGAATTAAAACAGAAAACTTATCATAAATACTGATGTGTTATCTGGGTACTTAATATGACTCTTTAGGGTAAGTGAGTTTCAGTATTTAGGACAGTACAAGCTGTGTAACTGAGGTAGAGACAAGGCTTTAGGAATTGCTATTCATTGTGCCAGGGCAGTCCCCAGGGAAGTCCCCAGGGCTGCCTTCTGGCACAGTTGCGGGATGCTGTCACACAGATGTGGGGCGTGGAGGTGCTGGTCTTACCCTCATCATTCTTCGGTCACAGCCCCCCGACCCCCTCAAGAAAGTTCTGTGTATAAAGCAGAGTTCTCCATGTCATTACAAATAAGAGGGTATATTCAGGTTGCAGTTGTATGTGAAGGGAAGGATTCATTGGTTGGAACTTGGGAGTTAAAAGCAGAGAAAGATATAAACAGAGCCAGCACCTTGAGGTTCCTTTTGACTACTTTGAAGTGTACTGAGTTGACCTCTGAACAGCCTGGAAGGGGGCTGTTGTGACCCTGTTGGTGTTGAAATTCTGTATGTAGCTTACAGTTAGCCCTCCATCTACACGGTTCCTCTGTATATGCAATTTCTCACCCATGCATCCAACCAACCACAGATTGCATAATACTGAGATTATACTGCTGAAAAAAAAATCTGTAAGTGGACCTGTTCAGTTCAACCAATGTTATTTAAGGGTCAACTGTATAGGGTCAGGAACTGGATCTTGGACAACATGAGGACTGCTACAGGAAGCCAGTCCAGAACTTTGCTGTGGGAACCGTCAACAAGGAGGACCATCCCCATCGGTAAAACCTGGGAGAATGATGACTGTGGGCAGTTTGGGCAGGTCAGCCTGGTGGGTCAAGTAAAACCAGCGGACATGGTTAGAAGAGGCTGGATAGAGGAAAAGTGAGCCCTCCTTCTTGAAGAAAGGAACTCATGAGGACAGAGGCTTGACAGGTATCCAGTGGAGGGGCTTTTCCCGGGAAACCTCTGTAAGTAAAAGGAGATAGATACAAAGTTATGTTTCACATAAATGTTTACTGGAAAAGTGTGTTTTATCTTACAGAGCATTCTAATTATAAAGATGTCAGAACATACGTCAACCTTAAAATGTAAAAGGAAGGCGGAAAAACATTGATACTTCTCACTCTCTTAGGAATAACCACCATCAACATTTTATTAAATTTCCTTCTCATTTTTGGTGGTGTGTATTATTTTCCTGTTGTCATCATATGACATGTACAAAATTGTGTACACTAGCTTAAATGTTTATCCCAGGTGTTTGAAAAAATGATCACACGGTAAACTTATATTTTTCTTTTTTTGTAATTTCAGTTCCTTGGCAACGAAAGTGGTCATGGTGGTGGTCTGTGATATTCTTCTTGTTTGGGGTAGGGTGTTGGTGGGAAACAGTAAAGAGAGCTTTCTCTGCCCAATGTCACAATCATGTCAAAAATGTTAGCCATTGTTACCCAGTTCTGGCACAAGGCACTATTGTTTTAAGAGGTCATCAGATAAAGTAAGAGATTCTTTCTGCACCATGGGGTGAAGGATATGGTTCGAGAAACACATTTCCTAAATGAAAAGGGAATGGAAGCCGAAGAGGGATAGTTGAGTGAAGTCTTTGAAGGCTGGGCTTGAGTTATAGTTTATTGCTTTTTTCCTTCAAGTCATAATGTCCCCACTGTTGAGTGGTTGACTTTGATTTTTAAGTTAACTTCTTCCTCAAAAAGGATAAATGGGCTGTGCATTTTCGGAGCCTTTGACAGGTATCTGAGAATTTGTTTGGTTGATACTGCACTTATTAGAAAACTTGGTTTGGCTTTATGAGGTTTGGTCATGCTCTTTGCTCCCTCAGGATTAAAAGATACTGCTTTTTTGGCTTATTGGCTTTTGGTATTTGGAGAAGAGAATTGAAATTGTGTCCCTTTGAAAAGCAAATGTTGAAGTCCTAATACTTGATAGCTGTGAAAGTGGCCTTATTTGGAAGTAGGGTCTTTGTAGATGCAATCAAATTAAATTGAGGTCATACTAGATTAGGGCTTCCATGGTGGCTCAGTCGTAAAAAATCTGCCCGCAATACAGGAGAACCCGGGTTTGGTCTCTGGGATGGGAAGATCCCTGGAGAAGCAGTTCGTGCTTTTCCTGCCTATCTTCTGCCTCCACCCAACTCGGCTATGGGCTACTTCCTCTTCCTCTTCCCTGTTTGTCCTTTGGTCCTGTCCTGCCTCATTCCATTTGTTTTTTAGCCTCTGCTGCTTCCCTTACCCCCCATCTAACAGACCCCAAGCCTTCCTTCCCCCGATCCTGCCCTATCCCTGACAGACCTCATGTTTCCCTGATGTTTTTATTTAGTCACTCAGTTGTTTCTGACTCTTTGCAACCCCGTGGACTGTAGCCTGCCAGGCTCCTCTGCTTATGGGATTCTCCAGGCAAGAATACTGGAGTGGATTGCCATTTCCTTCTCCAGGGGATCATCCCGGACCAGGGATCGAACCTCCGGTTCTTGCATTTGCAGGGGGGTTCTTTACCACTGAGCCACCTGGGAAGACCAGTGTTTCCCTAGGGCTTTGGATTATCCTGTGAGCTGCATCCATGAGTATGCCCACACTCCACCCCCAGCAGCAGAGATGACTAGGACGTGGAGTAGCCAGGGTGGAGGGTGAGGAGAGAGGAGACGTGCTGCACGATGGGAGCTGCCAAGAATCCAACTCCCTTTGGGGCAGGGCATGGGGCTCTCCTTACTCCCCTGTCCTGCATCCGCCTCTGACCGGTCAAGCACATACACTGTCACTTTGAGCAGTCTTTATGAGACGAAACTTCATCTCTCCCACTTGCCAAGTTAAGCTGTGGTGTGTGGCCCCATTAGACTTAAGATCTTCATATCCACCCCTGTCTCTATGCTAAGGATGCAAATTTAAAATACCTAGAGGAGGCATATGCACATAGAAAAAAAATATAAACCAGTTAAAAGTGTATTTATCTCCCATTCAAGCTCCCAGCTGGTCAGTTCCTGTTCCCAGAGCATCCACTGCACTTGGTTCCTTTGTGTCCTTCTTAGAGACCTTCCATGCGTGTACAGGTATGTATGTTTACATGATATACACATGTATATCATGTAAACATACATTGTGTGCATGCACATGTATATACACAAACACAGGTGTGTGTATGCACACACATATACACTGAAGGATACACATTGTGAATAATGGAAACCTTTATTTAATCATCCGCATGATGGAATATTCCCTCGAGTTTCTTTTCCTTTTCATTTCCCTCCAACACCCTCAGCCCCCCACCATCTTGTAATAGGAGCACACACTTTTTAGATCTTTTTGTCTGCTTTCTTGTGGTCCCTCGGTCTTCAGCGGTTCTCCCTCCTGGGTGCACCTGAGAATCAGCTGGGGCGCTTTCGCTGGCGGTGCTGTACCCCTGACCACTCACCGCGGCCTCCTCCGTGAGGGCCTGGGCTCCCTTCTGTGAGGCAGTGAGGAGAGCTGGGAACTGCTTCTCCAGTCGTGTGCAGTGGGCCTGGCAAATCTCAGAATCCAAGTGTGGAGTTTTAGACAGGACCCGTGGGGAATGCTGGAGATGTAGAGTAATGAATCCATGCAGATTTAAGATGAACCCAGAACCCAGATTGCTTTTGGCCACAACCGCCCCGCTGCCCCCTTCATCACCCGGCCTGGCAGAGTGGCAGGACTCTGAGTCCTGTGTGGTGGGAATGGCAATCAGGGCCTCCATCCTGGGCAGAGACTGCAGGCCCAAAGGCTACAGGATTTAATGCACTTACAGTATGAAGTGAAATAAGAAGAAACTATTTAGGGTGCTTGATGACTAAACATCTATCTTGGATCCACTTTGCCTGTATGGTGACAGCATAAGGTGTGACTGGAAGGAAATTAATGATGCCTGGGCCTGGGTGCCTCCCAAATGGAGTGTTCTAGGAGTGCTGGAGCTAATTAAACAGCCAGCTCGAAGAGTGAAAATAGATGAAGGGACGGATTTCTTCTCACTGTGGCCCGGCACTGCGTGTAGACCTACATAGACTATTTTTGGCTTTTTCCGTTAAGTATACTAAACAACACATGGTGGAAAGACGTATCTCAATAGCCTTTTCTTAGGGGAACAGGACCACGAGAATGGACTCTGGATTGGACTGCCTGGCTTCAGACCTGACTTTGCTGTTTGCTGGTGTCCTTGATCAAGATTCTTGATTCTTTCTGAGCCTCAGTTTCCTTGTTGAAGGATGGACGTAACATTAGCAACTCCTTTCTGCTGGAGATGGTTTAGTCGCCAAGTCGTGTCTAACTCTTTTGCAACCCCGTGGACTGTAGCACGCCAGGCTCCTCTGTCTGTGTGGTTTTCCAGGCAAACATAGTGGAGTGGGTTGCCATGCCCTCCTCTAGGGAATCTTTCCGACCCAGGGATTGAACCTGGGTCTCCGGCATTGCAGGCAGCTTCTTTACCCCTGAGCCACCAGGGCAGCCCGCACCTGCTTCCTGAGGTGGTTACAGTGATATAAAGTGCCTGAAACCTTGTCCTAACACACAGTACATCTAAAAAAGTACTTATTCTGTTACAGTGCACCCCTCTGGGGCTTGGGAGTGGAAGTGTTTCTGAGGTCACATACGTATTCTTAAAGTTCAGACTCCCTTGCAGGGTGACATGCCTGCCTTGAAGGGAAAACTTGGACAATTTGAGAGGAAATACTAGTCTGTTACTCATCTGTTTCTGGATAAAGTACACATGGTTCTGTAACCCTCGAGTATTAAGAATAAAACTGTGAGGATAGTCCTCACTGAGCTCTCTTCAGAATCCTCTGGAGTTTTGAAGACAAAAGGGTAAACTTGTCCTATTGACCAGATTTTTCTGTGCTCTGGGGTTAGCGGCTTTGTTGCCTTTTAGCGCTATTGTTTGAGAATTAGTCATGACTGTGTGAAGAGTGTTTTGGAAAATTGCTGTCTTGAATACATTAATCTTTCTTTTTGAAAATGCACATTAACAGTCAGCTCTGGCTCGATATTTGGGAGATCCTATAAGATGTAAAATGGTTTAAAGAGCTTTCAGAGAGAGCCTTCTCAAGGTTCCAAAAATGATATTGGATCCTGTGGGAGGAAATCTTTTCCAATTTTCTAGGTCTCTGTAAATATACATGAGTTATATGGATACAAAGCCTTATGATGGAAGATATGGTTAAGAAACATGAGTGCACTCCTGGACAGGACTGCACAAAAGATGCCCTAACACATTTAATGCCCTAGTTAAATGTATTGCACTAGTCCTGTTTTCTGGAACTGGATAAACAGACATCTTTTCTGTTTTTTATTCTAAGCTTCTATTCCCCCTCCTCCATCTTGCCACTTCAATGACACAATAAATGGAAATCTTATTTCCTGCATCTGCAGACCTATTTACCTGGATGTCTAAGCTCACCCTTGCCTTTCTCAGGTCTACTCTTTTCAGAAATGCACTTTTACTTTCATCTCCCTGGCTTTGTTGCCCTCGTTTTTTTTTAAGCCTTCCCTAATCCTGCACTCCATGTACTTTAATCTCTAGCGCTGGACATGGCCATTCTGCACAGCCGCCGTTAAACATTCATCATCTCCCAGGTTTGCATTTTCTTCCATTATGAGTTTAAATCCTTTTTCACAGTCTGTAATAGTGGAAAAAAATTAAAGAACTATTATCAAAGGCTATTTCTGCCAATTTAGAAAGCCTTTTTGGATGACTTTATCCCCTTTGATAATTCTATTATCTTTGCAAACTATGACTTGGATTTAGTTTTCATGTGTGAAAGAATATGTGTATGGGTATTTGCTTTTATTTACTACACACACACACACACACACATACACACACATATGTATATGTATGTATATTTGCTTATATGTATTACAAACAGGAAGAACCTTATACCCTCATGCCCTTTCTGGTCTTTTATTTTTGAAATTTTTAAGTTGGTGATTTTAAAATAAGAAAAGGGGGGTGTGTGTGTATGTGTGTTTAAGTTGGTGATTTTAAAATAAGAAAAGGGGTGTGTGTATGTGTGTGTGTGTGTGTGTGGCCGAGACTGTATGTGACTTGCAAAGCCTAAACTTCTATTGCAAAAAAATGTGTTAACCCTGTATAGAATCAGCTCATTTAAAACTACGTCTGTTTTGAGTATTTCCTCTTTTTAAAAGTTTAAGTTCTTAAATATGTAGAGTAGTGAGTATGTTAGAGCATTAGACAGCCACTTTGGGGGACTTTGGGAGTTCTAGCCTTGACCTTGCTTTTCACGGTTAGCCCCCATGCCCTGGCTTCTTGTCTGTGAGTTCATGCGATTGGATTAGATGCTCTCTGAGAGTGAAAGCATGTTGGGGTGGATGTGAGTGTCCATGGTGAATAAATGGGAAACACCTGCCAGGGGAGCTGGAGGAGGGCTGGTAAGTCACGGGTAGTTGATAGTATGGTTTTCCTACCCTGGAGAGGATGCGTCAACCTACCTGGCATTCCTGCTTCAGCAACAGGAAGGGGGATTGAGGTGTGCTTCCTGTCACTTAATTGAGGTACGGAATAAAATAGGTCACAGTTAAAAGAAAAACATCTTTTCAAGGCTAAAAAGAAATGTGCCAGGCGTACTGGTTGTTGCAGTGAAATGTTTTTAATTCCTCTTAAACCTCTTTAAACATCTGCTGGGAAATGTTAAATCAACTGGAGAATTTCTGGTGTCATGTTGCCTAGAACCAGTATTGTGTAGTCCTGTGGATGCCCCTAAGAGACTTTCTCTTTCTGGCACTGGCGTCGGCATCCTTGTGATGCTCTTGGACTGACTTTGACCTGAACCCCTTGTCTGATTCAGTTAAAGCACCAGACTCCAGAGCGCTGTCTCCAGCCTCTTAGCCAATGGATCACCCACTTGTTTGTGCCTCTTGTTCATACATAAAGCTGCTTTCTCTGCTTCGTGCCTTTGTGATGAAAGGAAGCTGGAAGTTAGGGATCTTTAATTGTGTCTTAAAAACAAACCAACAGAACAGCACGTTTGGGACGATGTTATGGTGAGATGTCAAAGTAAACTTGAAATAGAAACCTTCCCTCCCCCAGCCCCATCTCTAAGTCCCGTTTTATTGCAGACCACATAAAATCAAAGTACTGGAGCACAGCTGCTCTGAAGGCCGAAGGTCCTCATGGTTATGACTTTCTTTGGAAACCCATCCCCACCAGACTTGCAGTTAATGAAAATATTTGCTTTGCTTGATATAAACAAAGTTTATGGGCAGAATTTGTAATTAGGAAACGCTTTCATTCTCTTTCACCCCTCAATCTCCAATTTCTTCTTGTATCACATTGAAGAATTCTAAGTATTTAAGAAAATAAATGCTTTCTCGTAATCAGCTTACGGTTTTATTTCTGGTGGTGTTGTAATAGATGCATCTCTCCCTCATCTTGTGTCCTCATCTAGTTGAGGTGACTTGAAATCTGGGGCTTGTTTGTTTTCGGTCAGAGATACTTGTGTGTGAGTAGGAAAAGACAGTGCCTTCTTACAGTGCCTGCTCCCATCAGGCCACCCCATAGCCATTTGAATTTCCAGGCTGGTGATTTTGGCAGTGCAAGGGCAGTCCCAGGGCAGGGTAGCTCTCTTCAAACCTCATGGAAAAACCAGTGTTGCCTCTTCAAGACCCTCCACATTCTATGTATGTAACTCCCTGGGGTGTGGCCTCAATGCCTTCCATGTTCTTGTGTGTCTTCTAGGATTTTTGGCCAAACCAGGAATCAGGTGACCAGGTATCATTCTTGAAGGCACAGCACCTGTTAGCATTCCTAAAGATGAGACCAATGTGGTGGGGGGGACTGATCATGAGAGCCTGATATAGGACCAGAGCAAACAGCTGTCCCTTCAAGTCTCAGCATGGTGAACCTTCAGCCCCAGGGAGAGCTGGTGTTATGGTGCATCTCCTGTTCTGCCTTAAGATCGGTTTTATCACCAGACTGTTGAAGGGGACGCACCTGGGAAGCTTCATGCCCTGGCTTAAGACGTCAAGGAGGTGGTTTTTGGAAGATTTCATGCTTGTCTGTGTTGGTGTGAGACTAGCTCCTGGGTCATAGGAACTGGAGCTGGTGGTATCTTACAGTGCAGACTCTGGAAGCAGGGTGGGCAGGGGTTGTAAGAGGAGGAGGTATTGGCCTTCATTGGGACTTAGGAGGTAAGGCGCTCCATTAACTCCAGCCCGCATGCTTCCCTTCCTCATGGACAAGAACGTTATTTGTCTTACGTGTTTGTATAATGTTCTTGTTTTTGAAAATTCTGGTGAGAGTATCCTGGTCACTTGTCATTTCTTCAAATATAGGTCGTTTGGATATTTAGTTCCCCAACTTTATTAAAACCCTTTCAAGCATAGCTAGCCCAACTGAGACTGAAATTACTTTCTGATGGTGCCAACTTACGCCTTGTGGAACCTGTGGCTTTTCTGTTCACAGCTCTGCTGGTTTTGAGTTGCCTTTGAAAGCAGTGCTTGAGCATGTTTGCCCTTTTTAAACTCTTCCCCTCCCTACTCCCTCCTGGTCTGTGGAGGGAATAACTCTACTTCCTCATGCCTCCTGATGTGACAAACAAGTACAGTGATGCCTTTGGGGACTTGACAGTCAGGATTGCATCCTTTTTGAGTGTTGTGTGTAAAGATCTGCAAAAATTGAGTTCCCCCCTGGCTAAATAAATGGTGTAAGTTCAAATCCAGGCTTTGGTCTTTGGAGTCAGGAGGACATGGTAAGGACCAGTTGGTAACTTTTGTCAGAGAGACAAGTTAGCTTGTGGAAAACTTTCTGTACCTTTCCAGTTTTGCTGTATATAATGCAAAGCTTGAAGATGCTCTTTTAATCTTCAGGAAAATAATTTATCTCCTCTTCTTGCCTCATCTCAGTTGCTTCTTTGTATATGCCTGGGGTCAAGGAGGAAAGCATAACATCTGAGTACTTGAGGACTGGCTGTATTTTTTTAAGGTTCTGGTCCTAGCCGACAGATTCCCTTCCCTGTATTCTTTTTTTAATTGCATTCTCAAAAATATGTGTGCCTTAGAATGTTTAATTTCTTAATAGTAAGCTTGTCTGTCCTTAAGTTCATTAAGGGGCTGAATATTGAGGAGAACCTGCTTCATCAGTGAGCCACGGTTCCAGTTTCATGACTAAGGGTTTGGGCTGGTTGAGTTGTAGGACGGTGGACTCTGTCCTGGGGAGTGTAAAGTGGATGGGATGAGAGGAGAATCTTTTTTAAAAAATCATTAAAAAAAAACACTCAACACACACATATGGCATATGGGAATTCTAAGAATGTAGTTCTTGGGAATTAAACTTGCATCTGTGGCTTAAGCTAAGGTTTTCTCTCTCCACTCCAGGAGGTGACTTTGGTCCAGAGACTTCCCCTCCAGTCCTGCCCCCTGGCCATGGTGGCGAGTTTTCTGTGAGCAGCCTTCCAGTGGCAGAGGATGCCTACAGGGTGAGCTTGGCTAAAGGTGTCTCCATGTCTCTGCCTTCATCACCTCTGCTGCCTCGACAGTCTCACTCTGTGCCGTCAAGGTCAACCAAAAAGTCCCCAGGTAAACAAATGAGTGCCCTAACTAGCTTCTTGGTTATATAAGTAGCGAGTGTGTTGGAATTAGGCAAAGCTAGTGCCTACAAGAAATCCTCCAGCAGAAGGTTTTTATTCTTTTTAATGTAACTTCTGGAAGAAGGAGATCTTTTTTTTTAAAAAAAAAAGATTGTTTGGATAGATTGATTTCTTTAGTTCAACCTATCTGTAAACCATATTGATTGCCTGGACTGGACGTTTTTTTAACAAAGATTCATGTTATCAATATTAACATTGACCAACAGTTTTGTTTTCTTGTTCACAAATTAGAGAAATGCTATAATCTAAGCTTTCTGTGGTATGTTAACAAGGTTATGGATTTTGGCAAGTGTAATCTGAGAACAGTCTGTTTATTACTGCTTAGCATTATATACTGATGTATTTTCCTTGATTACATCATCCATCATTTGAACAGCTATAAAATTTAATTGTTGGTGAAAATTCAGACTTGTAAAGTGGTAGGACAAGGGACTTATAGATTATTTGAAGTATTTTGGCTTCCCTTTTTATTAGTAACTTTTTGCATTTTACTTTACCAGTAATAACCCAAACGTTACTTAACTTTAATCAGATGTGAGGAAAGGCTTGCCAAAATGTTGATACCTGGAGTTATAAAAGTTCTTTGATCTTCTTTTAGGTTTTCTGAGTATTCGTTTACTGAGGGCAAGATAAACTGGGGCCTTATTGATCATATGCCAGTGTAAGAATTGTTTACATTTACGCAATAGACATGTTTGGAGTTGATCTAAAATATGCCCTGGGACTGTGAAATTGGCATCTGTTTTTCTCATTTCCTCAATATGTTATATGCATTATTTCTTTTTTTTTTTTTAATATGCATTATTTCTAAATCATGTAGTGGATATTTGCAGTTTGAAGGGGGGTGTAAAATTAAGGTAAACCCTAAGCTCTGAATGTTAGCATTGGTGCTGTTGAGTTGGTGATTGTCCAAAAATCTTTTGTTGTTATAGAACTTTCTTATTTTGGACAGCATTGTTTACAATCCAGTCATTAGCTGGAACTTGGAAACCTTTTGGTATGAAGTGATTTCCTGTGCCAAGGAATTTGACCTGTTTATCAGTATTTGGGGAAATTCCTGGAATGTCCTTTCTTGCTTCTCTTTGCCCTCCCCCCACTGCTGTATCTCTTTGTCAGATTTCTTCGCTTGTTTCAAATCCCAGTTCCCACACTGCCCCTTTGGCCAGTTACCCCATTGGAATTACTGCTTTTTACAAATTGTGCACAGCATTTTGCCTTTCTTCTTCTTAGCTTCATCATTTGTCCTTTTTCCTTGAATTAGTGTATGTATGTTTCTTATGTCTGATGATTGAAGGCAGGCAGTGATGTCTTCTCCAAGTGTACCTCATCTATAGAAGCCCGGTTCTAGAGGTTTCCCTCCTGTAGTCTGTACTGCTGCAAATGAATTGATGCTTCTTGAGCCCTAAGATTGGTGAACACCTGAGAAACTCTGGGGCATACTATATTTCAGAAATATTATTATTGATAAAACATCAAGGTTAGTTTTAACGGGACTTTAAAATGTTTTTTCCCCAGCTTTTTTGAAATATAATTGACCCATAACATTGTAAGTTTAAGGTATATAATGAAATGATTTGATATATATATTACAAAATGATTACCACGATAAGGTTAGCGAACACATTCATTACTTCACAATTACTGTTTACTTACCTTGTGGCATTTTCTTGGGACATCAGGTAGCAATGAATGGCTATGACAAGCTTGGGCAGTGTGGCAAGAACAGTCAGACCCAGAAGGGTCTCATTGAGGCTACAGGCAAACCTGCAGAGAAATCCCTGATAAGACTTTGTCTCCTGTGTCCTGACCAAATTAGCTGTCTTTAGCTTTTGAGAAAATATCTCAAAGTTTGTTTTTTCTCTATAGGAATAAATTTATTTCTGCTAATATGTTCTCTGCAGGGCCTTACAAATGGAAGGGAATAATAATTCTGCAAAATTCAACCTTTTAATGGAATGAAGGAAATATTAGATGCTTTTGGTTCAAATGATAATTAAATACACTAAAGTGCATTCTTCTCTGGTCGGGCAGTTTGATGATTGCCCAAATGTGAACAGCAAACTCATGTCTCACAGTGGTTATTTGGTTTCATTATCTTGGTAATTTTAATCAAAAAGGAAAGTTAAGGGCAGAGATGCTTGCTTAAAAGTGGCAGTGACTCAGAATACATCAGACAGTAAACAACATTTTTCCACAGTGTTAAACACACACAGACTTCTGTTTAAACCATATTGTTGGAAAATTATCCAGAGCCCTAATGATCTACCTGCCTATAAAAATAGTTGACATATGGTTGTGAACATGTACTGGATTTTAAAATAGCCATCTATTTGAAAAGTTAGCACTATTGTTGCTAATGATACAGTAAATACAGTGTGTGAGCAGAGCCCATAGGTAGAGAACCCCCCCCGCCCCCACCTACCCCATCCCCTCTGTTTCCCCTTCCCAGCTGTGCTTCAAGAGCACATAATCTTTCAGACTCAGCTCTGAACTTACCTCCATGACTTCTCTTCTCATGTGTAAGATTAGCTGCCCTTCTCTTTCTTCTGTTTAAGGCCAAACCAAAACAAAAATACCCAACCAAAAACCAAACCTGTTTTACCTGTTTAGACAGAAAAACTCCACTAATTGATGCTCATCAAGAAACTATTGGACTGTAACTATTATTCTAGCAAAAGTCAAATACTAGAAACTCCTGTCACAAGGCACTCCACACAGCCTGTATCAATAATGAAGGTGTGTATACTAGTACATTTGGTGATCAGCTCCTAGGTCACAAGAACCCTGGACCAGAGAAAATGTCATTAACTTTGAAGTAATGGGACCCTGCATTTCATGTGGTTGAGTTTATGTCCCAATTCTATTGCCAGTTATTTTTATTTACTCTTCTTTCATGTTGCTCTACAGTATTTGTATTTTTTCACTGCTAGTTGGAAGATTCAGTTTCCCGAGTACTGTTCAAAAGTTTTTGTTTTTGTTAAATGAGAAGTAAATTTTCTGGTGATGAAAACAAGGGTCAGTATCCATTAAAGTAGTTCTGTGGTGTTGCGAGCCTTTTTGGATTAAGAATTCATTAATATTTGTAATGCATCCTTTTGTCTTCCAGAGGAGAGCAAAGCCCGTTTCCTGTGGATTGTTTATTAGTAATATCTTTTGTGCCTTTATACTTGGATTACATTTTCCCAGATCACTTTGGGCCCATTATGAAACAGTCAGAAGGAGGCAGGAAGGGACTTTTTAAGCTACTGTGAATGGGGTGAAACAGCAGATGGTGAAAAGTGGGTGATATTGCTTTTCTAATCCTCACATTTATGGGGAGACTGGGTAGTGCTGATTATAGGCATTGCCCCTTATTTGTGGCTTCTTTTTCTGTGGTTTCAGTTATTTCTGGTCAGTTGGTGTCCAAACATATTAAATGGAAAATTCCAGAAGTAAACAATTCATAATTTTTAAATTGTGTGCCATCACATCATGAAATCTTGCTCTGTCCTGCCGGGGACATGAATTGACTGTTGTGTGTGTCCCGCCCATTAGTCACTGCATTGCATTGCATTGCATTGCATTGCAGTACTTGGGTTCGAGCAACCCTTATGTTACTTAATAATGGACCCGAAGCTCAAGAGTAGTGATGCTGACTGGTCAGACACGCTGAAGAGAAGCTCTGCAGTTTCCTTTAAGTGTGAAGGTTCTTGACTTAATAAGAAATGAAAAAAAATCACTTGCTGAAGTAGCTAAGATCTGCAGTAAGAACGAATTTTCTATACGTGAAATTGTGAGGAAGGAAAAAAACGGGTGCTAGTTTTGCCCTCACACATCAAACTGCACAAGTTACAACCATAGCATGTGATGAGTGCTTTAGGTAAGAGGGGAAATACATTAAATTTTTACTATAAAATACTTTGAGAGAGATCCCATTCTGGTGGTTGTTGTCATTAATCTTGTATTTTGCCTAATTTATAAATTAAACTTTATCATAGATATGTGTGCATAGGAAAAAACACAGTATATATAGGGTTCAGTACTCTGTGATTTCAGGCAGCCCCTGGGGGTCCTGGAACATATGGGGGTTCTGCTGCCCTTGCACCTCTGCTGTGTCCAGTCCCAATTCTGTCTCAGTTGACAGCTGATGTAGCAGTTCTGAAATCCCCTCAGGCTGTCTGTTTCTTTAAGGGAAAACCTCAAAGCTGACGGGCTGTAAAGTGGAAGTCATTCCGCCCTTTGATTCTTGGACCATGAGTTAATGTCTACCAAGGCCCTCCTTCTCTCACCCCGCTGGAGTGTTTATTGTAGAAAATTTGGAAATCCCAGTGGAGAGACAGGATCATTCTTAGGGTTTTGATTTTCTAGTTTTTTCTTTTTTTTTTTTTTAATTAATTCTTCCTAAACGCAGTACCACATGTGCTCTGTCATTTTCCTGAATATTATATCATGAGCACGTACAGTGTGCCTGAAGAACTTGATATTTGATGTTCATTGTTTCAATATTCTATAATTGATTTTTAACTCATTTCTTACTGTTTTATATTTATACTATTTTTCAGTTTTTAAAAAAAATTGAGTCAAGATGTTTTGTTTTTGCTATTAAATGCCTGTAGATCTTTCATTGTGATAAAACACACATGACAAGTTCCCATCTTAACTATTTTTAAGTGTACAATTTGATCATACACTGACAGTGTTGTGCATCCAGTCTCCAGAACTTCCAATGTGAATATTTTTGTTAAGTACTTTTTATATACATCTGATTTCCCAAGAGCAACAGTTTCCCAGAAGTGAAAGTATTGAACTAAATGGACTGCACTTTTAAAAATTCTTGGTCCGTTCTGCGCAGTCACTTTACAAAATGCTGCATTGACTTCACATTGCCTCTAGCGTTCTTTGAGAGGCTTCCTTCTGAAGTCAGCATCTTCTGGAAACAGTCTTGAGTGGATGGTGCTAGTCACTGCTTTGTCAGGCCCCGCTGTGGACCACCAAGTAGCAAGAGGAGGCTGAGAGAAGTCATTCTATAACCCTCCTCTTTTGAACTTCCCTTGTGTCTGCACTTCTCAATTTCCATTTTCTTTCTTTCTGTGGAACTGTGACAGGAACTATCACAGCTGAGTCAGATCAAGGTCATAGTCAGAGCTACTGGCTTCCAGGTGTATCGACGGCCGCGGTCTCTGTTGTGTGCGTGGATCACGGGGGCTGGTAGGCAGGTGAGGGTTGGCAGGACACAACCAGTCAGGCCCCTTTACAGATAGAGACGCAGAGGCTCTTCCGTAGGAAACTTACCCCAGCGTGCGAGTCGTTGGCAGAGGTTGGCCTCAGCCCAGCTCCCACCCCAGCACATTCTCCCATGCTGGTGCCAGCCTGCATTGCTCCGTCTGCGCCCTGTTGACACATGAGCTGCAGATGACGTGGCTCTGTGCTCTGGTGGCATGCACGGGGGAGGCGGCAGGCTGGAGGGTGTGCGTCTGGGAGGCCCCTTCCCAGGGAGGTGGAGGGCGGCACGGGCGATCACGCAGTCTGCGCACAGAGCCAGCTGCTCTAAGCCCTGCCATCGCCTCTGAGTGGTCAGGTCACAGTTAGGGCTCTGACCTTCAGCACGACGTTTCCTCCTCCTGCGGTGACCCCGAGAGCACTCTTGGCTTCCTCCTGCAGGCTCGTTCTGTGATCACCTCCTCCGAGGAGCAGGCGGCCCGCCTGTCTTACTGCTGCTTGTAGCCAGGACCAGGACACACAGAAACTTTGTTCTGTGCTCACACACAGACCTGTGTGTGTGGTTTGTCCCACTGTGAACTTAAGGACCTTTGAGTGTTGTTTATTCTCCTGCCCGTGAGTCCTGGTCCACCCATACACAATCTGACTGTACCACTCGATCAGACCCAGGGATTTGAAAGAAGACCGCTGACTTGAGTCCTGCTTTCAGAAATTCTGATTTAATGCCTGTGAGGTATTGGGATTTTAAAATATCTTCCCAGGTGGTTCTAATATGTAGCAAAGTTTGAGAACCACTGGTAAAGAATATGTGATCATCTTATAAAATTCCTTTTCCAAGAAGGTAAATACAGAAATAACTTGTGTATTTTCTGAATTTTGGAAAGAATAGTTGTGGAGGGAGATTCATTACAAAAATATACAATATAAAGATACAATAAATTTTGGTACTCCCACCCCACCCCTAGAAAGACAACCACTTCTGAAAATTGGTCGAATGTCTTTCCTGCCTTGTTTTCTATAGTAAATAAACAATAATGATGTATTTGCCCATTCCCCCAGCTTCGTATGTGTAAGACAATCCCAGTTTCCTAACAAAGAATGGTGGAAGAACATTCTTGTTTATTAACATTTAAAGGCTTTCTGATATTTTCATTGAATAGACTATTAAAGTGTGACTACTAGGTGAAAGTTTTTTTGTAATGTTATAAATGGATTATTATATACTTATTGGTCATTTGTACTTTTTTTCTTTGAGAATTCTTGTGGTATCTGTCTTCCGTTCTACTAGGGCAATACAGTTCTTACTGAATTATCAAAACTTTTTGTTGTTTGTTTTAAGGCCATCGGTCATGTATGTAATTCAAAAATGTTCCCAGTTCATGGTTTTCCATTTAATTAGCTTTACAGTGTTCTAGGATTCACAAAATTTTTTTTGTTTTCTCAATTCAAATTTACATATTTTTCCATTATAATTTATCCCTTTGCACTTAAAAAAAAAACAACTTTATTGGGATGCTTTGCATATTGTATAATTCATCCGTCTAAAGTTTATAGTTCAGTTTTTTTTTTTAGCATTTTCACAGGGTTGTGCAACCATTGCCACAATCTAATTTTAGAACATTTTAATCTCTCTTAAAAAAAAAAATCCATTTGCATTAGCAATTACTCCACATCCCTCCCTCTCCAAGTCCCCTCCAGCCCCACATCCCACAGCCCTAAGCAGACTCCACTCTGTTTTTTTCCTCTATGGATTTGCCTGTTTGGGGGATTTTGTATAAATAGAATTATACAATATATGGTCTTTTGAGACTGGCTTTTTTATATGCATGCATATGCTGCATGTTTTAGTCCATTTTTTAGTTGATGGATGTCTGAGTTATTTCCATTTTTTGGCTATTATGAATAATGCTGCTATGAACATGTGTATCCTTTTTTGTGGGGATGTGCCTTTTTGCTTTTGTCAGGGGTACATACCAGGGAGTGAAATTGCTGAAATTATATGGTAACTCTATTTAACCTTTTGAAGTACTACTGCCAAATTGTTTTCCAACATGACTGCACCATTTTGGATTCCTAGTTTCAGAGTATAAGGTTTCCAGTTTCTCCAAATCCTTGGTAACTCTTGTTATTATCTATCTGTTACCTGTTATCTTGGCTATAGTCAAAAAGATGGATAACTTTGTAGTACATGTGAATTAGTATCTTATTATAGTTTTATTCTGGCTTCCCTTGTAGCTCAGTCAGTAAAAAGTCTGCCTGCAGTGCAGGAGACCCGGGTTTGATCCCTGGGTTGGGAAGATCCTCTGGAGAAGGAAATGGCAACCCACTCCAGTATCCTTGATTGGAAAATCTCATGGACAGAGGAGCCTGGTGGGCTGCAGTCCATGGGGTTGCAAAGAGTCGGGCACGACTGAGCGACTAACACTTACAGTTTTATTAAGTTTTAATAATTCTTTGTATATTCTAAATGCAAATTATGCAATATGCAAATATTTTCTTCCATTTTATGCTCTTGATACTATTTTTTTTTTTTTTATTAGTTGGAGGCTAATTACTTCACAGCATTTCAGTGGGTTTTGTCATACATTGATATGAATCAGCCATAGATTTACACGTATTCCCCATCCCGATCCCCCCTCCCACCTCCCTCTCCACCCGATTCCTCTGGGTCTTCCCAGTGCACCAGGCCCGAGCACTTGTCTCAGGCATCCCACCTGGGCTGGTGATCTGTTTCACCATAGATAGTATACATGCTGTTCTTTTGAACATCCCACCCTCACCTTCTCCCACAGAGTTCAAAAGTCTGTTCTGTACTTCTGTGTCTCTTTTTCTGTTTTTGCATATAGGGTTATCGTTACCATCTTCTAAATTCCATATATATGCGTTAGTATGCTGTATTGGTCTTTATCTTTCTGGCTTACTTCACTCTGTATAATGGGCTCCAGTTTCATCCATCTCATTAGAACTGATTCAAATGAATTCTTTTTAACGGCTGAGTAATATTCCATGGTGTATATGTACCACAGCTGATACTATTGTTTTAAGCACAGAAGTTTCAAATTTTAATTTAGACTGTTAGATTATTATTTTGCCACTACTCTTTTGATGTCATATCCAGGAAACAATTGCCTACTCAAAGGTCACAAAGATTCATGCCTATGTTTCCTCCTAAGAGTTTTATAGTTTTAACTCTTATATTTAGGTCTAGGCTCCTTTTTGAGTCCGATTTTTGTGAATGGTGTGAGGTAGGGGTTGTCTTCATTTTTTCACATGATGAAGGATATCTAGTTGCCCCAGCACCATTTGTTGACAAGTGAATTCTTTTCCCACTGAATGAATTTTGAGTCCAAGCTACTATTGTGCCCAGACTAGCTCTTCTGTTCCCCTTCCCCTTTGCTTGTTCTTTTTCCCTGTGTCCTAGGTCACAACTTTCTCTTTTCAAGTTGACCCCATCTGTGGCTTACATCTGTTGCTTCATCCAGTCTTCCTTTATGTCTCTCCTTTTCCCTATGTAAGAAGAAATTTCTTTCCAGAAACCTGGTAGCAATGTGCTTCCTCCTTTCTCTGCACCACCTTTGATGACATTTCTCCGCCCTGACATTTTTTGAACTCCTGGTCTTCGTTTTCCCTTGGAAGCCTTGGAGACAGGATCTAATCACATCCTTCAAACAGTCACCCCGGTGATGGGTGCTGGTATGTACCCATTAAAATGAATTGAATTTAAGTAGTCTACTTTCATAAGCTCCGTGTGATTAATTGAAAATACTAATGGACACATAAGCAATTGAAATGTCATAGAACCTTACATTTGTAAAGCTGGGAACATACCTGTCCCCATATCTGAGAGAACGAATACTTAATTAAGGTCCTGCCTCTCTCAGGATTTTGCTGCCAGGAGCATGCTTTAAGTCAGGCTGTCAGCAGCCTTCTCATCGCTCCCTTTCTGTGCTCCTGCCGCTCTCCTGTTTTCTCAGGCTTCCCGCGGTTTTGTTTGTGTTTTCCTTTGCTGTGCGTTTCCCACCACCTTCAGTTAGTGACGACTGAGGTTTATCCAGTCACACTGCACGGCGACGTCAGCTGCACCCTGTGGTGGGGTCAGATGGTGGCTAGAACAGACCCGGTGCCACGCTCTGAAATGAGGGTTTTTACCTCAAGAGAAGAGAGTCAGGGGCAGTGGTGGTGGGAATCTCTTATTTTTGATCATGTTTGATTCACAGAGAAACTCAGATATCACAGAAGCTATTGCACCCATATCTAACAGTAATGAAGGTTCGTGTGAGGTTGAAACTGACAGGAAGGAAGCACTGACGTTCCAGCCCGAGTCCTCAGATTCGTAGTGAAGCAGGCCTGTGGTTGGGTCAGCAGGAGTGGCTGGTGGGGTTCCAGGCAGAGGCGTAAAGGTGCACAAATCCTGGAGTTCAGAAGAGAAAGTGGACACAGGATGGTGATCTCTAGAAGAGCAGTCAGCAAGAGCTGGAGTGTCCTACAGAAGGAAAACTGGGACCATTGGGAAAAATTTTACTGCTTGGGCCTGGAGAGTAGAAACCAGTAAGTTTTGTCTCTGGGGGGTTATCTAGACTCACTAGCTAACAGTTAACAAATGGAGCCCTTCTCTGAGCACAGGGTTCTGAGAAATAAAATTTATGAAACTCTTTCAGGGAAATGTGATTTTCTGGTCACTTCTGTCACCAACCAAAGGCTCCTTTATTGGCCAGAGGTCCTAAGTAGCAGTTAAGGAGCCCACCTTTTTTTAAAAAATGAATTTAATAAGAGGAGTTTTGGATTTACTTCAAAACTGAATGGAAGGTGCAGAGATTTCCCGTTTACCTCTGTCCCCAAATGTTCATAGCCTCCTTGGTGTCAGTATCACCTACTAGAGGGTACATTTGTTAAGGTTGATGCTTCTGCATTGACTCATCTTTATCACCCAAAGTCCAAAGTTTACGTTACAGTGTTAGATATTCTCTTAGTTTGGACAAATGTATAATGACATGTATCCATCATTGTGGTATCATACAGAGTATTTTCACTGCCCTAAAAATCCTCTGTGCTTTTTACCTAGTTGTCCCTCTCTCCCCCATCCCATCTCAAATCCCTGATCTTTTTACTATTTCCATAGTTTTGCCTTTCCCAGAATGTCATGTAGTTGAAATTATACAGTGTATAGCCTTTTCAGATTCAGTTCAGTCGCTCAGTTGTGTCTGACTCTTTGCGACCCCATGGACTGCAGCACACCAGGCTTCTCTGTCCATTACCAACTCCTAGAGCTTACTCAAACTCAGGTCCATTGAGTTGGTGATGCCATCCAACCATCTCATCCTCTGTTGTCCCCTTCTCCTCCTGCCTTCAGTCTTTCCCAGCAGCAGGGTCTTTTCCAGTGAGTCAGTTTGTTGCATCAGGTGGCCAAAGTATTGGAGATTCAGCTTCAGCATCAGTCCTTCCAATCAATATTCAGGATTGACTTCCTTTAGGATTGACTGGTTGGATCTCCTTGCTGTCCAAGGAACTCTGAAGAGTCTTCTCCAACACCACAGTTCAAAATCATCAGTTCTTCAGCACTCAGCTTTCTTTATAGTCCAACTCTCACATCCATACATGACTACTGGAAACACCATAGCTTTGACTAGATGGACCTTTGTTGGCAAAGTAATACCTCTGCTTTTTAATATGCTGTCTAGTTGGTCATAACTTTTCTTCCAGATTTTTCAGATTGGCCTTTTCATTTAGTACTAGGCATTTTAGTTTCCTTCATGTCTTTTCATGTTTTGATAGCTTTTTAATACTGAATAATTCTCCATTGTCTGGACTGTACCATGGTTATTTATTCATTCATCTATTGAAGTACATCTTAGCTGCTTTGAGGTTTTGGCAGTTATGAATAAAGCTGCTATAAACATCTGTGTGCGGGGTTTTGTGTGGACATAAGTTTTCAAGTCCTTTTGGTAATACCAAGGAGCATGATTGCTGAATTGTGTGGTAAGAATGTTTGTTTCATAAGAAACCCACTAACCATCTTCTGAAATCGCAGTACCCATTTTGTATTCCCACAAGCAACGGATAAGAGTTCTTGTGGCTCCACAACTTGCTAGCATTTGGTGGTGTTAGTGTTTTGGATTTTGACCTTTCTAATAGTTGTTGGGTGGTGCCTTATTGTTTTAATTGGCATTTCCGTGATGACATATGTTGTGGAGCATCTTTTTGTATGTTTATTTGCCATCCGTATATCTTTTCTGGTGAGTTATCTGTGAAGATTTGGTCCATTTTAAAAATTGAGTTTTCTTATTGCCAAATTTTAAGAGTTCTTTGAGTTTTGAGAGTTCTTTTGGGTAACAGTCCTTTATCAGATATATCTTTTGCAAATATTTTCTCACTGTCTGTGGCTAATCTTCTCATTCTTTTGATGTTGTCTTTCTCAGAACAGAAGTTTAGTTTTAATGAAGTCTAGCCTGTCAGTAATTGCTCCATGAATTGTCCTTTGGTGTTATATCTGAAATGTCCTTGCTATACTCAAGATCATATAGGTTTTATTTTATCTTCTGGAAGTTTTATAGTTTTGTTTTAGGTCTATGATCCATTTTTAGTTAAATTTGGTGGAAGGCATAAGGTTTGTGTCTAGACTCCTTTTTTTGCATGTCGATGTCCAGTTATTCCAATACCATTTGTTGAAAAGAGACTTTGCTCCGTTGTATTGCCTTTGTTCCTTTGTTAAAGATCAGTTGATTGTATTTATATGGATCTATTTCTGGGCTGTCTGTTATGTTCCATTGATCTGTTTGTCAATTCTTTGCCAATATCACACTGTCTTGATTACTTGAGCTTTATAATAAGTGTTGAAGTCCAGTAGAATAACTTTGTTGTACTCTTTCAATGTTATATTGGGTAGTCTGGGTATTTTTTGCCTTTCCATATAGCCTTTAGAATCAGTCTGTCAATATTCACAGAGTAACTTGCTAGAACATTGAGATTATATTGAATCTATTGATCAAGTTGGGAAGAGTTGATGTCTTGACAATATTCAGTCTTCCCATCCATGAACATGGAACATCTCTACATTTTGTTCTTTGATTTCTTTCTTCTGCCTTTTGTAGCTTTCTTCACATAGATCCTGTATGTATTTTGTTATTTATACCTAAGTATTTCATTTTGAAGGGAATGCTAATGCAAATGGTATCCTATTTTAAATTCAAATTCCATTTGTTTATTGCTGGCATATAGAAAATTGATTGACTTATGTATGTTAATCTTATCTTAGAACTTTGCTATAATCCCTTGTGTCCATGAGTTTTTGATCGGTTCTTTCAGATTTTCTACATAGATAGTCATGTTATTTGCAAAACAAGACAGTTTTATTCCTTCCTTCCCAATCTGTAGACCTGTTTTCTTTTTCTGCCTAATTGCATTAGCTTGGACTTTTAGTACAATATTGAAAAGGAGTAGAGATATTCTTATCTTGTTCCTGATCTTGATGGGAAAGTTTTTTGTTTCCACCCTTAAGTGTGATATTAGCTTTAAAGTGGAGAAGACAATGGGAACCCACTCCAGTACTGCTGCCTGGAAAATCCCATGGAGGGAGAAGCCTGGTAGACTGCAGTCCATGGGGTCACTAAGAGTCAGACATGACTGAGCGTCTTCACTTTAACTTTTTACTTTCATGCATTGAAGAAGGAAATGGCAACCCACTCCAGTGTTCTTGCCTGGAGAATCCCAGGGATGGGGGAGCCTGGTGGGCTGCCGTCTATGGGGTTGCACAGAGTCAGACACGACTGAAGCGACTTAGCAGCAGCAGCAGCTTTAAAGTTTCTACAGACATTCTTTAACAAGTTGAGGAAGTTCCCCACTATTCCTAGTTTTCTGAGAGTTTTTATCAAGAATAGGTATTAGACTTTGTCATATATGTATTCTGTATCTACTGATATGACCATGTGATTTTGGTTTTTAGCCAGTTAATGTCATAGACTACATTAATTGATTTCCTAATATTGAACCAGCCTTGCAGACTGGGGTAAGTCCTACTTGCTCATGATGTATAATTTTTTTTATACATTCTTAGATTCAGTTTGCTAGTATTTTGTCAAGGATTTTTCCATCTATGCTTATGAGAGATACTGTTCTGTAGACTTCTTATAATGTTTTTGTTTGGTTTTGGTATTAGAGTCATGTTGGCTTCACAGAATATGTTAGGAAGTATTCCTTCTGCTTCTGTCTTCTGAAAGAGAATCAGTCTAATTTCTTCCTGAAATGTTTAGTAGAATCTACCAGTGAACCTATCTGGTCTTGATGCTTTTAGTTTTGGAAACTTTATCAATGTTAATTATTTATTCAGTTTCTTTAATAGATATAGGTCTATTCAGATTGAGTTCACTTTCAGAAAAGCCCAGGAGAATAAGTTAACCACCATAAGTTAGGGACTGGGGAGTCTCTGGTTTTAGCTAACTGAGTTGTTAATGATCCTAATAGGTGCAAGTCTCCATCTACCCCAGTCTTGGGCAGGTTGAGACTGTGTTCATTTCCGACTTGGTGTGTTTGGTTAAATTATAGGTGTTTCTTCATAGGCGGTGGGCATAATAATGGTGTTTCTCTTATAGGGTAAGTGAAATTGCGAGGTAGACTGTAAAGTGAAGGGCCTGATGCACAAGCTCTCCTTTGGTGCTTGCTATTTCACTGTGACTGTCTGCCTTAGAGCCCATCTTCAGCTTCCTTCATCTAACTCAGTGGCCGATTCTAACAATATCGGTCCTCTTGATTCCTTATCTTCAGTCATATGCTTTCCACTGGAATTTCACCCTCAGGTCTCTATGCTTTCTGGCAAGCATCTGTCTTCTTGATGTGCAGCCGGCTTTGTTCCCTGTGAATAGGACATGAAAGCAGCGTGACACAGTGACTGACGGACTGTCTGGATTCCAGTTCCAGCTCTGCCATCAACTTCTTGTGTTACTCATCATCTTTTGGTTTGCACATGATTCGTGTGAAGTAATTAAAATTATGTCTGTAAAATTACACTGTAAAGGAAGCCAGCTCTTAGAACTAGTGATAAAAGTGCAAAGGTTTAAGAAAGCATTAGTTCTTAACAGAAAAGACAGATAAAGAAAAATGGTCAGACTTCTGGTGGTGCCCTGCCTCAATAATCTGTGAAGTTCCTATGAGCTCTTCATGGAAGTGAGAAGTAGTGATTCGTGAAGCTGATAGAAAATAAGTGCTCCAGATGGTTCTGTGTGTTCACCAGACAGTGAGATCGAAACTCCAATGAAAGCTGAGCAGACAACGAGTTACTGTCTGAAGCTGAGTGTGAAAACAGGGTTACAAAGTTGCTCCTTACACAGGTAAATGAAAAAGTCAGAATATAAGGCAGAAACATTTGCATCAATTTGCCCTTAAGCATCCCTTAAATTGCTCATAAATTCCACACTCAGACACAACATCTTTGGATGGTACCACCATTTTTCCTCTGTCATTGGCAGATTGTTACAGGGTTTTGGGGGGGATAAGCACTGGTGAAAGTAGAAAGTTTGTACTTGGGACTGCATTGTACCAGAAATACCTGCATTATATACCAGAATCCCACTATGTGAGAAGCCCATATGGCCTGAGGGAGCAGCAGATGTGTGTCTCTTTTCCTCCAGAACCATCCCTCATCTTGCAGAGCACATGTAGTTGAATGCAAGTGAGGTGACTGTGCCCAGGTCACGACTGCTCTAACTCAGAGGAGAGTGGCATCTGAGAATGAAGGAAGTGTATGGACACTTCTCTCTTGTGCATTTTGATGTTTTACAAGATCTCTGGATGTTGGCGGTCTTCAGTAATCAAATGAAAATATATGCCTGTTTTACACATCCTAGCTGCTACTGCTGCTAAGTTGTTTCAGTCGTTGTGCGACCCCATAGACGGCAGCCCATCAGGCTCCCCCATCCCTGGGACTTTCCAGGCAAGAACACTGGAGTGGGTTGCCATTTCCTTCTCCAATGCATGAAAGTGAAAAGTGAAAGTGAAGTTGCCCAGTCATGTCCGACTCTTCACGACCTCATGGACTGCAGCCTACCAGGCTCCTCCATCCATGGGATTTTCCAGGCAACAGTACTGGAGTGGGTTGCCATTGCCTTCTCCAGAACACATCCTAGAGTCTAGCGTTAATATTTTATATGGAAATTAGAGGTCTTAAGGTGAGGCGTACAGGCTAGGAATCTCCTGCTGTGTCAGCCAGTGATTGTCAACTTGGAGCTCTTTAGTAAAAACTTAATAGAGATTTCCTATATTAAAGATAGTTTATTTTTCTAAAATAATTTACTACCTCCCTCCCCATTTCTATAGTTTCTATTAGAGCCAGATGTGTGTGCTCCTAAGATTTGAATGAATGTGTATTTATACATATACACATATATATACACACATTAAAATATGAGTGTATGCATGTGAAAGATTTGCAGAGTCCATGATTTGTTTGTTTGGTTTTTTGCTTGTTTTAGAAGTTGTGTGGTTTAAGCAGGTCTTGTCTGCATTAGGTAAGTTTGAATTTTTGTACACACCTCCTTTTCCCTCACTGCCTTCTAGATGGAGGAATTCTACCCAGGCTATACATTATTGTGGGAAATCTCCGGCCATAAGACAGACCTGGGTTCAAGTCCTGAGTCCCTGTTCTCAGTAGCTCTGTGTCCTTGGAAATTCACAACTTCTCTCATCTGGGAATGTATTATCTATTGTATTGATCTTTGAGAGGATAGAGGGAATGTTTGGCAAGTATCTGGCTCCTGAAATCCCCATAAGAAATGCTGCAGCTGCTCCTGACTTCCAAGAGCAGGTGATCTGCCCCCTCTCTCCCACTTCTTCCTTGGTGACTTTGGTCTGGTTCTCTGGCATGGACCACCAGGGAAGGGTCTGCTGCTTCAACACAGGGGCCTCTGAGGTCTGCTTGTTGGTATTCAGATTTGGGTTCACTAGCTCTGGGTGTGGCTTTCTGGAGGAGCTAGACACATCCATGGCCTCCGTGGAAGGGTCTCCTCAGATGTTTGACTGGTCTTCATCTCCTGACATCTGTGTTGCTCCTGACCACGGGCCTTGTTTGTTTGTTCTTCGTCCTGTTGTAGCTCTTATCGAAAGTGATCAAGATCAACCTGTAAGAATGCAAGTGACTGTTTTGGAGGAGTGTGGAAGAAACCACTGGTAAAGATTTTGGGGTGAGAGAATATGGAAACCACCCAGCATCCTTCTATTGTCTTGAGGTGCGGTTTCCTTCTGAACACAATGCCTCAGAATGGCCACCTGAGTTCTACAAGACTCCAGGTCAGGAAGAAACGATGTCTTAGGCCAGGCCAAGGCAGCACACGTTAAACAGTCTCTGAGGACTTGATTTTTACTCGGCATTAAGTTTTACTGCATATTTTTCTTATGTTTGTGGTGTTTTAATAAGCAATTGAGGAATAACAAGTCCTTTTAAGGCAGGAATAATTCAACCATAGCTTGATACCTGCCAGTCACTGTGACTGAGTCATACTATTGCTTGTAGATTTCTCCATGATACCCAGAAAGGAACAAAGAAAGATGGGGTGAGTCCCACATGTTTTCCCTAAAATAAGAAAGGAACATCCTAGCAGAGTGCTTAAAATAATCACGTTTTAATTTGCATAATTTGCACCTTTTCATAATTTTTTTGTGGTTACCATTCCACATTTCTTCGTTTCACAATGAAAAATCTTAGCCTGTTTGCCCATTAGCCTTTAAAAACAGCCCCCTTTTACATACTGGAGCTCTTCTGAGCTCCCTCTCCCCAGCTCTTCTGGACTTGCTGGCAGCCAAGTTGGCAAGAAATTTTTCCAGGCTTCCTTCTAAAGAAGACTCTGTGGTGTGGATGGCACTTTTTTTGGTGTTAACCTTAATTTTTCCAAATGGCCTCAGAGGCACTCTGAGTTACTTCCATCTTTCCTTTACTCAGTGATTTCATGAGGTTCCATGAACATCGGTTTTGTACGGATTTACTGAGTGTGAGCTACGTGTTGGGCTCTGTGCTAGAGATGAGGTAGATAGAAGTGTAAGTACATACTTGGCCATAAGCTTTGGGGGCCTTCCAATTTCGTGAGAGGGATGACGACCTTCAGACACTGTGGTGTCTACAATGTGCTGTGGCCACACGGAGGAGACTAAGAATCTCTTTGGAGGAGCTGGCAAGCTTCCAAGTATGGATGACATTATAGGGTGCTCTTCAAACATGAGTTAGGGGTTATGTGGCAGACAGGAGTTGGGTTTGTGGGAGGGCTACCCCCTAGGGAAAGAAGAGCCTTGCATGAAGTCTGGACTGACACTCAGTGGCTGGTCTCACACGGCCTTAGAGGGGCAGGTTGCACTCCAGACAAGGATGGAGATATGGGGCAGGGAGGATTTGATTCTTCTGGCAGTGGTGTCTTATTCTTTTGACTTTTTTTTTTTTTTTTTTAAACTGGAGGATAATTTACAATATTGTGTTGGTTTCTGCCATGTATCAGCGTGAATCAGCCATAGGTATATATATGCACCCTCACTCCTGAACCTCCCTTCCGTTCCCCTTCCCGTCCCACCCCCTCTCTGTTGTCACAGAGCCCTGGGTTGACCTCCCTGTGTCACACAGAAAATTCCCACTGGCTATCTATTTTATATACAGTAATGTATAGGTTTCCGTGCTACTCTCTCAGCTCATCTCTCTCCCTCCTTCCTGCCCCCCGCCCCGCATCCACAGTCTGTTCTCTGTGTCTGCGTCTCCATTGCTGCCTTGCAAATAGGTTCATCAGTGTCATCTTTCCAGATTCCATACACATGCATTAATATGCACTATTTGACCGTTTTTAAAGTAGAAGGATCGGGACTTCCCAGGTGGTCCAGTGGTTAAGAATCTGCCTTCCAGTGCAGGGGATGCTGGTTTGATCCTTCGTTGGGGAACTAAGATCCCACATGCCGTGGGGCAACTGAACCCTCATGCTGCAGCTAGAGAAAGCCCATACACCACAGCTAAGAGCCCATACACTGCAATGAAGACCCAGTGCACCCAATAAATAAATAAATATAAAGTAGGGGGATTACATAATAGATTTTTGGTTGGGATAGTGAGTAATTATTTTGTTCAGGCCATCTTGGTATAGAGGAGACTGGTTGGGAGACTAATGACTCAAAGGATGTGTAGTGGCTGAAACCTTGGCAGTGATAGAGGAGGAGGATATATGGAGGTGGAGGTCCATTTGAGAAAATTTTAGGAAAAGGAGTCTATAGAGAAGGAAGAAAAGTACAAAATGGTCCAAGGCCTGCACTTGCAAGCCCTTTTCATATCATGGCACATACAGGAAATATTTGTCCAGCCATGAGGTAAATGGACTGTCTCTTGAAGTACTGCCCCAAACTGCCCTGTAGTCAGAGAGCCAGGGGATCCACGTTTCAGCGCGTCCTGTAACGAATTCTTTTCACCACAATTGGGAAGCTTGCTTGGGTTGCTGAGATCTAGAGTCAAAAAATTCCTGTTGCACTCATGGCTTTATTTACATTTTCTCCATATTTAATTGTTATGGGGTCTCCAGGGGAGTCATTATTCTCATGTTTTAGGTAAGGCTCTGACAGGTGGAATTTCAACCCCAGTCCTGGGATTCTGAGTCATGCTATTTCCGTTGTGGCCACAGGCATAGGTGCTGGTGTAATTAAGTGCAGTGTGGAATGCAGAAGCAGGCTGGCCAGTGGGGTGTGACTTCAGATATCTCAAAGCTTGTGTGTTTCGGGAAGAGTCTTGCTTGTGAGGAGCACCAGGGAGTTGGAAGTGCAGAGCCTGAGCTCAGACTGCTGGCCTCCAGGGAGGAGGAAGGATCTCAAGACAGGCATCTGTGGCAGATACTGGGAAGTTCAGGTGTGATAAGGAATGACAGGTGTCTGTCAGCTTTTGGAAATAGGGTAATTGACACAGAGCGGAATCAACAAGCTCTGTTAAAGGCCAGATAGCAAGTATTTTAGGCTTTGAGGGCCATACGGTCTGTATTGTAACCACTCACCTCTCGCTGTAGCACAGCTTAGCCATAGACAGTCCTTTCATGAATAGTCATGGCCATGCTCCAACAACATTTTGTTTATAAAAGCATGCAATGGGTCAGATTTAGTCCCAGACCATAGTTTACCAACAGGACTTTTGCCTTAGAGGAAAGGAAGGGCAGAATGGAAACTTAGTATTTATTCAGTACTCAACATGTACTCGACCCTTGGTAAACATTTTTAACCCTGAAAGATAGGCACTGATCCCACTTACAATTGAATAGAAAGACCCAGGGGGTTAGATAACTTGCCAGAAGGTTGCATAGCTCCTTAATGACTAGCTGAAGCTTGCACTTCAGTCAGCCTGAGTCCAAAGCCCAGTCCAAAGTGAAATCTCCATTTCACTTAGTTGCTGTCCAGAACCAGCAGCCTATGTTAGATCCCTCTCAAAAGGTACCCTTGGAAAAAAAAAAAAAAAGGTACCCTTGGATTTACATATATTCCCCATCCTGATCCCCCCTCCCACCTCCCTCTCTACCCAATCCCTCTGTACATGTAAATCCATGGCTGATTCATGTCAATGTATGACAAAAACCACTACAATATTGTAATTAGCCTCCAACTAATAAAAATAAATGGAAAAAAAAAAAAAAAACTAACACCATAAAAAAAAAAAAGGTACCCTTGGTACAGAAGCCACCAAGCTCTGTATACTCACTTATGTCCTTCACTTGACTTTCAGGGAAGCAGTGCTTTTCTGCTTCACCTTTGTATTAAGTGGCTAGGGCTGCCATGAAAAGTACCACAGAGTGGGTCGCTTAAATAACAGAAATTAATTTCCTCATAGGTCTGGAGGCTGTCAGTCTGAGATCAAAGTGCTGGCAGGTCTGGTTTCTCCTGTAGCTTCTGTCCTTGGCTCCCAGATGGCCAACTTCTCCCTGTGTCCTTGCATGTGCACCCCTGGTGTATCTTTGTCCACATTTTCTCTTGCAAGGACAGCACTCAGATTGAATTAGGGTCTACCTCAGTGGCCTCCTTTTACCTGAATCACCTCTCTAAAGGTTCGCTCTCGAAATACAGTCACATGCTGGAGTACATTGGGATTCACTATATGAAATTTGGGGGAACACCCTTCAGGCTGTAACTACTCTTCTCCTCTTTGGTGGATGTCAAGGGATTGTTGGGAACATAGCCTAAGTTACTTAATACAGAAGCTGAAGGCATTCTCCTGTGTGTGAAGGCTTCTCTTAGTTACCATTTGAGCCTTAGGAAAAAAGTTTATAAAAATTATTTTGGAATCATTTTTGATTTATAGAAAAGTTGTAAAGCTAATTCAAAGTTCCTGTATGCCACCGCATGCCCACTTTGTTTTATCGTTAGCATAGTATATTATAATAGGATGATATATTGTCACAGCTAATGATCTCGTGAAAGTGTCAGTCACTCAGTTGTGTCTGACTCTTTGCGACCCCATGGACTGTAGCCCTCCAGGCTCCTCTGTCCATGGAATTCTCCAGGCAAGAATACTGGCGTGAGTTGCCATTTCCTTCTGCAGGGGATCTTCCTGACCCAGGGATCGAACCCAGGAGCTCCCACATTGCAGGCAGGTTCTTCACCGTTTGACCCACGTCTCGTATATTATTATTCATAGGCTTTTTGGGGCTGTGCTCGTCTTCCTTGCTGCACTGGGACTTCCTCTAGTTGCCGGAGTGGGGGCTAGTCTGATTGTGATGTGGTGGCTTCTCATTGCTGTGGCTTCTCTTGTTGTGGACATGGGCTCTAGGCGCTCGGGCTTCAGTAGCTGTGGCACATGGGCTCAGTATTGCGACGTGTGGGCTTATTGCCCCACAGCATATGGGATCTTCATTGAGGACAAGGATTGAACCCATGTCCCCTGCTTGGCAGGTGGATTCTTAACCACTGGACCAGCAGGGAAGTCCCTGACACATTATTATTAACTGAAGTCTGTGCTTCATATTTCCTTAGTTTATAACTAATATCCAGGATCTTGTTCAAGGATGCCACATGACGCTTACCATGTCTCCTTAGGCCCCATTGGCTCTGACAGTTTCCCAGACGTCCCTTGGTTTTGATGACCATGGCAGTTCTGAGCCTACTGTTCCTGTGTTTCGTAGGATGCCCTTCTTTGGGGATTTGTCTGATGCTTCTTGTGATTAGACTGAAGTTACGGGGTTTCAGGGAGGAGGACCACAGAGGTAAAGTGCCCTTCTTATCGTGTTGTGTTGACATTTCAACATGACTTAGCAGGGTTTTCGTTAACTTTGGTCACCTGGCCAAGGCAGTGGTGGCCAGGTTTCTCCACAGTCAAATTACTTTTCTTACGTCCTTCCCCATCCTCTACCCCCTGGAAGGAAGTTGCTCTGTGAGCCTTCCACGAAAGGTGGGGAGTTAGGCTCCCCTCTTTGTGAGTGGAATACTGGCATAAATTATTTGGAATTTTTCTGCCTGGGCGGCTCTTGTCCTCTTCCTCACTTACTTACTTATATCAGTATAGACTCATGGGTCGGTGACATTCAGCGTTGCACTGTGAGGCACCTCACTCAGGCACTCAGACCTTCTGCCACACATGTTGCCTTGTTGGCTGTTAGACTGACCAGTCTTTGCCAAGCGAAAGTGTCAGAACGCTGTAAGGTCCAGCCTGAAGTGGGGGCAGAGTTGCTGCCTGAGCGGTTTTATTTTCTCCATATAGACTGTTAACCACATGTATGTTACCTGAAATCTTAAAAAAACTTTTTTTCAGACTTCAAGACTTCTTGCTGGTGAAGAAACACCCTTCTGGATTTTGTCTGAAATTAGCATTGAAGTAGCGCCACCGTGTGGTAAATGCAGAAGGATTCCTGTGTTCTAGAAACAACTGGGGAATTCTGTTTCTTTCATGATACCTAGTAGCTGAAGTACTTTAGGGGTTTCCCAGGCTGCGCTAGTGGTAAAGAATTTGCCTGCCAGTGCAGGAGTCAGGAAGCACGGGTTTGATCCCTGGGTTGGAAAGATCCCCTGGAATAGGAGTTGGCAACCCACTCCAGTATTCTTGCCTGGGAAATCCCATGGACAGAGGAGCCTGGAGGGCTACAGTCCCCGGGGTCACAGAGTCAGACATGACTTGAGTACGTGCATGCACACACATTCACAAAGTACTTTAACAATAAAATATTTTAAGTTCTTTTAAAAAGAGGCTGCTTTCTGACTTTGCCTTTGTACATGATTGGGTTTACATAAAAAGTGAACACTTAAAAGTTAAAATTTCTAGTAGCTATTGTTATTTTTGGGCATACTGTTAACTTTTAATTTGTATGTAAAAGTAAGCTTTTTTCCCTCCTGATTATTCAAAATTAATATAAATTAATTTATATTAATTAATTAATGTGCATATTGCATGTTAAGGTATAAATGTGCAACAGGTTGAAACTTTGAACTTCTGGAGCTTTTATCTGTGACTTGAGGCAGGCTAGGGACTTGTTGCATTCTTCTTTGGCCAAATGTTTTAAGAATTTCGAGGCTATGTGGAAGGTGGCCCAGGGACTCTGAGCGTGCACCCCATGATGAGTGGGAATGTGGGTGGGACTAGGAGCTCTCTGCCTCCTGGAATGTTCACATCCACAGGAGTCATCTTTGGAATAGGGACGGGAGAGGGTTAGTGGGAGAATTTAGTATGGCCTGTGGTTGATTTGGGTAACGGTTAGCAAGTGCTAAGCTGGAGATTAGTGTGACAGTCTGTTAGAGTTGGTTCTAAAGAAAATCAGTCACTCTTTTTATTGTATTAAATCAATGTGTCATAGGAATTCCAAATTTAATGTTGAACAGGTTTTGAGAGTGAGGTGAAATTGTCATTGCTGATGGACAAGGAAAATACATAAAGGATTGGATGTAGAGTTAATGTGGAAGCCCTTCCCTCGCCGTGTCCTGAACCCAAGACGCTAACTAGTAGGAAGATGAACGTTGGAGCTGAGAGGGCTGTGACTGTCTCTGCCGTTACCGGGGGTGGCAGCTGTGTCGGGAGGGAAGGAACTCTGCCTGAGACTCTTCGTCTGGCTCCTCGGCAGTGATGTCATGGGTTACCTATGTCATCTGTGAGTGCAACTTGTCCTGGGCAAACTCGAAAGAGATAATAGCTGAGCCCCCAGATGTCACCTAACTGCTGCCCTCTTAGGTTCCTGATGTTTTCAAGAGGTATTTCAGATAATGGGAACCACGTGCATTCAAGTGTGAGCTCCTCAGCACAGAGGTCAGAGAAGGACATTTGCCTCAAGCTCAGCAACCTCGCCTGTCCTGGCTCTCCGGGACTGTTAGAGGCCACTCGTGTGTGGCCTGACATACCAGCCTCTGTCCATGCATGGCAAGATGGCAGACTGCTCCTGACCTCAGATACAGGGTCTCAGAGCAGAGTGTCGCCTCTGTACAGATGTCAGGAACGTGGAAGAGTTCCCTGCAGATGCTGACAGGTACAACAACGATGACAGTGAGGACTGTGGTGGCACATGGAAGGTTCTAGAATTCAGCTGGGGAATCAGAAATGAATGATAGCTAGCTTTGTTGGCCAGCTGGGGGCTGTGGGTGGCTTGTGGTGGACTTGGAGTTAAGGGAATTCTTTTTTCTCTTTTCTCTCTCTCCCTCTTTCCTTCCTTCCATCTTGAATTCTTTCCAGTGAGCATTTTGAAAGTGAGAGACTGACTTTATACACTGGGGAGCCCATTATTAAAAGGAGCCTTTTGATGTCTGAGAACTCACTTTGTGTACAGATGATGAAAGTTTCAAATTACTATTCAATATACTGTAGTTAATAATTTTAAACATGGTTTTTCATAGCCTTTAAATTCAACTTATAAATCTCATGTTTATAATCTAATTTAAAACCATACATATAAAACAGCTTATATAACTCAATATCAAAAAAATCAACCCAGTAAAAACTGAGTAGAAGACCTGAAAAGATATTTTTCCAAAGAAGATATACAGATGGCCAACAGGCACATGAAAAGATGTTCAACATCACTAATTATTAGAGAAATGCAAATCAAAACCACAATGTGGTATTGTCACCTGTCAGAATGGCTATCATCAAAAACTCTGCAAATAATAAATGCTGGAGAGGGTGTGGAGAAAAGGGAGCCTTCATACATTGTTGTTGGGAATGTAAATTGGTGCAGACACTATGGAAAACAGTATGAAAGTTCCTTACAAAACTAAAAATAGAACTACCGTATGATCCAGTAATTCCACTCCTGGGCATATATACCTGGAAAAAGCAAAAACTTCAATTTGTAAAGGTACATGCACCCCAATGTTCACAGCAGCATTATTTACAATAGCCAAGACATGGAAGCAACCCAATTACCTACCAAGAGATGATTGGCTTAAGAAGATGTCACACACACACACACACACACACGAATATTACTCAGCTATAAAAAAGAATGAAATATGACCATTTGCAGAAATGTGGACAGATCTAGAGAATATTATGCTTAGTGAAATGTCAGAGAAAGATAAATACTGTGTGGTATCTCTTACATGTGGAATCTAAATGACACAAATGAACCTATATACAAGACAGAAACAGACTCACAGGCATAGAAAACAAACTTACGGTTACCTCATGGGAAAGGAGTGAGGAAGAGGGATAAAGTAGGGATCAATTAAATTATGGGACACAAGCTACTATACATAAAAATAGATCAGCAACAAAGATTTAATGTATACACAGGAACTATATTCTGTCCCTGGTGGCTCAGACAATAAAGACTGCCTGTGGTGCAGAAGACATGGGTTCGATCCCTGGGTTGGGGAAGATCCTCTAGAGAAGGAAATGGCAACCCACTGCAATATTTTTCCCTGGAACATCCCATGGACGGCCCATGGGGTCACAAAAGAGATGGACATAATAACCTAAAATGGAATACAGTCGACAAAAAAATCTGAATTACTATGCTATGCCCCTGAAACAAGCATGGTATTATAAATCAGCTGTATTCCAATTTAAAAAGTAATAAAAATAAAAACTGTATTAAAAAAGTAAACTTGACTTATAACTGAAAACTACCTATTTCAAAAAGGAATCACAAAGTTAGTCAGATACTCTGATATGCCACATTTTTAAAAAAATAAAAAATTTTCAACTAGACATATTCCCTGATTATGCCCAGTGGTGCAAACTTAATCTTAACCGTAATGCAGTTGTACTGATACTCAAACGCAGTTGAGTTTGGCATTTTTCAAGTCTTCATTTAATTCTCAACCTTACTCAGATTGCAGGACAACCGATATAATGGATCGACTGGGGCCAGGTGAGACCCGGGCCATGAACTCATGATCCCAGTATGTCACTGTATATTAGGAGTAAGTTTGACTTCAAGAAAAAAAGTCAAATACCTAATAGCTTAAACAGATAGATGAATAGATAAAAGTGTATTTTAAATAGATGAAAGTGTATTTCTCTCGTTAGTTAACGGTCCAGAAGGACGTGGCACTGGGCTTTGGTGAGTTCAAGCTGTCTTCAGGGTACCAGTCTCCCAGCTTGGTGTGGCTGCTGTAACAAGTTACCACCAACCTGGTGGCTTAGGACAACAGCAGTTGATTATCCCACCCTTCTGGAGGCTGAAAGTCAGAAATCAAGGTATCAGTGGAATTGCAGCCCCTGTGGAGGCTCTGGGGAGAATCTTGTCCTTGCCTCTCTTAGCTTCTGATGCTCTCAGTGTTGCTGGATTGTGGCTGTATCATTCCATTCTGTCCCCATCTCCATCTCACGTGACCTTCTCTGTGTGATGGTCTGATCCCCCTTCACTTTTCTTTTGTATTGTGAATGCATTTGGGGCCTGCCTCACATGGGATAATACAGAATGATGCCTTCATCTCAGAATCATTAACCACAGCCGCACGGACCATTTTTCCAAATGAAGTAACGTGTACAGGTTCTAGCAGTTGGGGCTCGGACCCAGCTTTGGGGGCTGTTAACACCCTCTTATCACAGAGTGAGTGAAGTCGCTCAGTTGTGTCTGACTCTTTGTGATCCCATGGACTGTAGCCTACCAGGCTTCTCCGTCCATGGGATTTTCCAGGCAAGGGTACTGGAGTGGGTTGCCATTGCCTTCTCCAGGAGATCTTCCCGACCCAGGAATTGAACCTGGGTCTCCTGCATTGCAGGCAGACTCTTTACCCTCTGATCCACCAGGGAAGCCTCTTATCACAAGGTCACCTCAAAGTCCAATAGGGTTACTGAGTAGCATGTTACTAGCAGACATGTCAGCCTTTCTGCCAAGAGGAGGAAAGAGAAGAGCAAAAAGGGGGCTTCTCCCAGCTGGGTCAGCTCCCATTAAACAGTCTTTCTTGAAACCCCACCCAACACTCGCTTTCCTCTCAGTGGCTGCCAAGGAGGCTAGAAAAGGCAGCCTTTTATTCATTTAATATGCTGTGCTGCTCAAGTATAATTTTCAAAATGGCAAAAATATGACATGCAAGTATAAAAAGGTCCTATGTCAACAGTTTTATTTAGCTCATTCATTAAGGCAGGAACAAGCAAGACGTTAAGACCAGTTTAAATGAGAATCTGGATTAAAGAGATTTATAATCTCTGCAAGACAAAATTCATTTGCATTGCTCTCAGTTTTTTTTTTGCAATTTGCAGAGCTGGAAAATAGTCCAGATGAGAGGAAGTCAATCACGAGTACACACCTATGCAATGAGATAGTCTGAAGAGTCTGCTCTAGGTAAACAGCCCCCAGCACCCTGCTGAAGCAATCCCCTGTGATGTCTTCTGTTTTTTTTTTACAGGTATTGGGTACTTTTTAAAACAGTGACCAGTTAAAAATCAGGTCTCTGTTCCCAAGGCGGAAGGGGATGACAGATGCTACGGTTGGCCTCCGGCTAATTCTCTCTCAGTGAGTTAGAACTGTTCACCCAGAGTGGAGGTTTCAAGCAGTTTTAGTCACTCCCCTACACAGAATGACACCCTCAGTCAGGCCCCCTCTTTTTTAATTAAATTTTTTGCTTATTTTTTTATTTATGTAGAATAAAGTTATTTTTGCTCTATGAGCTTTGGCAAATACATAGAGTTGTGTAAGCACCACCATTGTCAAGCCCAGAACAGTTCCCTCATCCCAAAATATTCCCTCATTCTGCCCCTTTGTAGTCAACCCCTACTGCCTACTGGGAACCATTGATGTTCTCCAGACCTATAGTTTGTCTTTTCCAGAATGTCGTATCAACAGAAGCATGCATTATCCAGCCTTTTGAATCTGACTTTTTTTCGCTAAGCATAATATTTTTGAAATTCATCCATGTTGTAGTGTGGGTATCAAAACCTCTTTTTTCAATTTATTTTTATTGAAGTATAGTTGGTTTACAATTTTGTGTCTTACCTCTTTACTTTTTATTGGTATTAATAATACTTAGTTATCCAATTAGTTAATAATTACTGAGTATTAATTTACTGCATGGATATACCATAGTTTATCCATTCATCAACTGAAAGACATTTGAATAGCTTTCAGGGATTTTTTGTTGTTGTTGTTTATGAGTAAAATTGCTATAAATGTGTGCATACAGGTTTTTGAGTAAATATATCTTTTCATTTATCTTGAGTCAATACCTAGTTGTGGAATTGCTTCATGACTTGCTAAGTGTATTAAGTTTAATTTTATATGAAAATGTCGGCTGTTTTCCAAAGTGGTTGTACCATTTTGCATTTCCGCCAGCAGTGTAGGAGGGTTCCTATTGATCTGAGTCCTCATGAGCAGGTCTTAATCATCAGATTTTTAAAAAAATATTTAGCCATTCTACCAGATGTGTCCTTGGTTGCTTAGTGGTAAAGAACCCGCCTGCCAATGCAGAAGATGGAGGTTCACTCTCTGGGCAGGAATATCCCCAAGAGAAGGAAATGGCAACCCACTCTAGTATTCTTGCCCGGTAAGTCCCATGGACAGAAGGAACCTGGCAGGCTACAGTCCATGCGTCATAAACAATTTGGACATGACTTAGCAGCTAAACAACACTAGCAACCAGGTGTGTACTGGTAGCTCACTGATCTCTAAATGGTTTCAGTATAAGCTGGTGAGGTTGTAACTAAAATCCAAGGACAATCTTTTAACCTAGTCTAACTAAACTCGTAAAGTTTCTTATCCCAGGCAGCTCTTTCTGCCTAATCTTCTTATTTGATTGGAAGCTGTTTCAAGGCAAGGATAAGTTCTGTATAATTAACCCAAATTCTTGTATAATTTGGTTTTCAAACAAAAACATCAGAATCAGATCACCTGAGGTAGGGCTGAGACTTTGCATTTCTAGCAAGATCCTAGGTGATGCTGTTGCTGCTGGTCCAGGGACCACGCTTTGAACAAGACTGCTCTGAACCCTCAGGGAAAGAAAGTTCATGAGGACCCTGCCTCCCTGTTTCTGGAGTCTTGATACTATCATGCAGCCCAGGGCACGTCTCCTGCTAATGTGAATATGAGGAGAACCCCTTCCCCTTTTGGGCTCCTCTCCTAGTTCCTTCAGTTCAGTTCACTCACTCAGTCATGTCTGACTCTTTATGACCCCGTGAACTGCAGCACGCCAGGCCTCCCTGCCCCTCACTAACTCCTGGAGTTTACTTAAACTCATGTCCATTGAGTCACTGATGCCATCTAACCATGTCATCCTCTTGTCGTCCCCTTCTCCTCTGCCTTCAATCTTTCCCAGCATCAGGGTCTTTTCAAATGTGTCAGTTCTTCGCATCAATTGAAGTTTCAACTTCAGCATCAGTCCTTCCAATGAACATTTAGGACTGATTTCCTTTAGGGTGGACTGGTTGGATCTCCTTGCAGTCCAAGGGACTCTCAAGAGTCTTCTCCAACACCACAGTTAAAAGCATCAACTCTTCAGCACTCAGCTTTCTTTATAGTCCAACTCTCGCATCCATACATGACTATTGGAAAAATCATAGCTTTGACTAGGCGGATCTTGTCGGCAAAGTAATGTCTGTGCTTTTTAATATGTTGTCTAGGTTGGTCATAACTTTTCTTCCAAGGAGCAAGCGTCTTTTAATTTCATGGCTGCAGTCACCGTCTGCAGTGATTTTGGAGCCCCCAAAGATAAAGTCTCTCACTGTTTCCCCATCTATTTGCCATGAAGTGATGGGACCAAATGTCGTGATATTAGTTTTCTGAACGTTGAGTTTCAAGTCAGTTTTTTCACTCTCCTCTTTCACTTTCATCAAGAGATTCTTTAGTTCTTCACTTTCTGCCATAAGTGTAGTGTCATCTGCATATCTGAGGTTATTGATATTTCTCCTGGCAATCTTGATTCCAGCTTCATCCAGTCCAGCATTTCTCATGATGTCCTCTGCATATAATTTAAATAAGCAGGGTGACAATATACAGCCTTGGCAAACTCCTTTCCTGATTTGGAAGCAGTCTGTTGTTACATGTCCAGTTCTAACTGTTGCTTCTTGACCTGCAGACGGATTTCTCAGGAGACAGGTCAGATGGTCTGGTATTCCCATCTGTTTAAGAATTTTCCACAGTTTGTGGTGATCCACACAAAGGCTTTGGCATAGTCAATAAAGCAGAAATAGATGTTTTTCTGGAAATCTCTTGCTTTTTAAGTGATCAAACGGTTGTTGGCAATTTGATCTCTGGTTCCTCTGCCTTTTCTCAATCCAACTGGAACATCTGGAAGTTCACAGTTCATGTACTGTTGAAGCCTGGCTTGGAGAATTTTGAGCATCATATTGCTAGCGTGCGAGATTAGTGCAACTGTGTGGTAGTTTGAACATTCTTTGGGATCAAAATGAAAACTGACCTTTTCCAGTCCTGTGACCACTACTGAGTCTTCCAAATTTGCTGGCATATTGAGTGCAGCAATTTCACAGCATCATCTTTTAGGATTTGAAATAGCTCAACCAGAATTCCATCACCTCCACTAGCTTTGTTCGTAGTGATGCTTCCTAAGGCCCACTTGACTTCACATTCCAGGATGTCTGACTGTAGGTGAGTGATCACACCATGGTGATTATCTGGGTCATGAAGATCTTTTTTGAATTGTTCTTCTGTGTATTCTTGCCACCTCTTAATATCTTCTGCTTCTGTTAGGTCCATACCATTTCTGTCCTTTATTCAGCCCATCTTTGCATGAAATGTTCCCTTGGTATCTCTCATTTTCTTGAAGAGATCTCTAATCTTTCCCATTCTATTGTTTTCCTCTATTTTTTTGCATTGATCACTGAGGAAGGTTTTGTCTCTCCTTGCTATTCTTTGGAACTCTGCATTCAAATGTGTCTGTCTTCCCTTTTCTCCTTGGCCTTTCACTTCTCTTCTTTTCATAGCTATTTGTAAGGCCTCCTCAAACAACCATTTTGCCTTTTTGCATTTCTTTTTCTTGATCATTGCCTCCTGTACAATGTCATGAAATGTCCTAGCTCCTTAGAGAAGCTGAAATTGTCACTCCAGGAAAGACTCAGATCTTTCTCCAGGACACCTTAAAACCAAGACTTGTGATTAATCATTTATTCGGGATGGTTTAGTTAATGATTCTTACCAGCATTCAGGTTTAGGTTGTTTATGGTAAGTTATAATTGCAACCAGTTACAATTGCACAGGAGGTGGTGGTGGTGTTCAGTCGCTAAGTCGTGTCTAATTCTTTGTGACCCCATAGACTGCAGCATGCCAGGCTTCCTTGTTCTTCACTATATCCTGGAGTTTGCTCAGACTTGTGTCTATTGAGTTGGTGATGCCACCCAACCATGTAATTCCTCTGTCGCTCGCTCCTCTTCCTGCCTTCAATCTTTCCCAGCATCAGGGTCTTTTCCAATGAGTCGGCTCTTCGTATCAGGTGGCCAGAGTAAAGCTGAGGGCGACAGGTTTCCTCATTATAAACTCACTCAGGTATGAATAAAAACGAGGCTCAGGTGGCATTCTGCCCATTTATAGGTTTATTAGCAGGCTGGCGCGATGCAGTCATACAGTCTGTTTCATATGCCTAATAAAGTTCTAACTCTGTCCTTTTGGGGGGAGGGGTAGTATTTTGGTGGCACTTTGCATTCAGTGTTTACCTGTAGCAAGTATGGCAGCATTTTATGGACAATATGTTAGTTTTCTACTGTTGCCATTAGAAATTACTACAAATGCAGCAGCTTAAAACCAATTACCACACAGTTCTTAGGTTAGAAGTCCAGGCACCAGCTAGCACGGTTGTATCTCTGGTCTGGATTTCACAAGGCTCAGTGGAAGCTACTGGTGGGCCTGCGTTCCTTTCTGGGGCTCAGAAGATGAAGTATTCCCAAACTCATTCAGGTTGGCTGAGTTCAATGCCATGTGGGTGTAACACTGAGGTCCTCCTTTGCTTGCTGGCTCTTGGCTGGGGGTGCATCTCAATATCTCGAGGCTGGCTGCATCCCTTTGTTCGTGGCTCCCTCCCTGCATCTTCAAAACCAGCCTCATGCCCTGTCCAGAAGGGTTGAATCCTTCTCATGCTCTGAGTCTCTCTGACCATCTCCACTGCTTCAGCCCTATCTCCCCTCATCCTCTAACTCAGATTGTGCTGACTTGCTACTCTTCTCTGCTTACACAAGGCTCCAAGCCCTTGTAAAAAGTTTCTGGAAGTTTCTGACCCCCCCCCCCCCCCCCCCCGGAAACATCACATGTGTTCTTGAGATGAAGACTGAGTTCAGTCTTCCCTGTCTACTTCTAAGGGTTCATGTGACTACATGGGGCCCACCTGGCAATCCAGAATTATCTCTCTAGTTTAAGGTCAGCTGGTTAGTAACCTTAATTCTTTGTTTAAAAAAAAAACCAAAACAACATTTTATTTTTTATTGGAATATAAGGAGCCTGGCAGGCTATTAGTCCATGAGGCTGCAAAGAGTCAGACATGATTGAGCAAGTGAGCGCAGCATAGCTGATTAACAATTTTGTGACAGTTTCAGGCAGATAGCAAAGGAACTCAGCCATACATACACATGTATCCATTCTCCCCCAAACTCACCTCCTAACCAGACTGCCACATAACACTGAGCAGAATTTCCTCTGCTACACAGTAGGTCCTTGTTAGTAACCTTAATTCTTAATCCCAGCTGCAGAACCCCTTCACAGCAATGCCTGAATTGTGTTTGATTCAATCATTAAGGCCCAGGAATCTTGGAGTGACATCTTTGGAGTTCTGCCTCCCACAGACAGAATTTCTTATTTTGACATTTTGACTCAGGGGCCAAATAATTTCCTGGAATCAGCAGCTGGACCTCCAGCCAGTTACCAATCAAGCCAGTGCACATCTGTGGACCTACCTGGGTCACACGTGTTTCTGTGGTAGTTCTTATCAGTCCTCTTACTTCAAATACCTTGAATTCACCACTGAAGAGAGATTTCCAATAACCATGGTACCAGTTAACGAAGCCAGTGATTTAAGCTGTGTGGAAGTCCATCTCTGACCTCCAGTGTGCTGATCACCATGGTGCTGGTTGCTGATAAGGACAGCTAGCTGACCGACTGGGACTTGCGGTGGCCTTAGCTGTTGTGTGTGTGGCCTTTGATTAGAAGCTAGTTAACTACTCCAGGAGTCTGTATTATAGATTAAGACAACTAATGGCCCTCAGGCAGGAGATTAAAGCCGACAGACACACATTTATATTGCACTGTTTATGTTGAAGTGTTTTGAAATAAAATTCAGATGATGTGACAAAGACTCTTGTCCCCTCAGCCGAGGGCTTCAGGGGAGTCCTGTCGCATCTTATTGTCACCCTGTGCTTGGCACAGTGGTTGTGCCGCAGATAGTTGCTGAGTAAATAGGTGAATCGACGCATTTCCATGCTGTAATACACCAGGGCTTCCTTGGTGACTCAGATGGTAAGGAATCTGCCTGCAGTGCAGGAGACCTGAGTTTGAACCCTGGGTTGGGAAGATCCTCTGGAGAAGAGAATGGCATCCCACTGCAGTATTCTTGCCTGGAGAGTTCCATGGACTGAGGAACCTGGTGGAGTACAGTCTATAGGGTCTCCAAGAGTCTGACATGACTGAACAGTTAAGACTTCCACTTTTCACTTTCATGCTGTAATACAGGAAAATTCAGATACATTTCAGGAACAGTATGGCGGACAAAGTGAATTGGGAGAAAGTGGGAACATGGCTCAGGGTGCTTTGTTGAACTGGGAATGTATTGTATGCATGATGCTATAAACACGCACACTGCAAGCTGAGACTTGCAAATCTTTGCCAACATTTATTTCAAGAATGCTTTATTGAAAGGGGGATGGCTCCGTTTTGATAGATTATTTTCCTGCTAGATTTAAGTGCCCTAGTGGCAGTGCACATTGACGTTGCATAGCCCCTGTGCAGTGCATGAATGAATAAAGGCTGTCTACCTATCTCAACGTCGTTATTGTTCAGTCCCTAAGTCGTGTCACTCTTAAAAAATAAGTTATTCGAAAGAGAATGGAGGCTTACTGAGAGTGTCAGGTAGCTGTTGTATTTCATTCACCATCAGCGGGTTACCCATTTTTTCCCTCTTTCTGTTTTTTCTTCCTTAAAATGAACAGTCTGAATTTCCACAGGCCTCACCTGTCTTTGGGTAGGATGAGGTTACAGCGGTAATAACTCATTTCACTGATTTGTTGCCCACCTCTCCTTACACAAGGCCCCAGGCCCTTGTTAAAGTGTCTCTGGAAGTTTTAGGACGTTCCCCAGGGGCACGGCATGTGCTCCTGACCAGGAAAGTTCCGGATGCCGGGGTAGCTGGCTCTTCTCTCCTGGAGCCTTGCCCCACATTAGCCCCTGGTACCCAGGTGGCATTCCCTGGAGCTGAGTCCTCTCAGGTAGCAGTTCAGGGTTTTATTACTAGCCTCTACCCTGCTTCTCATAGGAGAAATCCGATGATAGAACGGCACACTGTGCTTGAAATTGCTCTCCCCTTGGGCCGAGGCTTTCTGACCCAGTCATTTGATCAGCCGGCTCCTTCCTTAAAGGAAATCCTCCCAAGAGACTTTCAGCCCCTGTAGGCAGTCCTACAAGTTCACCTGCCCAGCCTCAACACTGTGTAAATCAGGTGGAGGTGAAGCCAGGTTCCCTCCATCCTGTTGGCTTGGGCCACGGCTTCCCCTTTCTCAGTTCCGAAGTGCATTTCTCTTCCTCCCCCCATGATGCTTTCTTGTAGGGGTACAGGAAAGAGGGGGGCCAGACTTTGGAGGCTCTGTATAGGTATGGTGCTCTTTAAAAATCAAGACTGTAATTTCAGAGTTTACTGTTTCTTACTGACTTGCTTTATGGCATTTGCTTGGGTGATAAAGGCCCCCCCCTCACCCCTGCCCTCTCTGCCCTGCCAAAGAAATCCTCTTCCTCATCATTTTTATTTTTCTCTTCTTGTTGTGAACATTTCCCAATGTGAGATGAAAACCCAGATCAGATAAAATTGACAGGAACCTTTACTGTGAAAGTTCAGGATGCTAAAAAAAAAACAAAAGAAAACTAAAATGATTGATAACACAGGAGAGTCACTTTTCATAGTGTCCAGATGTCGTGAAAAAATGTAAGATCTACCTTAAATGCAGTAAGTAGCCTCAGGTGTTCTGTGTCCCAAATATTACTTTCAAATATATATATAATTATTTTCAAGTGAAACACTCAGAGATGAAAAGTAACCCCTGTCCTTCTCTCTTTCACTGCCTGGAGATAAAGCCCAGTTTGGTTTATTTCTGCCATTCCTTTTTAAAAAATAGTCCTTATATGGTCGTTTCTAAGCAGCAAAATAGTTGTGTGATTAAAATGTCAAAAGGAGTAGGAAAACTGGCCGCTGAGAAAAGTGTACTTGGAGATGTAACACAGAGGCAGGAGAGGGGTGGGGAGAGGCTGGTTCTAGGTTCTGGGTTGTGGACGCAGGTGACTGAGGGAGATGCCCCTACCCCAGCGCCCCGCCTGCCACTGGCACAAGCGCCTGGACAGTGTAAGGAGTGGCAGGAGCTCTCCTGTGCAGGCTGCCTGCTGGGCGCCTGTGTGACCACTTTGGCGGCATGCTTCCTGTTTCTCTTCATCCTAAGAGCCCTTTGTCTCTACGTTGAAGAGCCCCCTTTCCCCTGTATCACAGAGCAGAGGATGGGGGACAGAGGAAGCCGGGGAAATCGAGATGAGAAAAGAGATCCAGAGCTGTTATGAACTGGGTGTAGTTTATGATCGAGAACAATCCCCGTCCATCCTAAACCTTGTAAACGGGGCAGACTGGTGCCCCACTCAGGGCTGCAGACCCTGCTCAGGCCCTGACAGAGGAGTGGTCTTCCTTAGAGGGGCCGCCCACGGTGGGCTGTACTCTGCATACTTGATACCCCAGTGTGGCCCGTGGTTCCCACCATACCTGGTCACCTCATCAGAAGCTGCATCTTAAAGAGCCCCCCATGGTCTCCTTATGCCCAATTAAGCTTGAAAAGTGCCTTACACCAGTGCCTTGGGGCCCAGGAGTGATAGGGAGGGAAGGCCACTGCAGCAGGGAAGCATGCTAGCTTCTGGATGAGCCCATTTTTAAGCTAATACCTGAGAGTCTTGTTTTTAAGAGCCTCTTGTCTTAAACAGGAGCCAGCAAACTGTGCTTTGTGGGTAATTGTTACTATAGTATTAGCTTCTGGTTAATCTGGGGTAATTAACTTGATAGTGCTTGTTTTACATGAAGGGGTGAAGTTAATTTACTTTTTTAGGTAGTTTGTGCTTGTGTGTGTGTATGTCTTTTGTGTGTGTGTGTGTTGGGGGGTGTCCACTTAGTCATGTCTGACTCTTTGCAACCCTTTGGACTGGAGCCCGCTAGGCTCCTTTGTCCATGGGTTTCTCCAGGAAAGAATACTGGAGTGGGTTGCCATTCCTTTCTCCAGGGGATCGTCCCAACCCAGGGATTGTACCCGCGTCTTCTGTGTTTCCTGCATTGCAGGCGGACTTGGGAATGTTGAATGTGTCATTGTAAACAAAAAGCTGTGGGTAGAAAGGTGCTGGGCAGTTGTTTCCCCTGAGTAAGGGTCACGTGTTAGGGAAATGTGTTTTTTGGTTTTGATCTCTGTTGATGATGAATTTGGCCACTTCATTTAGAAGTTTTCCATTTCAGTGGCATAGAACTCAGTGTCACTGTGGCTTAATAGATGGCAGTTTAGTGTAAGAGCAGTGATTACAATGGCTCCTAACTGGTGTGGCCTCTGGTCGTCCCGTCTTGTGGTCAGTCTGGTCAGCTGCCCATATCACAGACCCTGATGCCCCTTGTCACAGAACAAGGGTAATGGTAGCTCTTATCTTTCTGGAGGGTGTGTACCTCCTATTAACTCTGATTCCTCAAGGTTCCTTCTTCAACCTGTTATTGATGTTTTCTGTTAGAGTAGGATCTTTCCTTGAGTGTCTGATGATTTTAGTTTGTAAGTACAAGGTACTAAAAAGCTGACTGAACGGTAGAGAGTTGTGTGTGTGTGTGTCTGTGTGGGGAAGGCTTTGTGGTAGAGTGATGGGTCAGGGACCCACCATTTCTTTGGGGGCTTGGCTCCAACTGTGATGATGTATAGGTCTTTTCTCCTCTCAGGGAGGAATCTCTAATCCAGGGATCCCTAACCTGTAGGATATAATGCCAGATGGTCTGAGGTGGAGCTGATGCAATAATAATAAAAAATAAGGCGCACAATAAATGTAATGGTACTTTAATCATCCCCAGACCATCTCTCCCAACCCCACCCCATCCCACCCCCAACCTCGGTCCATGGAGAAATGTTTGTCTTCCACAAAACCTGTGTCTGGTATCAAAAAAGGTTCCTCCTTGGTGTGCAGGCTTGCTGTCAGCATTTTCATAGCAGACAGCTGGGGTAGAGGGTGTGGCGAGATGCATCTGGGTGGGGCCCACCAATCCACACGGAGAATTTTTCTCAGTCCCTGGTTTAGTGTATCACTCAAGAGTTGAGCTCTTAACTCTCCATGGTCTTGGAATTCAGCCTTTCCAGGGAAGAATTCTGCATCCGGGATGAAGGAGGGAATGCTTCCTGGTTTGGGAAGGCGTTCTGGAGGGGTCTTACTTTCCTTTCAGTAGATTTCCAACCCATACTTCGGCATTCAACCCTGCCATGCCCCTGCCTTCAGAGGGGTCTGCTGTCTGTGAGGCTGAGCCCTCCCTCCCCCAGTCCTGCTGTGCTCCGTCCGTGCTCCTTGGCAGCATGTTTCCACTTTCAGAAGTTTGGTTTCTTGCCTGTGGTTGTCTTCCTTCCCCACTGGTCTCTCTTAAATCCCTTTACTGCAGCTTTAATGGTGTTTTGAAAGGGAGTGAGGGCGAACGAGCGTTCATCTGCTGTGTTTAATGGAAAGTGCCCAAAGAGTCTCTAACGAGCGATTGAGGGGGGAAAGAAGAAAACCTCTGAGTTATAAATTTATCCAGTTTTATAGCATTTGAGGTTCAGCTGTTTGTGAAAAGCAATTTATATAAAAGGATCATGTTGGAGAGCCGTGGTTTATATTCACTTCATAATATTTCAGCTCCTAGTAAAAGAGGAGATCAGAAACGAGAGAGTATGAATAGAAGATTTGCTGGATGTATAGCCAAGACCCAGGGTTGGGTGGTAGAAGGCCCTACTGCCCTGGCCTTTTCTATTGCCTATTTAATCTAGATTTCCTAGTTTTTATAAGTGCAGAGTGGTGATTTAAGTACATGGGCTTCAAACCTGCATGCACCTCAAAACTGTTTGAATTCCTTCTTTACCGTGCGTTGGCCTTGAGCAAATTGTTTCACTGATTTGAGCCTCAGCTTCCTGACCTAAAAATGGGGGAAATAGTGTTTTTCCTCCAAAGTTATTAGGACTGGATGAATTAATGTATGTAAGTCCTTACCCTTGTGTGGCCGTTGACTGCAGTTTTATTGTTTATTTTACATGCCAGGGCGCCTTTCCTTTCCAGCCTCACTGTTTACTGGGGCAGGCACTGTGCCAACCTGGGAGCCGGAGACACTTGACCTTTGCTCTCGGGGTATTCCCCTAAGAGCTGAAGCCCCCCTCATTGTTCTTTTAGCTCTGGGATGTACCGAAGTTTGAGCTGGAGAGGGACGGAGACCACATTTAAACCTAGGTCTGCCCAGCTCTAAAACAAAACAACTAATTGATTTACAATGTTATGTTAGTTTCTTCTGGATAGCACAGTGAGTCAGTTCAGAGGCTTTGAGCCATTCAGAGGCTCTGCTGTTAACACCATTGCCTTAGTGTTGAATATCTCCTACAGTGAGGGATCGACCTCTGAATAGAACACAGTTACAGGCAAACGGATGGGCATAGATGCTTTCCAAAGACTCTGGGTGATGTTGAGGTTCATATTCCAACCATTCCTAACCGTCATTGTTCATCCATGTGAAATAGTAAATGCTCTCCGCAGGAGAACATTTTGGAAGGATGTGTGGGATAGGTGGATTGCTGGGAAGTAGGTCTCTGTAAGTTATTACTATTCCCTGAGGAGTTAAGGTGAACAGAAACTTACAGGTACTTCATGAGTAGAGCGTGGTTGCTGTTTTGGGTGACTTGAATCATTGGACAATAATAATAAAAGGCTTTAGCTCCCTTCAGTTCTGTAAATGGAGAAGAGTGGATGAAGAGACAAAGGTGCTCTTGATCTCTTTTCCTATAAGGAGTGGTTTGGGAACCCAGAGTGTAGAAAATTTCTTGCATTTGTCCTGGGTCTGTTTCTGCCTGCCCTGTTCAGGTTCTTCCTAGTTGCTGTTTCCTTCACAGCAAATATCTTTGTTTCCCCTCTCCTCCTCAGTCTTCCTCTTCATGCATATTTATATATGGATAGATGTGTATTCTTAATAAAATCTGAATTGTATTTTGTTGTATAGCTGACATTTTCCACTTACATTCCTTCTGCCCATCCCCAGTAACTATTCCGTTTCAACCTTTAAAAACAGTCCTTTTCTGGGACTCCCCTGCCGGTCTAGTGGTTAATAATCTGCCTTTCAATGCAGGGGAATGCAAGTTCCATCCCTGGTCAGGGAACTAAGATCCCACATGCCCCAGCTAAGCCCGAAAACCACAAGGAAAGATCCCACAGGCCTCCACTGAGACCCAGTGCAGCCAAATAAATTAATTAATTAAAAAAAAAAAACAACAACCCTTTCTAACAGGGTTAAATCAATTATGAAGACAGCCATATGGTTAACTACTACATTAGTCATTTTAGAATCATGATTTCTAAAGTCTGAAATAATATCCTATTTGTCAAGCTCTATAAGCTTCTTTGATCTTGTAGCCTGTTTTCGGTTGTGGTACTATAACTGGCTGGGAATTAGATTATTTTTATGGTAGTGTAGACACTTTTGCAGTAAACCTTTAGGTGGCAGCATGTCTCACCGTAAACCACATTCTGAACAGAATTTCTCAGATGCATGAGACGTTTCGGGAGGATCTCAGAATCTGCCTGACTCCCCCTGTCGCATGCAGCGCCCAGGCGGAGGCCCTGGGAGGGCCGGGCTGTGTCTGAGGGCTGACCAGGAGAGAGAACTGAGACCCCTGTCTGCGACTCATCCTCCGCCTTCTCTCAGTGATGTGAAATGTTTCCTATCTCTGTAGCCTTATTAAAAGCACACTTTAAGTATAAGGCAACCAAGGAAAACAAGAGTCAAGTGGATGATTCCGGACCAAAATGTAATGGGATGTTTGAAAGGACCGCACAGAATAGGCAGTGTTTTTCGTTTACTTAGATATAATTCACATACCATGCAGTCCACTCATTTGAAGTGTACACTGCAGCAGTTTTTAGTATATTCACAAGGTTTTGTACCATCCCGACAACCTAATTTTAGATTATTTTTATCACCCCAGACTCACTAGCCATCACCCCGCAAGCCTGCACATCCCCCAGGCCCTGGTAACCATTCATACTCTGTTTCTGTAAATTTGCCTATTTTGGACATTCCATTTGAATGGAATCATATATTATGTGGTCTTTGGGGACTGGCTTCTTTTACTGAGCAAAATATTTTCAGGCTTCGCCCATGTTTAGCATGAATCAGTACTTCCTTTTTATTGCCCAGTGATAAGTATATCACGTTTTGTTGTCATCAGTTGATGGACATTTGGCTGTTAATGAGTAATGTTACTAAGAGCATTCATGTACAGATTTTTGTCTGAATGTATATTTACACGGAAGTGGATTTATTGGACCATATGTGTAACCTTCTTGGGAACTGCCAAGCTGTTTTGCAAAGTGACTGCATGTGTACATTACCACCAGCAATGTGTGAGGGTTTCATGTAGCCTAATTCAGAATTCCAGATTATCTGATGATAAGCTGGGGTTGAAGAGGTGGTGAGAGAGATGATTAACAGGCTCTCTTTGTCCCCGAATTGCATGCTGGACTGACTGCTCTGCCTTCCCTCTTCTATGTCAGCTGCCAAGAAAGCAGCCGTCTTTCCTGCCCGGCACAATTGCCATGTGTCACCAGGCTGATCAAATGCCTGCGTTCCATGGCTGCGCAGAGCATGTTGATGTTACAGCCTGGCGGTTTGTGATCCTTGCCTCCTGACTTTGGGGAGATACCAGGCAACCTGATCGTCTTGGTCCCAGTTAGAGACAAATTCCAAGTTAAAAACCTTCACAACGAGCCGCTCAGGTCCGAACATGTCAAAATCACTCCCGTGACATATACCAAAGACAGCTGTAGAGGCTGCATAGCAGAAGAGCTGCTTTTGTTTTTCTGAGTTTACATTCTGCGAGCTGAGCTTCCACCCATCTCTTTGGCAGCCCAGTCTGGACGTTGCGGCGTCTGTACTGAAATGACCGTGTGTGTGTTCACGGGAGGGGAAGGGGCTGGCTCTTTAGGCATCTCTGGGTTCTGGTGAGGACACACACTGTACATTCTGAAGCTTTGTTTGCAGCTGGAAAAAATTAGACACACTCAGATCTTTCCCTGCTACAGGTCCTGTCAGGAAGCCCAAGTATGTGGAAAGCCCCAGAGTGCCTGGAGATGCAGTCATAATCCCGTTCCGAGACGTGCCCAAGCCAGCAGAGCCCAGTGAGAATGGTAAGGATTTGTTTGCAATGATTTTCTCCCCTAAAGATTTTACACTGTGACACTCCACTTTTGAGGGAAACTTGAGTGCCTCTTGTAGGAATCCTTTGCTAAACTGAATATATCTGGGAAGTGGTTTTCCTTGGGCAGTTAGAGAGATCTGTTTAGCTAATGTGAATTCTTTAGATTGTATACAGTGTAGGAATAGTGGTACATATGCATTGTTTAAGGATTGAGACTTATTTCCTGTCAATTTTTACCTCACCAGTATGGGGGGATATAAAAAGTCAGCCAGCAGACTGCTTCCAAGATTTTTTTTTTTTTTAGTTCTCCATCGTTTTAGAATATTTTAACAACAGGCTTTGGCTGAAAAGCTGAAACTGTAGCTGGACAAAGCTTATAATACCTAGCTTTAGTAAAAGCACTTGGTAGCTTTTGAAAGCTGCTTATTTTTTTTAACATCAAAAGTTTTTCTTTAGAGAATGTTGAAGTTGAGACCAAAAAATCCTCCAAATTGACTGATACCTTTTCATGAGGACACTTTATATTTTGCTTTTTTCCTTCTATCTGAAAATACATGTAACAGACAAAAGCTCTAGCATTTCGTAGATATGATTAATAGCACTTAATTTTTTTTAATTGATTCAAGAATGGACCTGTTCGTTCCTTATTGTCAGTGGGGAGGTTTCCCCAACTCACAACTCTAAAGACTTTGTGTGTTTTGAATTTATATCCTATTTTGCTGCAGAAACACATGGCTAAGAATTCTGAGAAATATGGAGAAGCCTATTGTACCTCCAGTATGGACACAAGTTTCTGTAGTAATGATGAAAGAGAAAAATCACCTGTATTTCCACCTTAGAAGAAATGGCATCCTTGTCTCTCTAATTGTGGGTGGAACAGAGTACAGCTCTCCTTTTATTTTCTGCCACTGTGCGTGCATTTCCTGTGTTGGCCGAGGCATAGTGGGGGGTGGGTATGAAGTGTGAAATGTGATGGGAACATGGAGTCGGGGGGAGCGGTGACAATAAAGTTAAAAATGAGCTGAGTGGGGGGTTGGCAGGAAATGAAAGTCAGAAGGAGGTGTTCAGGCGGGTGGGGGCCGAGGTGGGACCAGCAGCCCCACCATTTTTCCTTCTGTCCAGGCATGCGGTCATTTGGTTTATGTGAGAGATTCACACCAGGATTTGTGCTGGGGAGGGGCAGGGCGCCAGGTGTGTGGTCTTGCAGAGGGATCCGTGGTGCTGTCTGGTTAGAACAGCCAGAGAATCTGCAAACATGAGGACCCTCCTGGCTGTGAATTCACGTGTGCCGGCTGTCTGTGGGCTGATCTGTTCTTTCATTTCCATTCTGGGTATCAAAAAGAAAATGAAAACCTGTTCCTCTGAAGTGAATATCAAGAATCTGAATTTACTGAGCTGCCTGCCCATTTCAGACTAAGCCTGCCAACTCTTGCCCTTGTCCCCATTTGCCTGTGGAGTCCTGGTTGGTTATGCCCCTGGCATTTGACTGGTGTAGACTCAATGATATGACCCCCTGTTCCATGGGCGAGAGTCCTGTTGAGGTCCTGTCTATTATTTAGGACTCCCCCTGGGGTAAGAATGAGGACAAATTTAGGATTTTTGTTGGGCAAAGAAATAAGGTTATAAATAATTCCCAATGTCAACTCTTCTCCCCTTGTTCAAGGCAGAATTGACTTTCTTAGGGGAGAAGGTGTTCTTATGCTTGGCTGCCAGCTGAGCTAAATTCAAGCACAGTGATTGATGTTGCTGGTGTAGCCAGCAGTCTGCAGACACGCTTACTCCTGAGACCCTTGCTCTTGGATTTAGGCTTATCCTTCTCAATGGGGACTGACATTGTGACATACCTGGGCTGCGAAAAACACCAGGGATTTCCAGAAGTTTGCCTAGAATTAAGAGGCAGGGTACATTTCCCCTCTTCTAGGTGTCTGGGAAAGGGATGTAGTTCATGCTTGTGGGCATGTGGTCTTTCATGGGTTGCTATGATGCTGGTGGGAGCCCCATCAGACTTATCTGTTGGTTGATGAAGAGGCGGTTGCCTAACAAAATTTAGCTTGATAATTAGTAAAGGATGGCATGTTTTGTAATTCCCCATAGACTCCTTTACATTTCTGTGGGGTTAATGAAGTTTGCCATATTAAAGTATAAATTTTATGTCCAGGTCATTGAATCTAAAGGCAAAGCTGGAGCAAACTGAAACTAATTGAGTCTGAGTATTCATCCAAACATGTACAGATGCATGATGAGCTAAATCCTAATTTCTAGGCTTTCATAGCAGTAGTATCACTTAAGTTTTAATTTAAAACTTGGGCTTATACTTTACATACTTCCTTTGGGCATTTTTTAAAAAAAAAGTCTCTAAGACACTCTTTTGGATGCTGTCAATAATAGCATTTTGGTATTCACCAGACTGATGAACTATTGAAAACAGCTCCTTGTGAAATGCTTTTGAAATTTTTCATGGATTTGTGAAATATCAGGTTATTCCTAGATGTTTGAAATACCCTTCCCAGACTAAACTGCCTTGCTTTATGGTTGTGTGGCTCCATAAATCCTTGACTCTTAGCTTTCTGAAATTTAAAGTAAAACAAAACCAGTGAGCACTTGGAATTTATTCATTAATTTATAAACAGCTGTATTTGTAATCTGCATATTTTAGCCATCTGGGAAGTGGGATATATGATATGGCAGATGAACATTTTTGTTACAAGGTAGAACCTGTTTATTAAAGTTTACACTAACCTGCAAACCTTTTCATGGAAAGGTTCTACTTTATTCAGTATTTTTAGATGTATTGGAAAAACAGCATTTTTTCTTAGTCCTCAAACAAAATACAATCCCCTTTTTCCTGTCAAATGATCCTAGTAAGCTTACATGTAGAATAAGTTCTTCACAAATAAGCTTCCTATTACTAGGCCAACATATTGTTTATGGGGAAAATGCCACCCACGGAACAATACCTCTGCCTTAAGGGAAAATAAAAAAACAGATAAATTAGGGAGGATTATTTAACTGTAATAGGATTCACAGCTACGTTTTTCTTGAATTTGGGGCAGCCATAATCTGTTCAGATTTGCTTCGATCTATCCTTGCTACTTGAGCAAGCTTTGATGGGAAAGGGTGAGAAAGTTTTAGTCTTATGAGTCATTGTTTGATGAAGATCAATCCAAAATATGATGAAACTTTTTTTCTAGCCATCTGGATAGCAAGTAGAAGTAACATATGAAACAGAAGAATAATTAAATGCAGAACTATATTACTGGGAGGAGTGAATCTTTTTTTAGATATGTTTCAGTAAATATTGATACCTCATGTTTTTGATGACTATTTTAGACATTCAGAAAAATGTAGAGAGTGAAAAAGGTATAAAGAATATGATACCTGTCTACCCACTACTCAGTTTAAGAAAGAAAACATGACTTTTTTTCCTCCTGATCACATTGCTCTTGCTTTCCCAAGAGGTAACTTTGCTCCTGCTAATTTAATTTCCATTTTCTTAGATTGGTGTTGCACCGCTTGACTAATGGTTGATTAAGGTTTTAGCTTGATAGAAGTGTAGAAGGGGAAACATCCCTGGTGTGTGTGCAGTGGAACAGAGACTAAAGTAGAATAGCCATTCGTTCTGCATTTCCTTGAATAAAAAATTCTTGTGCTGTGAAAAGAACTGTGTTGGATGCTATTTGAGCTAGCTTTTCAAGCATAGATCCTTTTCTCTTGGAGCCTTAGAGTCTGGGCAGGGATTAAAGACTTATATATACAGAGTAACTATAGTGTGGGGGCGGGGGAACAGTGTTGACTAATCTGAGCTGTGTGACAAATCCAGTGCAGATGACTTGCTTGGAGTCCTGTGCATTAAGATTCACCTGTCAGCAAAGTTTAGGATGGAGTAGGGGCAGGAACGGGACTGCAGTCATGGAGAATGGTTAGAGAATGATTTCAATAGTTACGTGAGAGACTAAGATCTCAAATTATCCATACAACATGGATCAGGAAAGAAGTGAGGGGTAGGAAGATTCCCGAGAGATTGCAAGGACATGGAAGCTGTAAGAGACAAAGATGATGGCTTCAGAGTTTTGAGACTACATTAAATGGACACTGGAAGAGAGGTACCTGTCCATTTCGGTTTGAGTTCAGTTCCAGGCGTGTTGAGTTTGAGATTTGGAAACATCCAGGCAAAGACGTCCTCTGAATAGCTGGAAAAATCAAACTGGGGCTTAAGAGTTCAGGAGGAAACCTGGGTAGCCTTTTGCCTAGAGTGGATGTGATGAGACAGGGTGTATTACACTAGGGAAATCACACTAGGAAATCACACTAGGGAAATCAGTCCTGAATATTCACTGGAAGGACTGAGGCTGAAGCTGAAACTCCAATACTTTGGCTACCTGATGTGAAGAACTGACTCATTAGAAAAGACCCTAATGCTGGGAAAGATTGAAGGTGGGAGGAGACGGGGATGACGACAGAGGATGAGATGGCTGGATGGCATCACCGACTTGATGGATATAAGTTTGAGTAAGCTCTAAGAGTTAGTGATGGACAGGGAAACCTGGAGTGCTGCAGTCCATGGGGTCACAAAGAGTAGGACACACAACTGAGTGACTGAACTGAACACTAGGAAAAAGGTCATTGGAAGAAGAGACCTAAAAACCTTTGATATTTTATTCTTGAGCTGTGAATAATGCAGAAGCAGCACAGCTAAAGGGTTGAAAAACCAACAAGACCACACAGTATCCGTGGGTTTCCCTTCTATCTGATGTGAAAGTTGTCACTTCCTTCCTTGGAGGACAGAATATGTGCCAAGGTAAAAAATATACAGGAAGCTTCCAGCTCAAGATGGTGGAATAGAAGGCCAGGCATTCATCTCCTCCTGTGAGAGTACCAAAGTTGCAGCTAGCTGTTGAACAGCCACTGACAGGAGGACACTGGAACCCACCAAAAAAAGATACCCCATGTCCAAAGACAAAGAAGAAGGTGCAGCAAGATGGTAGGAAGGACGTAATCGTGATAAAATCAAATCCCATATCCACCGGGTGGGTGGCGCACAGACTGGAGAACAATAATACCAAAGAAGTTTTCACACTATTGTGAAGGTTCTGAACCCAACATCAGGCTTCCCAGCCTGGGAATCCTAAAACGGGACTGGCAATCCCCAGGGAATATGACCTTAAGGACCAGCGGGATTTGATAATAAGCCTTCTAGAGGACTGAGGGAAACAGAGATGCCAGTCTTGGAGAACACAAACAAAATTTTGCCTGCACTAAGACTGCCAGGGGAGGGAAGCAGTGACCCCCCAGGAGACTGAACCAAAACTACCTGCTAATGTTGGAGGGCCTCCTGTGGAGGCGTGGGTTGGCAGGGGCAGAGGCGTGGGTCGGACAGGGGCACTGGAAGGTCCCCCTTGCTATATACCCTGTTGGAATTAGCCATTAACCCTACCATAGAGCCTGTAGACCCCAGGGCTGGGGTCAAACTCAGTCCAAACAACTACCAGGGAGGGAGCCCAACCCCCCCCCCCCAATCAGCAGATAATTGGATTAAAGCTTTACTGAGCAAGGCCCTGCCCACCAGAGCAAGACCCAGTTTTTCCCATCTCCAGTGCCTCCCATCAAGAAGCTCATACAAGCGTCTTAGCCTCCTCCATCAGAGGGCAGACAGAAGCAGCAAGAAGCACAGTCTCACAGCAGCTAAAACAAAAACCATATTATAGAAAGTTAGTCATGATGAAAAAGAAGAAAGTTATGTCCCAGATGAAGAGACAAGATAAAATCCCAGAGAAACAACTAAATGAAGATAGGCAACTCTCTAGAAAAAGAATTCAGAATAATGATAGTGAAGATGATCCAGGATCTTGGGAAAAGAATGGAGTGGAGGCAAAGATTGAGAAGATGCAAGAAATGTTTACCAAAGGCCTAGAAGAACTAAGGAACAAACAAATAGAGATGGATAATAAACTAGAAAGCATCAATAGAAGAATAACTGAGGCAGAAGAACAGATAAATGACCTGGAGAACAGAATGGTGGAAATCACTGCCATAGAACAGAATATAGAAAAAAGAATGAAAAGAAATGAAGACAGCTTAAGAAACCTCTGGGACAACATTAAATGCACCACCATTTACATTATAGGGGTCCCAGAAGAAGAGAGAGAGAAAGGACCTGAGGAAATACTTGAAAATAGCTGAAAACATTTTGAACATGGAAAAGGAAATATTAACTGAGTCCAGGAAGCACAGAGAGTCCCAGGAAGGATAAACCCAAGGAGGAACACACTGAGACACACAGTAATCAGACTGACAAGAATTTAAGACAGACAGAATATTGAAACAAGGGAAAATGACAAATAACATACAAGAGAACTCCCTTAAGGCTATCATCTGACTTCTCAACAGAAACTCTAAGAGCCAGAGGGAGCGGCATGATATATGTAAAGTGATGAAAGGAAAGAACCTACAACCAAGAATACTCTACCCAGCAAGACTCTCCTTCAGATTTGATGGAGAAATCAAAAACTTTCCAGACAAGCAAAAGTTAAGAGAATTCAGCACCACCAAATCAGCTTTACAACAAATGCTGAAGGACCTTCTCTAGGTGGAAAGCATAAGAGAAGGAAAAGACCTACAGAAAGTAAGCCCAAAATAATTAAGAAAATGGTAATAGGATCATACATATTGATAATTACTTTAAATATAAAGGGATTAAATGCACCAACCAAAAGACATAGACTGAGTGGGTGGTGGGTGGATGAAAACATGTGCATATATGTGCTTCCACTTACATCACTTTGCTCGACACCCCCCAAATGGTATATAATTATTTTATATTGTTAAGTTAGTCATATTCCCATTATGGCTTGCAATTGTAATTATCTTTTATTTTTTATTTTTATTTTTTGTCTGGCTATTGATTGTGAAAACATTTTTTACTTTTATGATGATGTAACTGTTACTTAATACCATTGTATCATGATTGGTCAACAGAAAAACAATAGACCTCTATCTCACCAAAGCTAGGATCTAATAGAAAAACCTGTAATTACTTTTAAAAATCCAGATGTGTGTCACAATTATCTTGAAATTTTTTGAAAAATACAAATGCTCAGGTATTACTTTTTTTCTACAGAGCTCCAGATATGTTTCTAGTGAGCAGTCATATTTAAAAACATCTGGACTATATGATAATCTTTTACTTTTATGTAGTTTGTTTCACTTTTTCTATTTCATATTCATTGCTACCATTTCATTTAGTTTATGTTCTCAATTTCTCCATCTCTTTTTTTTAAATGTTCTTTCTCAAGCCTTTATCAAGTGTAGTAGAAAAACTTTGTATATGTATATTTATAAATATGTATTATATATATCTTAGAAAACTTATGAATTTTTGCCTAAGCTAAAAAATTATGACATTTTGATTCCACTTGTTTGACTTAGTATGAGTAGAATGCTAGATTTCTAATTAAAAAATAGATATGCAACAAGCAACAAAGGTTCACTGTATAGCATAGGGAACTATAGTCAATATCTTGTAATAACCTATAATGGAAAATAATTTCAAAAATAATATATGTGTATTTGTATAACTGAATCACCTTGTTGCACACCTGAAACATTGTAAGTCAACTATACTTCAGTTAAAAAAAATATATATATATACACACACACATACACACACAGGGAAGTCGAAAAAGGAGATGGACCATTAAAAAAAGTTACTGTGCCTAATATGGCCATCTCAGGAGCCTTGGGCAAGTGAATGAGTGTAAGCTGTGAGTATGTGATAAAGAAATAGAATTGGTGAGGATCTCTTTTACCCACATCTCTTTTACCCCCAAGGAGTTGAGCAAGTAATGGAAGATGAGAGATCAGTTAGTAGGATGAGGGTATGTGCAATTATGATTTTATTTGTTATTTTAAAGAAAGAGAATTTAGTACAATTGAACATTTAAGGACTCTGCAAGTGTGGTACATGGACTTCTAGGCATCCCCAAGATCCTTGCAGGGGTCTGTGAAGTCACAGCTCTTTTCATAATAATACTTGATATTTCCATTTCTTTTACATTGACATTTGTGATGGTGCAAGAGCAATTGTTGGTAAAACTTCCAATGCCTTAGCACATGTCAGAGTAGGGGCATCTGCTATTATGCTAGGGCTGCATATGGGTTGTTCTTCTTTTTTTAACCACCACCCACTTGCATCAGAAATAATAGTTCACTGAAAAATGTCCTTGATGAAGCCCCCAAAATAATGAATTTTAAGTCCTGACCTTTTGACTATCTGGTGAGATGAAATTGGAAGTCTGCAGAAAGTGTGTCTACTGTGTGCTGAAGTATGATGGCTGTCTGAAGGAAAAGCAGATGTCTGATTGAATTGCAAGCTGAACTAGCCATTCAAAAAAAAAGGGGGGGAACATCATTTTTACTTGAAAGTACTCCTGACAAATCATAGTTACTCCAAATTGGGTATTTTGCATATATTTTCTCGAATTGGAACAAAATGAGCATGTTACTTCTGTGAAAAATAAACCACCTGACAGGGTTTAGTTGCGAATGATAAAAATTGACCTTTTGAGTGAAAATCAGGTTTGGGGGAATTTGCACCTGTCACAGTGAGCGTGATGGCTTCTCAGGATTTTTCTATTGAGATCTATGGTGATGTTAATGAATGTGGTATTTTGGTGTTGTATAATAAAATGTGTCAACACTTGCAAGAGCTGCAAAACCAGTATTTTCCAAATGACCCAATACATGGTGTTACAAAATCTTCCATGGGTAAAATCCATTTGAAGCATAAAACAAACCATTGGATTTTCTTGTAACAGAGTACAGAAAGTTCATTGATTCAGATTCAGAGTCAACACTGGAACTAACCTTTAAGAAATTGCTACTTGTCAAGTTTTGGGGCGGTATCAAAGAAGAATATCTGTAATTAACTGGAGAGGTTCCTCCCTTTCCCAAAGACAAAGCTCTCTGAAGCCACAGTTCTTCACATGCTTCAACCCAAAGAACCTATCGCAACAGAGTGAATGCAGAAATAGACATTAGAATCCAACTGTCTTCTCCTAAATCAGATGTTAAAAAGAATTTGCAAAAAGTTAAACAATGCCATTCTTAAGTAACTTTTTAAACTGAAAATATGGTTGTTATTCTAAAAATGTTATATTGTTAATGTGATTTTTAACTTAAAATTGACTAACATAGATTTTTAAATTCCTAGTTTTAATTTCTAACATGATGAATATCAATAGACACAATCCACATAAGCCTAAGCTCTTTGGAGTCCTTAATTTTTAAAAGGTGAGCTCTGACACCAGAAATTTGAGAACCACCAGCTTAGAGAAGGAGAAAATAAAAATAGATGAGAAAATTGATTCAGAGTCTAATTGTTATCTAGACTGAAGAGGATGAGAACCAGAGAGAAAAAGGCTAATTCAGGAAACATTTTGAAAGAGGAAATGGTAAGATTTGGTGACAGTTTCAGTATGGGATGCATGAAATGAAACACTTAAAGATAACTTATATGATAATGTCTCTCTAGGAAAATTAGAGATACCAAGGGAACGTTTCATGCAAAAGATGGACACAATAAAGAACAGAAACAGTATGGATCTAGAAGCAGAAGAAGAGGTGGTGAAATATACAGATGAACTGTACAAAAAAGATCTTAATGATCCGAATATTAAAAGAAGCAGAAGTTATTAAGAAAAGGTGGCAAAAATATACAGAAGAACTGCACAAAAAAAGATCTTAATGATCCGGATAACCACAATGGTGTGATCATTCACCTAGAGCCAGACATCCTGGAGTGCAAAGTCAAGTGGGCCTTATGATGCATCACTATGAACAAAGCTAGTGGAAGTGATGGAATTCTAGCTGATCTATTTCAAGTCCTAAAAGATGATGCTGTTCAAGTGCTGTATTCAATATGCCAGCAGATTTGGAAAACTCAGCAGTGGCCACAGGACTGGAAAAGGTCAGATTTCATTCCAATCCCGAAGAAGGGCAATCCCAAAGAATGTTAGTCGCGTAGTTGCACTCACTTCACATGCTAGCAAGGTCATGCTCAAAAAAAAGCTAGGCTTCAACAGTTCGTGAGCTGAGAACTTCCAGATGTTCAAGCTGGATTTAGAAAAGGCAAAGGAACCAGAGATCAAATCACCAGCATCCATTGGATCATAGAAAAAGCAAGAGAATTCCAGAAAAACATCTACTGCTGCTTCATTGACTATGCTAAAGCCTTTGACTATGTAGATCACAACAAACTGTGGAAAATTCTTAAAGAGATGGGAATTCCAGACCACCTTACCTGCCTCTTGAGAAATCTGTATGCAGGTCAAGAAGCAACAGTTAGGACCAGACCTGGAACAACGGACTGGTTCCAAATTGGGAAAGTTGTACATCAAGGCTGTATATTGTCACCCTGCTTATTTAACTTATATGCTGAGTACATCATGTGAAATGCTGGGCCGGATGAAGCACAAGCTGGATTCAAGATGGCTGGAAGAAATATCAATAACCTTAGATATGCAGATGATACCATTCTTATGGCAGAAAGTGAAAAGGAAGTAAAGGGACCCTTGAAGAAGGTAAAAGAGGAGAGTGAAAGAATGCACACTGATTCAAAATTCAACATTCAAAGAATTAAGATCTTGGCATCTGGTTCCATCACTTCATGGCAAATAGATGGGGAAACAATGGAAACAGTGACAGACTTTATTTTCTTGGGCTCCAAAATCACTGTGGATGGTGACTGCAGCCATAAAATTAAAAGACACTTGTTCCTTTGAAGAAAAGCTATGACAAATCTAGACAGTATATTAAAAAGCAAAGACATTACTTTGCCAACAAAGGTCCATATGGTCAAAGCTATGGTTTTTACAGTAGTCGTGTATGGATGTGAGAGATGGACCATAAAGAAGGCTGAGTACTGAAGAATTGATGCTTTTGAACAGTGGTGCTTGAGAAGACTGAGAGGCCCTTGGACTGCAAGAAGATCAAACCAGTCCATCCTAAAAGAAACCAGTCCTGAATATTCACTGGAAGGCCTGATGCTGAAGCTGAATCTCCAGTATTGTGGCCACCTGATGTGAAGAACTGACTCATGAGAAAAGATCCTGATGCTGGGAAAGATTGAGGGCAGGAGGAGAAGGGGACGACAGAGGATGAAATGGTTGGATGGCATCACTAACTCGATGGACATGAGTTTGAGCAAGCACCGGAAGGACAGGGAATCCTGGCATGCTGCAGTCCATGAGGTCGAAAAGAGTCAGACACTACTGAGCAACTGAACAACAACATGATAACTATGTTTTCATATTGCAGACTAGAAACCCGTTATTGACAGAACCAGATCAGGTGCCTAGATAGATGATCCTCTATAAATAATATTTTTGGAAATTCAAGGAGCAGGGAATGGTGATGGCTTAGGGGAGGGAGCAACCAGAAAGAAACTGGAAAAGCTTTGTGGAGAAGGCAAGGACAGCAACAAGTTGAGCACAAAGCAGGTCCTGGACAGGTAGAGGCAGAGATTTAACATCAGTCAAGGCTGTGTGGCACTTAACAGACTTGATCAGAAGTACTGTCTTGGAAGCTGATGTTAAGTCAGGGTTTCAAGGCTACATGCTAGTGAATGGGAGACATCATCAACAACACTCAGTGCTCTGTTGAGTTTGAGGAGGAGGAGAGGGGAGAAATGGCTTCTCTTCGTGGCATGATCATTGGTAATCCTGAAGGACCTCTGCAGTTGTAGTAAAGTCTGGCTTTAAGAAGAGGGAACTATTAGATAGGAAATGAGCAGTAGATGTGGGCCAAGTTGGAACAGTTTGATGCTCAGCCGAAGGAGGTAATTTGTTGTTTTGAAGGGATAGTGAATTCAGAAACAGTTAAATTAAGGCAGGAAAAATTCTAAATAGAAAAGTATTTTTATGTAAGAGAAACATACGCATATTAAACATAAATAGGGAGCCACGGGCTTCCCCGGTGGCTCCTATGGTAAAGTCTTTGCCTGCAATGTGGGAGACCTGGGTTCGATCCCTGGGTAGGGAGATCCCCTGGAGGAGGGCATGGCCACCCACTCCAGTTTTCTTGCCTGGAGAATCCCATAGACAGAGGAGCCTGACAGGCTGCAGTCCACGGGGTTGCAAAGAGTCGGACACGACTGAGCAGTCGACTAAGCACAGCACATGAAAACAGAAAGTGAAGTAATAATAGTGAGAAAATGGGCTCTTGGTGTTAAATTTGGTAGAAATAATGATCACCTTTGATACAGTGTCTTATTTCAAAGATATTTGGTTTATTAGGTGTTTCTCATATTTGTTTTGAACTTCACAATCAAAAAGAAGTGGATGATGGCCACTTCCATGATGAGGAAATTGAGGTTTGGAGAGGCTCACCCAGTAAGGAGTCCAGAATAGCTTTAGTGTGGAGTCCTTTCCTCTGAGCCTGTGGTGGGGAGGGTGAGGGGATGGTTATAAGGGGCACACACAGGTTTGAAGTTAGGATGGCGGTAACTGGGGAGACAGTCACTTTGTGACCGTACTTGGATGTTGGTGCCGTAACTGTGATCCAATAAGTGTGAATAGTTAGAAGGAGCCAGGGAGTGATTGAAGAAATCGCCTTTGCTTTTCTCCACATGATTATTCCACAATGGTTCGAAAGCAAGGATTGCCTGAGAACATTATCGGGAGGACAACCACTCTCAGCTTACTTATGGGATCCTAGGGAGCGTGAGGCTGATTGCTCTCTCAGCTTCAGATTACAGCCATCACAAATGCGTTGGATATTTATTGGGTTGACCAAAAAGTTTGTTTGGATTTTCCATAAGATGCTACAGAAAAACCTGAACAAATTTTTTGGCCAACCCAATAAATGTATGAGATAGCAGAGCATTGCCAAGAGATGAGGTCTTTCTCTCCAATCCTCAGCCCATTTGTATTGGGTAAAGTAACCCATAATTGATGAGTGATTTAGTATTAACCACATGAATGGAAATAGACTATCTAGAGTATCCCATTTGGATTTTGGTGTGGAAGTCATTTTGGAATCATTAGCTCAAAGAAAATTCTTTCTGATTGTTCAGATTTCAGTATTTGGTGCCTGACGATGAAAGGAGAAATGCATTTCCATTTCATAGTCACGTATATGAGTGTGTGTTCCCAGGCAGCTCATCTTCCCCAAAATGGCAGTGTCATACTTCACCCAGGAGTCCTGCCAGAATGAAAAGTTGAGCAAGAGAGGGCCCTGTGCATTAGGGAAGGAAAGATGAAGACAGCTTGATGTGGATTAAGGAATTCAGACTGAAGGGGACGTCTGAGGAGAAGGTCGCTAGGATGACATTTTAGTAGAAAGAGTAAGATGGAAAGACAGTTGGAAAGCTTTTGGAAGAAAGAAAATTGCAGTGTCTTAATGGATGCCAAAACTACAGTACAGAACATTTGTTCATTCATCCCAAACCCGGGTAGAGTTTTGAAGCTTTGGTAACAACAAAGTTCAGGTTGAACAGTTAAGAGAACAAGTTAATGATGAATTTGGATGTCCTTTGTGTATCTGGGCAACTGTGATGGCCACTGCTCCCCAACTTGCCTGAAGGGGGATAGTTTGGATGACTAGTTGTCTTTGAATTTGTGTGTGCACGCGTGCACACACACACACTTAAACTGAAAACCTTGACAGTCTGGTGTGAATCTGCTATCCTAACCCACCCTGCTGCAGGACCTGCATAGGATGCTGGTCTCAAAGTTGACAGTTGTGGTCCTGTTTGTCAACAGAGTGAATTCTGTGACAGCAGCTGCCAACTGGGAGTCATTTCTGGCTCTTTCCTCAGAGTGTTTCAAGTTGAACCAGAAGGTAGACATTCTGGGGCAAGTCACAATTGGGTCACAGTGTAGAGATTGTTTTGAAAAGAAAGGGGGGTGTGGAGGAGGGAAGTGGCTGAATCCTGGCCCCTCACCCACTTCTTCCCCTTTCTAGCTGCATCCTGTTCTCCCTCCAGTCCAGCTGCCGCCTAAGATAAAGTGGCTGCCCTGCTAGAGCCTAAGGGTGAGGAGGGCGGCACGGATCCTGTTCTGAAGTGGTCCAGCCCTTGGGTGTGCCTGGACTCTGCTGATTTGGTTGGGTTCCTGCTTTCCTTTCACCGGTGCCCATGTATCTTAAGAGTGAGAATGTGGTTGGAGATCTGTGGTGGGAAGGAACCTTCTGTAGGGTGGCTTTGAGGGTGTGGTTGGCCCGCCCTGGGGTGGCTCCCTTACCCCTGTCATTGGCTTGGCGCCACTGCTCTTTCATGTTAAGAGTTTATCTCAAATGATCCAGAAACATCAGGGCTCTTTCAACCCACAACAATCAAGTCTTGGTTAATTTTACCCCTGCAGTATGCTAGAGCAACTGAAAAACATCCAGGCTGGGAAACAGCTGTTCTCACCCTAAACATTGGGAGCTTTTGAGAGCAGGCAAGGGCAGGGGTACTTTTCCTTCCTTGAGGATACAGCTGATTTAACTCCCCTTGTAGCTGCCATCTTGCAAGCATGACTTTGCAAAACTGATATTGTGGGTGAGGATAATAAAGATGGTCTTTCTCAGCTCTGCTTATATTGTCTTTTGAATTTTCTTACCAAAGGCAGAGTTAGCATTGAACTCTGGTGATGATACTGTATGTCAAAGGTAATATCTCAGATTTGGTTTTTCCTCATTTTATGTTTCTATAATCTATTACCCATTATCTGCAGATTTCCACATCCAGGGAACATTGGTTCATGAATGTATGGATCTAGGTACCTAGACAATTAACAAAAAACAACAAAACATGAAGATGAATGACTGTTGCAGGTTGCTTGCTGTTCTTAAGTTCTAACTGTGTAAGGACGGTTCCTTTATACATTATTTCATTCCCTGATGGAAGCTGAGCTGGCTTAAATCTGTAAGAGAGGTGTTAGAATGAAGTGAACATCATTTTGTCAACCATAATTAAGTTCCCTTAGAGTTTGGATACAAGATTAACCTACAGCTCAACACTTAAATCCAACAATAAAATTCTCTTGAGTGCACAAAGCACGATGACCAACCTTAAGGAGACCAGAGGAAGGCATGGCTTCCAAACATGCCCTGTGACTGTCACGTGGAACATGCTTCCAGCATTACTATGGAGTGTGCTGAAAGCACATCCAGTTTTTCTACGTCTCCTCGTGGACAGCAGGGTGTATTACGGGGTCCTGTCTCTTGGGACACAGTTTACTGGGACTTAAGATCTTTGTTTCAGCATGGATCCCTGATGGCTGACCCTTGGGTTTGAATCCTGGTTTTGACTTTCACTCCCATGGATTGTGCTCAGGAAGTTTCCACTGGCATGGTTGTGCCCTTGCCTTGTTTAATGAGAGCTGGCATTTCAGTTTTCCCCCAGCATCCAAGTGACTCTGCCAGCATGCCACTTGGATTTTACTTTATTTCAGCCTTCTGTGGGCATTGGACACATGGTGCCCTTCAAGAATAAGATGCAGAGTAGGCCTTTTTCTGCCTTTGGTGTCTCAGGTACCCATTTCTCATGACATGGAAGTAGGACTTGCTATCAGATAATGATACTGTACCTTTGGATTCAGGTCAACAATTTCACCCTGTGCATTTGGTTTTTCCCTTTTACTGTTTTCTTAACCTGTCACAGTCTCTTAATTAGAATGTATTGCTAGGGGACAGGCAGCACTGTCAAACGTTGTGCATTTTATAGAAATACACAAAAGCACCAGACAAGCAGCTGTAATGCCAAGTCCTCCAGATGCAATACTGAAATTCCTGAGAGGGGTGTCTTCATTGTTTTCTTTCTTTGTTCCAGAAGCAAAGGCCGATAATGAACCGAGCTGTTCGCCGGCAGCTCAAGAACTGTTGACAAGGCTGGGATTTTTACTGGGAGAAGGGATCCCAAGTGCCACACACATAACCATTGAAGAAAAAAATGAAACCATGGTAATGCCCAAGGAAGACACTGCATGTCTTATCTGCTCAGAGGATGAATGACGGCATAATTGTCTTGCCTCCTCCCTGAGTGGGGAAGTTGTTGTTCAGACCAGATGAGTCTGGGCCATTGTGTATTGAAATTCATTTCAACAGTTTGGTTGTGATCCTTTGTACTGGGGGTGGGGAGAAGCAGAGGGTGCAGACCTTATAAAAATGTCCACATTAACCTTCTGGTCACCACCCAGAGGAGAGTAACTAAATGAAGTGGCCGAGAGAATTCCTTAGGAATGATACTACTTTTATCTTTATAGCACCATTCTTTTCATCCGGCTGCTTTGGTATGCACTTCCCTGTGCTTTTTTTTTTTTTTATTGGTTGAGACTTTGGAGGGTCAGTGGGGTGAGGAAAAGATTTATAGGAGATGAATGGAGACAAAATAAAATAAGATCAAAAGGTTCATCTTTGGAAGAGCACTCCCCTTCCTAGGGAACAGCAGCCTGCCACATCCGAGATGAGAAGTGTACCTCTGAATAGCAATGAGAGGCCAGAGCCTCTGCCCCTTTGAGGGTCTCTGCGAGGGCGTCAGGCATTGATTGAGATCGCAGTGGCCACCAGTCTCCTTCCCTGGATCGCAGAGCCCATAAATCTTCCAAAAATTGAATCAGGTTGCCGTGCTCGTGAAACATTACAGAAACAGAGTTCCCAGATTTTCCACACAGAGGTCAAAGAACCCATTTGTCTTCTGCAGAGTTTAAATGAAAGGAAGTCTGCCTGTTTGCTGTTTCTGCTTTACAAATGTGCATTCCCACTAAATTATTTCCAAGACTGCCCTCTTAAGAAAAAAGATCACAGAAAGGCGAACAGAACTAGGGAGATCTCTCTTTTAAATTTTGGAAGACTGTATATATTAAGATCCCTGGATTGTAAAAAAGAAAACCTGTTTTCCATTTTCCTGTTTGTTTTTGATGCTAAAACCATGAAGCTACAAAGGGGTATGTAGACGCGCTAACTCCTCCTTCCGTTCATCTTGCAGTGCACAGCTCTGAGCCAAGGCATCAGCCCTTGCTCCACTCTTACAAGCAGCACCGCCTCTCCTAGCACCGATAGCCCCTGCTCAACCTTGAATAGCTGTGTCAGCAAGACGGCAGCCAACAAAAGTCCCTGTGAGACCATTAGCAGCCCTAGTTCCACCCTGGAAAGCAAGGACAGTGGAATTATAGGTAAGACGCTCACTGCTCAGTCATGTGATGGCTCCATGCATTTCAGCCAGAGCATTCTCCAGGCTCTTCTTAAGAGGGTGTTAGCGTGTGCAGTCTGTGACGGTCAGCCTGCCCGGACTGCCCTGTCCTTTGCAGATAGCACTGGTTCCACGGACAGCTGAGCGGTTGAAGCATTGGCTTTTATATTCCTTGGTGTTTATTTGATAACCCTGGACTCATATGGTAAAAAATTTTCCACATCATGTCTGGCCTGTGACATTATAAAAATTTTCCCTTGTCACTAATCCACTTGATGGGTATTGGGTTTGTATAGGACACACCACGGGACCATGAAGTCCCTGCATATTGAGAAGTCTTCCCAGCCAGATCTCAAGGTCACTGATCTCCCCACTTATGTCTAGGTATTCATTCTTTCGTTTCTTCTAATGGCATCTGACCACTGTCTGAAGGCCTGGAGCTTCTAAGTCCACCGCCCCCACCCCCACACCCATGCCTGCAAAGTACTTGTGGATATCCTGAACAGATTGTCTGGAGACGCAGAGTATAGTTGTGACTCTTACACTGGTTGGCTAGGTGACACGAATGTTTAGTTGAGTTATTTGCATACTTCTTTTGAGGAAATCATAAATGAGTCTTCTGATGAGTTCAGTAGTTTCTTAATCCCAGGTGCACAATAGAATCAACCAGGGGATTTAAGAGCCCTTGTTTTTACCTCCCATCCCAGAAGGAACGCGTTTGCATTTCTGCAGCTGGGCCTGGGTGGCGGTGTGTCCTGGTCTGCAGCCTGGTGCCTTGGGGGTGGGCTGTTCCGGCTTCCTATGCTCTCAAGCCATGCTGCTGTCTGACACTGATGCCTTCCTGCAGCTCAGCCTTTTCCCTGCTGCTGAGCGATGCACGTGTTTTTGAGGGATATGTTATGTTTTATTATTGGAATGAACCCCGCTTCCTTCCACGTTAATATGTAACCAAATGCAGTGGCATTTAAGCTCTTGGTTTTCTTCAGTCACCTGTAATTTCTTTCATGTGTAATTTGAAAAACCAAACTGCAGGTTCATCCAGTTTGTATTTTGGAGATTGCCTCAGAAGATACGTGAGCTACCTGGGTGGGGTCATGGCATTCTCGATGTTGCCCTTGTAACAGCTCTTGTGAGGGGCCCTGAAGCAAGAGGAAGGCAAGCCTGTTCCCTCAGTTATCTCTTGGATCAGGATTTTCAGTGGGTTTTTGTTTCATTTTTCATTGTCTCATTGAGATATAATTAACTCATCCATTTAAACCTTTGAGTAGCTTGTGTTTATTCAGAATTGTGCAACTATCACCACGATCTGATTTTGGGAATATTTTTACCACTTCAAAAAGAAACTCTGCACCCTTAGAAGTCACACCTCGTTTCCCTGCATACACCAGACCTGCTCACTGGGTAATCTACTTTCTGTCTCTGCAGACTAGCTCGTTCTGGAAGTTTCATATGACTGGTTTTTGTAGCAGGTCGGAATTCTCTTCACTCCACCTCAAGCCCTTCCAGTGAGCTTATTCTTCCAATTCCCTTTTCTCTTTTAACTCTGCTTCCCCACCTGCTATTTTGTCTAACAAGTTTTTCCCAGTGTTACTTCTGTTTTCATGTCCCATCTGTCTCTGAAGTGTCCACCATTGATGGATCTCTGGTACTGATTCTGTGATAGCCAGATGACTTTCTTTACAGTGTTCTTAGCTCTTCTGCAATACCCTTTCCTCCTCAGAGTTTGTCGTCTTTCAGGAAATTGGCCAGTGCTACAGGTCTTTTAAAAAACTTATTTATTTTTGACTGTTCTGGGTCTTCATTGCTACACACAGGCTTTCTCTAGTTGTGGTGATTGGGGGCTGCTCTTCATTGTGGTGTGCAGGCTTCTCATTGTGGTTTCTCTTGTCGCGGAGCATAGGCTCTGGGCTCGCAGGCTCGGTAGCTGCGACTTGCAGGCTCTAAAGCGCAGGTTCAGTAGTTGTGGTGTGTGGGTTTAGTTGCTTCACAGCATGTGGAATCTTCCCAGACCAGAGATTGAACCTGTTTTCTCTGCGTTGGCAGGCATTCTTATCCTCTGCACCACCAGAGAAGCCCTAGTTTTTTATTTTTATTTTTTTAATAGTTTTTTCTCTTCATTCTGTATTGTGGCATTGACATCGCAGCCTCTGATTATAACCAAGCCAGTTTCTTGTTTTGACAGAAAACTTTTCAGTGACAGAAAACTACCCACGTTCATTCTCTGCCTCTGTCTGTTTCTCATTAAGAGATGTTGCTGCAATTTTAAAGGTGTCCTAAAGAGGGAAAAGTTGCTGGTTTGTTTTTTGTATTATAATTGAGTGAGTGAACTGCAGGAATAGCAAGGCTCTCAATTAGTACTTGATTTAATACAGTCCCTGCTGAACCCAGAATGGTTAGTGCCCTTATAATGTGCTGTCCATTGTATCTCAATATTTTCAGTTTACTTATTCGTGTTTTCTTATTTACTGTTATCTCCAGTATTCTTGCCTGGAGAGTTCCATGGACCATACAGTCCATGGGGTCACAAAAAGTCAGATATGATTGAGTGACTTTCGCTTTCCACATGGTTAGGGGGTCTCATCTATCTTATTCCCGCTATCTACTGGGCTCCTAGCATGGTGTTGGGAATGAGAAATTAAAGAAAGAGAATTATGGCTGCTGTCAAGTTTCATTGAAGGAGGGAATGGTTTAGTTGGTTTGTAAAGAAGCTGCGTGGGATTCCCATTCCAAGTCGGCATCGTCTTTTCACGCCATCTGTACTGTAAGTTGTGTCTTGTCGTTAAGCAACTCATTTCATATCATTGAGGATGTCTTTCATTCCTTGCCTAAAGTCAACATGTTCTCTTAACTCAGCTGAACGTGAAAAATGCTGACGATTGAGATGAAAGTGGGAGGAAGTGGGAGGTGGTGCCTAAGTCCTTCTTTCAGCGAAGACCTCCTGCTCCGGGAGTTTGTGCTTCCTGCCTGGTTCCCTGAGCTCCTTTAGGAAGCCAGGCCCGTAGGTGGCCGAGAGGGAGAAATACTGTGCTGGTGACAATGTTCCTCTGTTCTCTCTCCTTCAGACCTGCAGAATTAGAACCTGCTGCCAAGGGACACATTGGAGGTGTGATAGGGAGGAGAAGGGAAAAAAAGCCTTTCCTCTCCAGCAGACCTAGCCACAGCTCTTTGAAAAGGTGGGCGTGGTTGGGCCAGAGGAGAAAACAGCTTCCTCCTGAATTGATAACAGGGTATGCAGGTTCTGTCGCCTCTCTGGGCAGCAGGCATCTGTGACTCAGTTGTGGTTTGGTGATTGCTGGGGGTGGAGCGTGAAGAACATGTCTGTCTTTATAAGGTGTAGCCTGGGAATGACAACCTTTTGGGCATCTTAACTGTTCAACAGAGTGAAATATTCAAGAACACAGCGATCCCAGTGGGCAGAGATGAAGGCGAGATATCTTGGCTTCCTGCTTTGGGAGGCCTGGCAGCTGCTTGTCAAACAGGCTGGTTAAGATTCATGTTCCAAGTTACACGGGGCCTGGAGAAGGGCGGAAGAGGCTTTCCACTTAATCTTCCATTTGAAGTTGTTTAAGACTCCTCAACCTATGGAGCTCAGGCTAGAATAGCAAAGGCCTGGGGGTGGGCTGGCGTAAAGAGTGCACAGCTGTCGCGGCATTACAAGCTTTGCGGAAGTTGTAGGCTCCCATCCAGGGCTCAGACCTGAGTTCCATGTATAGTATTAGCACAGTTTATTTAGAGGAAACTTCTAACAGTGCTAAGCCATCCTTAAAAATTCCCAAACCTCCCCCTCAACCTCCCCCTTATTTAAGCCAACTTCAGTCATGCTGATACTATTCAGTCTAAATATTTTTGACCAACAGATGCTGTGAAGGGAGGCTTGTGTTCCCACATGCCCAGACAGCCTTCTCAGGCTGGCACAGGGTGCCCGGCCTGGTTCTGTTTCTACTGGTTTTGATATATTGCAGATGAGAATTTCTTTTTGGAACTGCTAAGTAGGAGAAAGGGCAAGCTATTGACCAGTAGAGGAGTTGATTGGACCCCTTCCTATCTCCTGGAAGAGACCCTGATGCTGGGAAAGATTGAGGGCAGGAGGAGAAGGGGATGACAGAGGATGAGATGGTTGGATGGCATCACCAACTCAATGGACATGAGTTTGAGCCAACTCCAGGAGATTGTTGGTGAAGAACAGGGAAGCTTGGCATGTTGCAGTCCATGGGGTCGCAAAGAGTCAGACGCAACTTAGTGGCTTAAAAACATCATCTCCAGTCTCTTAGATCCCCTAGAGAGGGAAATGGCAACCCACTCCAGTATTCGTGCCTGGGAAATCCCATGGACGGAGGAGCCCTGGCAGGCTGTAGTCCATGTTTGCAAAAGAGTGGGACATGACTTAGCAACTAAACAGCAGCAAACTGTGGAGCGAAGGCTTAGCAGAACCCTCACCACCTCCTACTCCACCTTCATTGTGTTGTGCAGGATTGTGTGCAGGATTGTGTGCAGGATTGTGTGCAGGATTGTGTGTTTCAGGAGCTCCAAGTTCTCCCAACATAAACTTCTTTAGAAGCTTAATAATTCTGTCATGTAGAAATACTGTCTAAGCTAGATGAGATTAACTGAATTCCCTACAATGTCTTTTTTTTTTTGTCCCTAAGGTAAATTCCTTATTCTTAACATATTGAAATTATTGATATTACCTAGAAGTTAGTGTCTGATTTTTAAATCTGCAATGTGAGAACCTCTAAATGTGACACCAGCTGTACTCATTCACTTGAAGCAGCTTTTCAATTACTTGCTTTGAAAAGGAAGACTTTATAAAGAAGTTGCTTTTAAAGGTATTTCCTCCATGACTGTAAGAACATTTTTTCTTAGTGACACTCTCTTGAATATAACCGGCTTCCAAGTGTTACAAATGGAAAGTCATAGATTATGATCCCCAGCTGAGAAAAAAGTGAGGTACGGGCTGACCTTAGGAATATTGCAGGCTTGATTCCAATCTGCCATAGTAGAGTGAATGTTGCAATAAAACAAGTCACAGAACTCTTTTTGGTTTCGTAATGAGTGTAAAAGTTGTTTACACTGTACCACAGTCTGTTAAGTGTGCAATAGCATTGTACTTAAGAAAAGTTACATACTTTTATTAAAAGATACCTTATTCTTAAAAAATGCTGACCATCACCCGTGCCTTCAGCGAGTTATCTTTTTTTGCTGGTAGAGGGTTTGAAATATTTTGAGTTACCAAAATGTGACTCAGAGATACAAAGTGAGCACATGCTGTTGGAAAAAGGGCATGCTTGGATTTACTCGATGCAGGGTTACCACACAGCTTCAATTTGAAAAACACCAGTTTTTGCAAAATGCAATAAAGCATAATATACCGGTATGTGTAGTCATTCGAATATGTGTAAAAACCAATCTGATTTTAAAAAGTCACGAAAAGCTCTATTTGCTTCAAAGATATTGTTTGATTTTTATGTATTTCATATGATCAGTATTTTATGTTTGTATTTATTTCAAAGAAATGGGCCATTTATTTCAAAAGAAAGAGGATGGGTATTGGATGAAGAGAAAGACACAAAACTCAGTTTTCCTATCAAGTTTTAAAATGTTAATAAATCCTTCCTATCCATTAATGATAGAGGTGCCCAGGAGGATTTCCAGGTAGCCATTTAAAACATCCTGGCAGAGAGAGAGGCCTTTAGAGGTTAACCATTCCTTCCATTTGCTTTCTCTGCCATCTGCTTCTACCTGCTGACACTTACAATCTCCAGATGACTTTGGTGGTGTGTTGGATTTGTTGAGAGCTGGTGTTAGAACAGCCCTATGAAGGGAGGGGAGAGGAGGGCATTCCACGTGGAAGATGGCCTGACCTCGTGTCTCACCTCTCACCCCACCATCTCCCCACCTCCTGCCCTGCTCCCCAACAACTGAGCCACCACATTCCACCAGGCCAGATAGCTTTCAGGATGATTAAATGCTCAGTATTTGAAAAGGGTGAAGCAAGAACTCAGACTCTGCCTTTCCCCTCTCTCTCGGGGGTGGGGGAGGGCGCTTGCATTTGTTCCTCCCCTGCTCTCTTTGAAGTGGGGAGGCAGGTATACATTTAGGCAGGGGAATATCCTCACAGAAACATTGCTCCTGCACAAGTGGCTTGTGGTGAAATACCGATAGTTGATTATGATCCTGCTGATCCTTGCTAGAGTTTGATAATATTTGTTTTTCTGCCCAGTTGCTTAGGACATAAAGAAAAGTGACTGTGGGCTGACTTTTATCTTCCTGCATCTCTCTTCTCTGCTCTCCTAGGCTTGTAAAATGAAAGTAGTGCCAGAGGAAGTGTTAGACCTTTCATTTTCTGAACTTTGTGTCCCAGGGGAGGTGATCAGATGCAGAAAGAGGCACACAAAGAGGAATTAATTGTACTTTATTTTCATTTTTAACTTGTTGTCAATCCTGCCCTTTTGATTTTATGCTAATACTGCTTTGTTGACACCTGTATTGCCCTGCTTTGAAATTGATTTGGTAATAACTATTTAGAGTGTTTCAAATCTGTGTTAATATTCATTTTGCTACACTGCCTGCAATTTAAAAAATCATCCTTAATTATAGAAGCTTTTTAATCTCTTGGGTGAAGGAGGAAAATTTGCCTTTACATATATTATTCAGTAAGGCCCTTAATGGGAAAGAAGTCCTTGGTGGTGATGTGAATCAGCAAAGCGCCCGCCGTACTTGAGTTCAGACCATGGTGGGAGTTCCCAGGCTGTTTTGTCTGAAGCATTTATGGACACCAACTGCATACCAGGAGCACATTTGTTGAGTGCTGGGACGATAGAGATAGTTACAGCATCTGCTTTAAAACTTGTCTCCCTGTGGAATGACAGAATGGTCTCCTGCCGTTGGAGACCTGGGCAAGCTGTCAACTGCTGCAAAGGGTGTAAGACAGGGCAGTGCTCTCCAAGGGAGGTGTTTCCCGTGGATAATACCAACCGCTGAACGTGAGTGCCTTATGCTCTTTCCTGGAAGGGTCTGGAACTCTGTGGCGTCAGTGGACTCAATGAGAAGTTCCGTTGTCTAGGCCTTCAGTGCTGAGGGTCTGTGAGCTGTACTAGTGCACAGTGACGTGTGCTGTTGCCGGAAAACTTCATGTTGTTCGAGTCTGCAGGCTTCTTTCTGGAGGCTGCTACCCGCCCTTTCAGACAGAGTCTGGAGCCAGCGGGGCGAGGCTGAGGCTGGCCGGTGTGGCCTGCCTGCCCTCCCCTGCGCCCTGCCCCAGCTGCCCCTTCAGGTGTCTCTGCCTCAGAGGCCGGCTGAGCCCTGCTGGGACCACGTGGCTATGACTCGAGTCCCGGCCTAGCCGCCTGGCACAGCAGAGCGCCTTGTGCAACGCGGTGGGCGCTGAGCCGGAGACTTGGGGCAGAGATCTGCCCGTCACAGGACCCTCGGCGGTTCCACAGGGCTGTCCAGGGGAGCCTTGTGCTGCTGTCCAGGCAGCGTGGTGGGAGGAGAAGCCAGAAAGCCCCGTGGAGCCAGAGGTAACTCAGGGCCCCCTCCCTGCATCCTGCCAGGTGAGCACCATCAGCCCGAGTGTCTTCACTGGAAGCTGTGCCTGCCGGGCTGCGGGAGGTAAGAACGTCACCCAGGCCCCAGGCGGACGAGCCCCAGACTTTGTTCCTGTGGTTTGTTAGTGTGTGGGCGGGGCGGAGGGAGAGGCACCGGCTGGCATTTCTGGAGGTTTCCTGCAGACTGGGTTCATCCTTGCAGTCTTCCCTGGTGTCTCCTGGGGAAATGAAGTGTGTGGCCTGGCAGCCTGAGCGTGCGTGGTGTGAGTGCACAGCAGAGGAGGGCAAGCGGCTTTTGGGTCCAGAGCTCCAGGTAGTGGGCTTGTGGCTTCTTGGACCTGTCACCTTGATCTTTCCCTGATTTTGATCTCGGTTAGACAGTGTTCCCCTCCCAGAGTTGCTAGTGATCTTCATCCGGGTGGGTCCAAGAAGGCGGTGTCTGCACTAGCTGGATTTTCCTTTTTTATTCACTTCTTCTCTTCTCTGACTTTCATAAGCAAGCAATCACTTTCTTTTTTGTTTCATCTTCAATTTACTGGTCCCTTATTTTAACTTTTAAACTCTTCCTCTTAACCATTAAACTGAATATAGAAGTTGAAAGATGTTTGTCTGGGTTTTGTTAGTGGTATTTTATTTTTCTTCAGTTGAATGGGGAGGACAGCATTCTCATGATATAGGAGGCACCTGACATGTGCCCTTCTATCTGATTTTTCTCTACCACCTACAGAGAGACAAAGGGCTCTCTTCATAGATCCCTGGCTTTGAAAATGGAGAGTGCAGGACAATCTATGGGATGCTTAAATTTTTTTTTTCAATTTGGGGGTGTTTAATAATCTTTTCAAAATGATGTTTTTGTGTATGTTTCATATTATAATAAATTAGTGTAGTCCATGAACATAATTTGTAAATACATGTATGTGGGATGTGTTCACAAGCTTTTCTAATCCTGTGATTGGAGCAGTGCAGAGCATCATTCTGGAGCCCAGTGAGGCTTCAGGTGTTCCGGGGCTTTCTTGCCCATGGGACTGTTAGAAGTACTGAGTGAGATATGATGGAAGTTTAGAACAGGGCCTGTGACCGTAAGCACTATTATAATATTCATGTTAGCCACTATTGTTGTTCTTATTTCCTAGGGATGCTTATTTATTTATATTCCATTCCTCCCTAGTGGATTTGAAATGCTCATAGGCATTTACTAAATCGAGATTTTTCTTTTTCAAAGAAGGTATGGGTGGAGGAGGGCTTCCCCGGTGACTCAGCAGTAAACACTTCTCCTGCCAAGGCAAGAGATGCAGGTTTCAATCCCTGTGTCGGGAAGATCCCCAGGAGGAGGAAATGGCAACCGGCTCCAGTATTCTTACCTGGAAAATCCCAGGGACAGAGGAGCCTGGCGGGCTACACAGTCCATGGGGTTGCAAAGAATTGGACACAGTTTAGCGACTAACAACTGCAACATGAGTTGGGGAAAAAGTGAGAGAAAAGATGAAGTCAGGAGTCAGGTTGATAAGATTTTATTAATTTTGCTTTAAAGTGGGCAGAAAGTTTTACTCAGGACTTGTAGCCAGTGTAAAGAGAGAAACACAAACATACAAGATTATGTCTGGAAAGTAAAGACAAAAACGTGCCCATTCCTAGTAGCAGACCCAGAGAGATAGCCTCTTGTGGGTTCTTAAAAAGTTGAGAAGCCAGAGTTTGAACCCATGCCCCTTTGCATTTTTCACCTCTTGTCTTTTCCAGAGCTCAGAGAAAGAAGAATTCAACTCTGCCTATGTATATGTTTGATACCAATGGCCCTTAGTTCCTAAACAATTCTGGACTGGTGCCATAGTCAGATTATTTCCTGGTGTTCTTTTAAACCTACATCTTGATTTAGATCCCACCAAACTACTTTTTGGACCCTGAACTTTACTGTTTATTTTTTAAAATTCTATTTTAAGTGAACATTAACGTAGAAAGAACCTTCTATAGGCAAAGAGGGGATGAGAGGAAGGCTGGGAAGGAGAAGGAAGGAATTGCGTTATTGAAGTGCCATATAGAGCACAATGTTTAATGACCAAGTGGGTCCCTGTCTCTGCTTCCCCCACCTCCCAGGCAGCCCTGACACTCTCTCCTGGCTCCCTCATGACTGACCTTTCTCCACTAGCTGCTGCCCAGGGGCTATTTTTAACAAGGCAGGTTTCATGAACTGCAAAATACTTTTTAGCCACAGATACTTCTTTTTTAAAATTAACTTATTTATTTTACTTGGAGGCTTATTACTTTACAATATACCCACAGATACTTTTACACAACTCCTTTTACATGATGAGAACCGTGCGAGGCAAAGGGAGTTTTGTGTGTGTGCAGTCAGAAGGTAATGGAAGTACCACTAACCTGTGTGTGTGTGAGTTTGGTTAGTTTTTCCCCAGTGTGTTTCCATATCTATAAAGTAGTGTTAATGGTTCTCAGCCTTTCCACGTCTTCTCACATGTTGTGGTGATCATGTATGTGTCTTAACATGATTTGAAAGTGCTTTGGAGGTGGTACAGCCCTGTGCATGAGTAGGTCTGGGTAAATGTGCTGTTACTTCTGAGGAAGATGACCCACTGTCCCTGCCTCAAGGGAGTTTTCAGGTTACATGGAGAGTTAGAAGTAGCATCACACGTGAGTAAATGAGCAAACCTAATTTAATACTAACTTACAAGGCATAGCCTAACCTCTTAGCTTGATAAAATGCCTAATAAGTCACTCGTTTCACAGAATCCTGCCTATTTGCAGAGTGACTGAGACCCAGCCTGAGTGATGGTGAAAGTGGCAAGACTTAATTGACAAACACTGGCATCTATACTGGGCTTCGCTCGTGGCTCAGATGGTAAAGAATCCGCCTGCAATACAGGAGAACCTGGGTTCAATCCCTGGGTCAGGAAGATTCCCTGGAGAAGAACGTGGCAACCCACTCCAGTATTCTTGCCTGGAGAGTTCCATGGACAGAGGAGCCTGGCGACCACGGGGTCTCACAGAGTTGGACTCAACTGAGTGACTAACACTTGCACTTTCTTGGCATCTGTACTAGTTGAAGGAAGAAGACGATAGAATTTTTCAGTTGTTAAGGGACTTTTCAAGATTATCCAGGCTCTGGAAAATGTCAAACAGCCCTTATTTTTCAGAGTATTTTATTTTAATCATCATATTTAGGATATTGCCCTGTGTGGTCAACTCGAGGGTGACTGTGTTAACTTAATCAGGAGTATATTCCTGTTAGCCTGGAAGAATAGGTATTTTTGAGTAGCAGGTCATTTGTTTTAAGACCTGCTTTCCCTTTCTTGGAGGCTGTGGGGTTGTCCTATTTGTTGTGCTTCTTAGGTTGGATGGGGAAACTGGAGCCTTTGTGTGCCCCTCCTGGATCTATTTCAGTGCTTCATCATATCTGAACCAAGATGAAAGTTCACTGCCTGGGCTTCCAGCTAGTAGCCTGACCTGGGATCCCCGGGAAGAAGGTTGTGAAGTGGGGCAGTCTTAGTGGAGCATCTTTGTGGGAGGGGCCTGGCTTCAGAGGGTCTCACCTGCCTGCCTTTCACCAGGGCTGAAGGTGGACGCTGGAATGCATCTCTTAGGTGAACTTCATAAGGGCAGTGGGAGAGTCTTCTACTTACAAACATAAATTTATGTAATATTCTCCTTTTGAAATTGCAGCCCCATCTAGGACCTTTCTTCCCAGCATACTCAATGGAGGGAGGGGACCTTTCTCCTCCTCGCCTCCCCCCCGCCCGCACTCCCCTCCCTCCCCCTGACCTGAGTGATGCCGCTGGTCAGGGCCCGGGAACTTGTGGCCGAGCTGACGGAACTGGGTCTTCAGCCTGTCCCTGCAGTGCACAGGCCCTGACCAGACTGCCCCTGCCTGGCTGCTGCTGGGGCCCCTGAAGTCCTGCTTCCAGTGCTGACATTTGTAACATGGAGTGAGGAGTCCCTGTTCCCACTGCTTGAGGTCTGAGATAGAGGTTTGATTCAGAAGTGCATGGCACTCAGGGAGAGCAAATGAAGAAGAACATCATTTGGACCTTGTTTTTCACCCTAGGAATATGATCCCTCAGATAAATCAACCACAACCTAAAAACCAGATCAGTCACCCCTACCCTGGAACTGTAACTTAGATGTTGGGGTTGTCTTGGAACCTGGCTAATTACAACATGCCTTCAGGAAAAGCATTTTGAGTCCTGAGCATTGGACTTCAAAATGAAAGTTTGTGACACAATCATAGCTTATTAAGAGATTATCATTAGTAACTAATGACGATTGAGGCAATATCATTAATAAATTAAGGTAATCCTATGAAACCCTTAGCACAATCCCTGATATACAGTAACCTTCAGTAGATTCTCACTACTGTTATTACTAGCACCACCTGCATTTTTAGGATGGAAAGAGTCATACTTAACAAACGGATGCTCATATGAATGGCCCATTTAAAAAACACGCACAATGAAGACTGATCGATTCCAAATAGATGGAGAAATTGGTAGTAATCCTCCTGCTAGAATACTTGGAAATGTTAGGAGTCCCCTAAAGGTGTGACGGGCCCATCCCAAATCAGCTTACACTTTGGTTAGAGACTCAATGCCAGCTTTCCTGAACCAGCAACAGTGAGAGTATATGTCCTGCCTTCGTAGTTTGAGCTCATCCATTGAATAAGCAAACATTTACTGAGCATTGAGTATGGGCCAGGCCCTGTGCTGTTCAGAAAAGGAAGGGATCAGCTAATGGTAAATCCTCTAAGGAGGCTTCAGCAGATAGGAGGGATTTTTAAACAAGGAGGGAGCAGTGGATGATAAGTCCAGGAGCAAAGACAGTTTTAAAATTGTGATAGGATACCCTGCAGTCACATCATAGGAGGAAATTGTTTTGTCTTTACTTCTAAACCATAAAGAGCATTGTAAAAAGAAAACCCGCTTCGGACCCTTTGATCCCAGATAACAGACTCTGTTGGAGCTAATTCACCAGCCTGCTGATAAAGTGTGTATGTTGATGAAGCAGCTTAATCCAGGCGTCTGGGTCCTGAATACACTCTGACCCAGTATGCTCCCATTGAAGTCTTGCAGTTAAAGGCCTGGGCCGCTGGGATCCCAGTAGAGATCAGAGGACCTGGCCTCTGTTCTCAAGGACACAAGCCAGTGTTGGACCCGTGGCGGGACCTGTGTTTGCAAGTGGATCACATGTGACTCGGTATCTTTAAGTGAGAAGTGGCTGTTTGTAGATTTATAGAGTGAATGTTGCCCTTTTTCTCCTTTTTTGCCATGATGCTTTTCCATCCTGGTTTTCTTGGAAGAGGTTAAATATTAATTCTGCCATCAAGTATCCCTTCTCATGCTTATGTATTCCTGTCCCTGGTTTCCTCAAGGTTTCCATCCTATACTGCTAAAGGATCAAAGTCAAGTCGGCCTCTCTGGATGTCTTGAACAGATGTTATAATGGTTTAATTCTAAGGATTAAATTTCTGTCTGACTTTATCATTGGATTTTGTTTTATAGATTTTCCTCCTACATCTTTCCTGCATTAACCATTGTACTGCCCTGCCCCTTCTCTCTGTGCACAAATGTTATTAATTTGGGAAAAATACTTAAAGGTTCAAAGGAATTTAATGAGATTTGAATTCCTTTGTGAGCAATTCATCTTTGTTAAAAGGCAGGATATATCATTTCCAAATTACATAGATTTACTGTTAGCTCTCAGATGCTCTTAGACAGTTTTTTCATCATCTTCTTATCAGAGTTTTCTTTCCCCTCCCCTGTAGAATGATTTAGCAGTTTATTTCCCCTGATAAGCAACATTCTTCTAACTTACCAAAATACACTGTATGAAACATAGTTTGATAATAATCTGCACAGACCAGAAAACCATTGATCATGGGGATGGTGTGTGTGTGTGTGTGTGTGTGTGTGTGTGTGTGTGTCTGTGTGTGAACTCTCAAGAGCCCCAGCTATTCCTGGCTTCCTTCAAAGTATTTTGGTCTCTCATTTCAGCCACAATTACAAGTTCATCGGAAAATGATGACCGGAGTGGCTCCAGTTTGGAATGGAATAAGGACGGAAGCCTAAGGTTAGGGGTACAGAAGGGAGTGCTCCATGACCGCAGGGCAGATAATTGCTCCCCAGTGGCAGAAGAGGAGCCCCCTGGGCCAGCGGAGAGCGTGCTGCCCAAAGCCGAAGCCTCAGTTGGAGATGGTCCGGTCCCTTATTCTCAGAGCTCCAGCTCGCTAATAATGCCACGGCCCAACTCAGTTGCAGGTAAGGCCACGCCTCTCCCTGGAAGGGTGACCTCGCTGGGTCTGAGGTGCCCACTGCTCACTTTCTTCACATGGGAATCTAATCCAGACACAAGCCACCCTTGTGATAATGGGTCAGGCACTTACTTTTGCAGGCCTTACTGTACCCATCTGTAAGCATGAGGGTAAACCCATATGTAAACATAAAGCTGCATTTAATGGTCATTAAGTGACCTTTGCCCTCTAGAATTCTTTAAATCTAATACTTAGACTATATGGCTCTTTGTATATGAGGGAAGAAAGGACCAAAAACTCTGTCCTTGTTTTTTTTTTTTAATTGTAGGATAATGCTTTACAGAATTTTGTTGTTTTCTGTCAGATTATTTTAAGCCTGAGTTAATGCAGGATTTACAGCTTAATCAAGGGAAATCATTGTTTAGAATGAGTTTGTTAATATCAGCTCAAAGAATTTCTTCTTTCCATTCCCCTGAATTTTCATTACAATTTACTTTCAATTTTTAGTTGGAGGATAATTGCTTTGCAGTGTTGTGTTGGTTTCTGCCGTACAATGTGAATCAGCCATATGTATGTGTATATCCCCTCCCTCTTGAACCTACCTTCTGCCCACCCCTCAAAAGAATTTCTAATCCAGCTTTCAAGCTAATTTTCTGTAGTTGAGGCTCATCATATAGATGGGAGATCCAGTTTTGTATAATTCGGTTATAAGGGAGTTCACGGTTTAAAACGAGCAGCATAAAAGCAAGTTCTCCATCAAGGAAATGGAAACAGGCCAGACAGCCACGTCTCAGCAAGATGGGGCAGCTGGAGCTGAGAAGAGAGTGTGAAAGGGGTGACTGGTGCTGGCTGACTGGTCAGTGGGTGCTAGTTCACAGTGGGCGGGGAAGGGAACCCTACATCTGAGCTGCTGTGCCTGTTTCAAGGTCCCAAATTTCTAAACTCGGTGCTCTTCTGTTGAATTTAGAAGAGGAACTTGTTTTGATCATTGTTTGTTACCAATGAGATGCTTCCGATTTCTCCTCTGCCAAGGCCTGGACCCAGGATCTCTCTTCTTACATCAAAGGGTTTCTTTGTGACTCTGTACTGCTCCTTTGGGATGGGCCAGGCTACTCTGGTTGTCGTTGGGTGTGTTTTACAGTGGAACTCCGAAGTGGCTGATAAATATACGGTCCTAATGGAAGAATTCTGAGACACAACTCTTAATTCACTTTCAAAGGAAGTAAAATGGCCTTGTTCCAGAAGAGGGATTTGGTGTGCCTGCCGGAAGGAAGCACTGAGAGCTTTATGTGTGTTGAATGTATTGAATGATGGTTCTTCCAGAAGATAGTGTGTCCTCCCACCACCATTTCACCATCTACAGCATAATATGTTGCACCCATGGCATTTTAGACCCTTTTTACCTGGATATGATGAAAGGTTCATTTGTATTATCCCAGGGCTTCATAGCTGTATTGACTTCAACAAAATGGCAGACTTGTATTCAGTTTAATGCAGCTATTTTAAAATTAGGAAACACATTAATAAGTTAATTTAACAGTGTTAAAAGGACCCCTTTCGGGTTATGTTTTCTGCTTGATGCTCTTTTATGTGGTTTCCTGCCACGTGAAGTGACAGTGGGTGTGAGCTGAGCATTTCCAGGAGACTGCAGTGATTATAGAACAGGGCTTTCTGATTTCTGCTGTGCTCATTCATTAGCTTCTGCGGATGCACTTGAACCAGACCTCCTGTGGAATTGGGAGGGTTTTACCTCTGGGCTTGAGCAGTGACTGCTTAGTCTAATGGGTTTGCTCATTTCTCCCATGTTGCATATTTTATAAACTAAAAGCATATTTTGGAAGGAAATAGGAAAGTGCCTTACATTATAGTATCTGCTAACAAGCTCGGAGTCTGGTAGATTCTTCATTGCCTACCCTTTTACCCCTGAAGCTGAACTTCAGTTAGGTAGGAATGGTGGAACTCCCCTGGTGGTCTAGTAGCTAAGACTCTTCACTTCCAATACAGAGAGGCTGGGTTCCATTCCTGGTCAGGAAACTAGATCCCATAAACTACAACTAAGAGTTCTCATGCCAAAAAGATCCCTCATGCTGCAACTTAAGATTCAGTGCAGCCAAATAAATAAAAACTTTTTTAAAGAGGGAATGGCAAGATTTTTCAAGTATCATTGAAAAGGATAGAAGACTCATGTTATAGACTATATGCAGTGCTGTTTGTCTAGGGATTAGAAGGCAGTTTGCTACAAATAGCAGTAGGCAACACTCCGTGGTGGACTGAAGTAAGGTGGGAAGGACCGTATACTGAAATCTCTTTTGAAACTGTTTGCATGTCAAGATTCATGTAAACACAGAGGAACTCCCGTTTGATAGGAAAGGTGTTTTGGTATGTGAAACAGAATAAGGACTACGCAGGGGAAAGAAAGGTGATGCCAGCTTCCCCAAGGGACATAGTTTCCTTGGGGGGTGAGGATATGGAAACAAGTTCCAAAGGCTGCCTGCCGTTACTGTCCCTAAGCCTGTTACAGAGAACTGGAGCTGTTGCTTCATTCTTAATTGTCTCACACAGTGGAATTTTTTGGTCAAAGGTTATAAAAGTAAGTTGGCTAGGTTTGGTGATTGTTTTGCTATACAGAGATTTTCTTTGGCAAAGCATTTGTTGAAGTGGAATTGATTTAGAAAGCTGCAGTCTGATTATTATTGTATATGCCACATCAAAATACATAACACAGACACATTATTCCTTCATTAGAAAGCAGAATAAGAAGCCTTTAAAGTGATATCTTGAATAATCCAGAAGTTGGATAATTGAGCTCTACCCTTTTGGACTACTGTTTTTCTTTTCTTTTCTTTTGTCCTTTGAAATACTTTCTAAGTGAATCACAGAACACTGTTTAGTTTAGGAAACTAACAAGCAGGAATACCAGCCAGTTTTCTTGAGACTCGAACTGATGATTGCCTTGGACTTACCTTTGATAGGTTAATCCATGGTGTTTTAATAGATGTTCCCTTTGCTCAGCGTAGACAAGTCTCCCTCTGCTTCTCCATCTACCCATTCCATCCCCACCTCCTTTCCCCACCAAAAACCCCTCTTTCCTGCAGCATCTTAACATGTACTTCTCACCCAGATGTTAGACACAATGCGTGTATGCCATGACTGTATAATTAATTTAATTGTAGAGGTATTAGCAGTAGATTTATTGCAGCATGAAATTATTGCTTTCCCTCTGATTCTTCTGGACTCTGAATAGTGTTCGGGCTTTTGAAAGCATGAATTATTTAAATACCAGAAGTGAGCTAATTTTTGTAGCATCTGAGAGTTCCTAGGAGTGTGTGAAAGGACAGCGTGTTGTTCTCTTGGGTGTCACCTGGGCGTGGGACTGAACACCTGCAGCGTCACTGCTGCTCCTCTTCCATCACTCTCAGTGGCTGTGATGACACTTTATAAAGTGGAGGGAGCCAGCAGGTGGTGGCTTGCAGCCCTGATAAGCAGTGGTCCTTTTTGAAGCAACATGTTCATGTTTAGCATAGACCTCTGGAGTTGCTGGGCCACTCTGTTCCCTACTTTGGAACTGAAACTGTAGTCACTGAATATCTGCAAAGAGGTATTTGAAACCTCCTATCTCCTGCCTCTGTGTCAGACTTGGGCTTTTTTGCAATCCTTTCTTTGAAGTGCTCTTTACAGTCTCTTCTTCTTAAACCTTCAGTTGTCAAAAAATTCTGAACTGAATGTCATGTTTTAAGGCGTCAGGATAAGAAGGTAAGTGGGAAGCCTTTGGAGGCTACAGGCGTCTCTGTGCCCTCTGGGGTTGAGGCAGCAGGTCAGACAATCTGGGCTCTTCCAGCTCTGAACCAAACCAGCTTGTGGCCAGAATGTAGCTGGGGTTACTCCTTCTGTCTCAGCCTTCACCATGTAGGTGTGTGCACAATGAGGTGTGCTGAAGAGGGGTCATTTGCAGAGTCCCAAGTCAAAGTCCCAGGTCCCAGGTAGCAGCCTGGAAATACATTCTAAGCAGTATTACTATAGGGAGTCAGGGTGATGGGTGTGGTCCTGCTGGCCATCTAGGAAGTTTCCCATGCCCTGATTGTGAAGGACCTGGAGAGAAGCTAGATGTTGCCTTGGATTCCTATACCTTAGGCTCACTTGGAAGTCCTACATAGGGAATTAGCTGTATCTTTCTAAGAGGAAAGATTTGTGTGGAGTATTGACATAACTGTGTGTGTGCAGTATGTGTGAACAAGCTGTGGATACGCACCGAAGAAGCGTCAGTGTGTGCTGCCGTAGAGCCGAGCTGTCTGATGTTTCTCCGTGGCCTGGGACGTTGAGCAGGGCACGTGGTCAGTTGGCCTCTGGAGACGGCGGCAGAGTGGATGCACTGTCTCAGAGCCAGGCCATGCGCCACCCACATGCCTGCTGAATGGAGGAGTGAGAGGAGGTGGTGCCAAAAGTGAGGAAGAAAAGGACCGAGGCCTTAGGAGGGGAAGTAGGAAGGGCCCAGATCAGGCAGATGGTGCTGGTCGGTGGTCGGCTGCTGCATCCGAGCCCATAGGGTTTTCAGCAAGCAGATGGCCCAGCTTGACTTCTGTCCTTCGAAATTCTGTCACACTGATGATTTCACCAGTCTTAGAAGCCTTAGCCCTGGAAAAAGGAGCTCCCTCTCCCCCATCATTCCCCCTCAAGTGATGTCTGTATCCCTGTAAGATAATCATATGTCTAGGATCATCATTATTTTTTTAATAGACTCCTTAACCCCCAAACCAGATTGGGTTTGTTTTTATTTAGATTTTTCTCATTGTGACCTAGAATATATATATATAAATAAATAGGAGAAGCTTCCTTTTTTAAGATGGAAGCATGAACTGTGTATATGCTTTAAAAATTTGCTAAGACATAACAAAATTATTTTGTACTGATTATTTTTATAATTCACCTTATGTGTGCTTGAATAGATCCTTAAAACTTTTTAACAGGTAACTATGTGCCATGACTCTTACTTATTTGATCAGAGGAAAATGTGATTACTTATTTTTAGAATTAAAAAAGTACATAAACATAATATAATATATAATCTATAATGTATACATAAAAATTTGAAGCTTTCTGATAAAGTCCACTTGGTTACTTTTACTGCTAAGAGCTGACTTTTAGGGTTCTGAGCCCTGAGGAATTGTCCATGCAGAATCTGCTCACCTAGTTAGCAAAGCTGGAATTCTAGTGATGGTAGAAGACTCTCTGGAGCTACAGAGATGCCAAGGCACTGTGCTGTGTTTGCAGTCAGTACTGAAGCTTTATTGAGTTTCACTTGATTCAGGTTTCTTCATAAAAATTTTTGGTGAGGGCTGTCTCTTTCCTGGAGTAACGGAGATTCTGGCAACCATATCAACATGACTTTGGCTTAAGAATGAGGAGCTCTTGGTTTTTTCCACTTCTCAATTAACAGCACTGACAGAAAAATTAATGGGGGCAGGCAAACAAAACCAAAGTCAGTCTGAAGTAAATTTTGTTGAAAGCCTGAAATGAATGGCTCTGTTATTTATAATTTTTCGTAGTTTGGGTATGATATTAAACTCAACTTTGAAAAGACTAAACTTCCGTTTAATATTACAGCAACAAGCTCAACCAAATTGGAAGACCTGAGTTATTTGGATGGACAGAGAAATGCTCCCCTTCGGACATCAATTAGGTTACCATGGCACAATACGGCTGGAGGTAGGGCACAGGAAGTTAAAGGTATTTATCTTTGTGTCTGCTGCAACTATGGCTGTGATGAGCTCGTTCACTAAACATGGAAAGTCTGTGGTAACCAGCATTCAAGCCAGCCGTTTTTAAAACATGAAATGAAGTGTATGTGTACAAGAAGTTTGTATCTCTATGGTGTCCTAGGAAACCATCCAAAGTTATGTAATTAACTTGCTTCTGGAGTTGAAAAATTATTCTGCAGTATGTTGTTTTGAAGTGAGTGGTCGTTTAACACTCAGGGATTGTTTAACACTCACTAGAATTTTTGGTCACCAACAAAGAATCAGCTTTGTTACAGTTTCTTAGGCTCTGTGGGCCACCTCCTGCTTCTGGCTGAAGTGCACAACTGAGTAGCCAAAAAACTCATAATAAGGATCAAAGTACCACCACACACAGATAAGAGCTGGGACACTGTCTTTAGGGGAAATGCGTTTCTGTTTTTTCCTATAGAAGTGGAAGAAACATGTCTTAAGTACTATTTCAGATAAACTGACGAGACATGATTTGGCTCCTTCATCACTTTCTCTAACTCTCCGTGTATCTATCTTGAGTCATGCAAATAACTTAGAAGCATGAAAGGGCTAGAGTCATTTTAATAGGACCCTTTGTAAGACCAATAAGGTATGATAAATGAGGTATTAGGAAGTGTTATAAGAACCATGCTGGAAGTACTTGCAGACCCCTTGTATTGTAAAACCATACAATCGATGATAAACTGAGTTTTTTAGCGTATAAAATTATGACATTCTTCTAAAATAATGATCTTTTTTCTTTTTTTCCTAAGCACGATTTGCTCCCTACAAGCCACAAGACATTTTGTTGAAACCATTATTGTTTGAAGTACCGAGCATAACCACAGACTCTGTGTTTGTGGGAAGGGATTGGCTCTTTCACCAGATAGAGGAAAACTTGAGGAACACAGAACTGACGGAAAACAGAGGCGCGGTGGTTATTGGAAACGTGGGCTTTGGGAAGACGGCCATCATTTCTAAGTTGGTGGCACTGAGCTGCCATGGAAGCCGCATGAGGCAGATCGCTTCCAACAGCCCCAGCTCATCACCGAAAAGTATGTCCGTGTTTAACCGCTGGTCCAGTTTATTGCATGAATGTAAGAAAGGTGGAGGGAATTGCTGTCTGGATAGACATAAATTTCCCAGTTTTCCTCATATTCCAGCTGATGTGTCAGGTTTGTGCTCACGTGCTGGAGAATTCTCTGTCTTTCACAGTCTTCTGTAGGTATGACCTGGGGTGAGGTCAGGCCTCCCTCATGTTCTCCCAGCTGTCAGGCCTGTCACCCTCCTGATGGGGGGCAGTGAGGCCTGATTAGGTGCTCTGAGGAATTCAGGGTCCTAAAATTTGGGATTAGTCTTCTGGCAGAACAAGCCAGAAGGAGTCTGTGCAGAATTCTTTGGCATCCTGTTTTTCACAGTCTTCGTCTTCTATGCTGGACTTACCAAAATTATAAAAACTAACTTCAAATGGGAAGGAGTGGCAAATTTGACAACCCATTGCTTATTTTATGTGTAATAAAACAAAGTGTTTCTAACAGGGTGAACAAGAACAGGGAACCAGGAAAGATTTTTTTTTTTTTTTTAACCAAAAATAATAAAGGAAGCCAGGAACAGCGGTTCTCCTGGGAGGGCACCTGGGTAATGGGAGGCAGGGCTGCGAGGGAGCTGTATTCCCATTTGGGCCTTTGCATTTGATACCATGTTCACTCATTAGCTGTTAAAATACTCTCTGGGTCCAACCAAGAAGTATGTTCAGCATCCCACACTATCGTTGTAAATAATGAAACTGGTCTCTTCACTGCAGCTTCAGATTCCTCCCAGGATGTTCCTTTCACTCCACTGCTTTCACCAAGTTCTTCTACAAGTGGTACTGGTGCGGCTAAATCCTCCCCAGTGTCTGGGTCTGATGCTCCTGAGAACCAGAGATCACGAGAGGATGCCGTGAAATACCTGGCTTCCAAGGTAACCTGCTCCTGTTCTATGGGAGTCTTCCAGAGAGAGAGATTTGCTAGTGTGGCTTTTTAGAAATGAATTTTAAAAGGGATCTTGAAACGGAGACAAGAGTTGCTTAATTTGAAAATACAACTTTTGATAAAATTGTGATAGAGTACTTCAAATAAAAGGTACTCATGAAAGTTAATATCTTAGGACACTGGCAGTGGTGTCATTGATGTCATTAAATGATGAAGTGACAAGAGTTCCTCAGAGCCGCCGTGGTTATCATTGCACTCACCACAAATCCATCCTTGTAAGCACATGCTCTCCTTCATTTTTCATTTGGTATAAAAGCAGGAGATTGGGAGCCTTTACCATGCCCCAGGCCTTCTCCCCCACCCCCACTCTGTTGCTAGGGCCCTTGGTTAGAAGTGTCTTTCTGTCAGAGGTTTCTTGTGATGTTGTAAAGAGACTTGGCTGACTTCCCTTCCTAAGACCTGATCATCAAGGTCCTTCTGAAATTTTCAGTCTGCTCAACATCCAGCACAGGTTCATAAGCTGCCCTCCTGCACAGCAGCAGTTACCACTCTCATTTCTCGTGAGCCGCTTGGGTCTCCCAGGGCAGAAGGGGCGTGAGCTGGTGATGCTGGAGAACCACCACAAGTGGACAGTGGTGAGAAGCATCTGTGAGGAACCCCCTCGGGTGAGGTTTGTGCAGGGGAGCTGAAACGAATGTTCCCCAGCCCTAGATCCCTGTTCCTTGCTTCTGCTTTCCCGATGAAGGCTATTCCTCACCCAGCCTGGGCAGTCCCAATGCCCTGACCACTGATTTGGGGCAGTCCTCTGGCCATGAACGGGTGATCTGAGATGAGGGATATGGTGCAGACTTCACAGCCACCCTGTGACAGTGGTTTTTAAAACCAGTTTGGGACCCACAAGAAGAAATACATGTTATACTAAACATCTGGTGTTCACACACATCATCACACACACAACTGAAGCAAAAACATTATATACTTATTCTTACATCTATAAAGTTCACTGTATTAAATTAAAAAAAAAGGCTTTATGGCTCCAAATTGATTTCATGCCCCTCTCTTGGATTGCCAGACTTCCTTTTATCAAACACCATGCTAGGTAGACTGTGGTGCTGGCTCACTGGTAGTTTGCACAAGCTCACAGGTCCCCTTGCATCACTGTTAAGCTCTGTCCAGTTGAGAAGGGAAGAGCAGTCCTCTTCCCTCTGAGTGTCCATGATGCGTGCTCATTCGCTTCATTCGTGTCCGACTCTTTGCGATCCCATGGACTGTAGCCCACCAGGCTGCTCTGTCTGTGGATTCTCCAAGCAAGAATACTAGAGTGGCTTGCCATTTCCTTCTCCAGTGTCCATGATAGATATAATCAAAAACAGAAGTCACGTGGGTTCCAAATTGGCCACACCTATCTTGCCACCTACTTTGTAAGAGTCTGTAGACCTGGAATCAGACTCCAGATCTTCCATTGACTGTCTGTCACCCTGGCAGGGCATTAACCTGTGTGTCTACTGCCCTCTGCTCTGATCCATAGCCAGTGGTTCTTATCCTGCTTCTGCAGGGCTTGTAGGGCTGCGTGGGACAGCAGTGACACAGACCCCTCTGAAAAACATAGAGCACTTTACATGAATGTGTTTTGACCTTTTTCACCTTCCTTACCTTGTACTTAGGGCCTCACTGGTGATAACCCTCCTGCCAAAGCAGGAGACACAGGTTCAATCCGTGGGTCAGAAACGTCCGCTGGAGAAAGGCAATGGCAACCCACTTCAGTATTCTTGCCTGGGAAGTCTCATGGACAGAGGAGCCTGGTGGGCTACCATCCATGGGGTCGCAAGAGAGTCAGACACGACTTAGCCACTGAACAACAACCACCACCACCAGCTATATTTACATTCATTCTCATGGGGAAGGTTGCATATTTTTCATTTGTCTGCAGTATGTATGCCTCACATTCTCAAGACAGAGCCACATCTGGCACTTTCCTTGGGGGTCTCTCTAATGAATAGCCTGCTGCCACTTCAAATCCATCCCAACAAAAAGGATCCTCTCAGCGCTTGGGCAGGAGCCTCCCTTCTATGTGTCCCTTCACACGACCGGCAGGATTTGGGTAGTGTCTGCTGTTGAACTTCTCCATGGTGTCGCTGGAAGTGTGGGGAGGAGGCTGAGGGCCTGAGCCAGGCTGCCTTGCCCTCTTGCCAGCAAGAGGAAGCAGCAGTGACTTGACTGCCTGGCTTTCGTTGCCACCAATTTTGTCTGCTTTTTGGATGCCGGAAATGAGTTTCCCAAGGAGATGCTGCTCTTTTTGAAAACAGACATGTAGTGACTGTGATACTAGTGGGTATCAAGAATATCCAGATGGCTCGAAATTGTTTTAAGCCAGGGTAGAATTTATGTTTCCTGAATAACTTTTATTCATTTATATTCGAGACAGAGGGAGTTAACTTGTGGCGCTCTTAGGGGCGGTCAAGAGAGATTTGTGGCTACAACTTAAAGTCTGCCTAGAGTTCAGCAAGCTTTAGCATTCCGTCCAAACTGGAGGAATTGCTGAATCCATTAAGCTAAATGATGACTCAGTCCTGGGGAATAGAAGAAACGTGTCTTGTTAGAGAATGGGAGGACTGCATCCCATCGGAGAGCGTGGGAGGAGCCGTGCGGAGAGGATGGGGCGATGCTGACGGCTCTGCTTCCCCGCAGGTCGTGGCCTACCACTACTGCCAGGCGGACAACACCTACACGTGCCTGGTGCCCGAGTTCGTGCACAGCGTCGCGGCCCTGCTCTGCCGCTCCCACCAGCTGGCCGCCTACCGGGACCTGCTGATTCGGGAGCCGCAGCTGCAGAGCATGCTCAGCCTCAGGTCCTGTGTGCAGGACCCGGTGGCCGCCTTCAAGAGGGGCGTGCTGGAGCCGCTCACAAGCCTGAGAAACGGTACCTCCCCGCGGCCGGCCGTGTGCTCCCGCTCCCCGGGATGGTCCTCAGAATGGGGGTGGGGGTCTGGGAGGAGAGGGAGCGAAGTGGGCACGGGGAGGATGTTGGGAGGGGCATGTCTTCTCCCCTTCCCCAGAATCCTCTGTCCAGGGCCCCACCTTGTCCCCCTCCAAATAGTGTCCTTATGAGTGGAACACCTCCAGTAAGAATTGACTCTCCAGTTGAACATTTCCAAAGTAGCTAATTTGTAACCAGAGGTTATTTAGATGACTGGCTCCCTAGAAACTGCTGCCTGCCTATTTTGCACTCCTCAGTAGCGAGGGAGTACATTGGGAGTATGTTGATTGTTTGGGGAACTTGCCAGCATGTTTTTCCAGGGGCCTCTGTTCCCTGGTGGCTCAGATGCTAAATCTGCTTGCAGTGCAGGAGACCTGGGTTCGATTCCTGGGTTGGGAAGATCTCCTGGAGAAGGGAATGGCAGCCCACTCAAGTACTCTTGCCTGGAAAATCCCATGGACAGAGGAGCCTGCCGGGCTACAGTGCACAGGGTCACAAAGAGTTGGACATGACTGGACGGGCACGCTTTCACTGTTCAGTTGAAGCTAAAATCATTTCTTGAAGTGGCCATTTGGGTTTTTTTGCCCTTGACCGTCTCAGTAGGGGCATTAGTGATATTCTGGGCCTTTGTCTATTCATCCTTCCTGCCCCTTGCTCCTTACCTTTTGAGCTAGTCTACCTGCCTCCATAGCACTCCTGCCATTTGGTGCCAGGGAGAGGGGAGGGAAGCAGATACGCCATCACTGCTGCTCATCTCCGGGCAGGAAACTGGCACCAATGAATAGAAAGCTAGGTTCAGGCTTGGAGGTTTCTCTGTAGCAGAGTTCTCACCTCCACTGGCTGTGTGCCTTCGGTGGGATGCTCTGACCTTCCAGGGTCCTCTTGCCTTCCCAGAATCCATCAAGGGAGCTCTGTGGGCGGGGTGGGGGGACAGGACCTAGAGTTTTTTGCAGGTTTCATCTCAGTGTGTGCTGGTTATCTTTGCTGTCACTCACCCCAGTGACAGGAGTTTTTGAAGAGCTAACTGTAATCATACATGTGGGTGAGATCCTGCTAATGTGTGTGATGCAGTATGTTTCTGAAAACTGTTTGGTGGGAATTGATCTTCTTTTGGCTCTGCACTCTGGTTTTCATTACAAATTTAATAGAAAATATGCTTCTGTGAAAACCACTTCTTCTGCCATATGTAAACCTTTTTAGTTTTCCCTAACACTTTAAATTGTGCATTAAAATACACTGGGTGGTGCTATCTTATAGAAATGTGTAATTTCTTAATTTAAGAAAAATCATTTTATCTTTTAGAGCAGAAAATTCCTGAAGAAGAATACATTATTTTGATAGATGGCTTAAATGAAGCTGAGTTTCATAAACCTGATTATGGAGATACACTTTCTTCATTTATTACCAAGATTATTTCTAAATTCCCTGCTTGGTTGAAGTTGATTGTGACTGTAAGAGCAAATTTCCAGGTAAAAAAAGAATTCTAAGTCTCTTTCCAAGACCCAGTGCCCAATTTTGCAATTTTTATAATTAAAATTTTAGGTTAACATTAACAACTTAAACTGTTGTAAATCATTTTGCTGCTGAATTGAAAACTGTATTAGAACTTTGAAATATTAGTGCACAGAGCCCTAAACAGGCAAAGCTCTAACCTTTTTACCCCCGAGGCACATTTATCAAGGTGTCAGGTAAGTTCCCTAATTTCATTAAGCTATAGTGGTGCTTCCAAAATGGAAATGTCTCACCCCAGTTCATCGCAACTCAGTTTGGGGGACAGTTTTAGGTGCCTGGCCAATAAGTCTACTAGGGTTTCAAGTTATTCTTGCCGGTAGTTATTTGTATGAGTTTGCAGTGAATTTTTTTTTTTTTTATGAAGAGGTAAGGGAGAGGTAAAGGAGGAAGATTTTTAAGGCCAATTCTGAAAAATGGTTCAGTTTTTCATAAAACTTAAACATGAGATAACACTTGCAGCAAAATGAAGAGTGTATGTGTTTTTTAAAAATTCTATTCCTCATCTGTCCCTTCATTTGAACTCTGTAATTATATCTTAACAACCATTGACTCCTTCCATCTACCCTTATCCATTTTTAGTAAAGATGCGCGACATGGATTTTTATTTTTTTCCCTTTTAGGATGATATTTATTTTAAAATAGCATTCGGGTTCTTCTTTTCCTCTTTAAAAGGAGAATGGGACCTCATGTGCACTTGGTGTTTGTTTTTATAGGCATTTGATTCATACACTTTTCAGTCACTTTTCCAGAGTGAGCAGAGTTTGGCAGTCAGCAGCTCGGGAGCAGGAATCCTGTGTTCTGCGTTTGAGCTGTGTTGAATTTTCAGAGTCTCAGTTAGCATCCATGTACAGGGGTGTAACTGTCCTCAGCCTGCCTCCTACAGCTGTCACATTCAATGAGGACATGTTACAGAAATGACAGTGGGATGCTTAAACAAAAAAGGGACAAAATTCACCTCGACTGTTAGGTGTCATCCCACAGGTGCTTACCTGTAGGATGGGAAAGGGACAGGGTGTTCTGTGTCTACCTGCTGGTCCCACAGGTATATTTGACTTTGAGAAAGTGAGACTCCATGCAGTTAAGATTTGTGCACCTCTGTATGTCACACTTCAATTTAAAAGTTTACAAAAAAAAAAAAAAAACTAACAACAACAACAAATAGTGGGCTATATGAAAGTCCAACAGCTTCACTACAGCAGTCCCCGGGGCCCAGCCTGGGGGCAGTTTCAGATGACCTGGTTGGGTATCTTGACGCACACTGAAGAATGCCTCTGATCTCAGTGTCCGGCCATGGTCTTAGATGCACAGTGTTGGTTTGTGTCTGTCCTTGTCGTATCACCGGCTGCACGGTGTAAAGATTATGGGTATCAGGTCACCTGGGAGTCTCCGTGCCCCATTGCTGGTGCAGCCAGGTTGTCACTGCCAGCTCAAGGCTCTTCCATCTCACTTGGCTCCGCATCCTCGGATAAGAGCCTCAGGAAAGCCTTTTCTGATTTGATCTCGCATCAGGCATTTCTTTCACATAAGCTTTTTATCTTCAATTTATCCTATTACACGTTTTAAGATAAAACAATGAGTCCCTGTAATCCATGAAAATCCTCCTTGAAAGAAAACTCGGGGATCTGGTTTGAAGTGCAGCTGACATGAAAAAGAAATCTCCGTGGAGTGACACGGTGGGTCCTGTTGCTTTGCAGGAAATCGTCAGCGAGCTGCCGTTTGTCAAGCTGTCCTTGGATGACTTTCCGGACAATAAAGACATCCACAGCGACCTGCACGCCTACGTCCAGCACAGGGTCCACAGCAGCCAGGACATCCTCAGCAACATCTCGCTGAACGGCAAGGCCGATGCCGCCCTCATCGGCAAAGTCAGCAGCCATCTGGTTCTGCGGAGCCTCGGCTCCTACCTGTACCTCAAGCTCACCTTGGACCTTTTCCAAAGGGGACACCTGGTCATCAAGAGCGCCAGCTACAAGGTGGTGCCTGTGTCTCTGTCTGAGCTTTACCTGCTACAGTGCAACATGAAGTTCATGACCCAGTCTGCTTTCGAGAGAGCGCTTCCCATTTTAAACGTGGCCCTGGCGTCCCTCCACCCCATGACGGATGAGCAGATCTTCCAGGCGATCAACGCCGGCCACATCCAAGGGGAGCAGGGCTGGGAGGACTTCCAGCAGAGGATGGATGCTCTCTCCTGCTTCCTCATCAAGCGGCGAGACAAAACCCGCATGTTCTGTCACCCATCCTTCAGGGAGTGGCTCGTGTGGAGAGCAGATGGCGAGAACACAGCCTTCCTATGTGAGCCCAGGTATGACAGGCTTCTTATCCAGCAGCTTTGTGCAGGAAGCCTGATGCCTGGCTGGTGAAGGGATCACAAACACGATTCATGGTCTTTTGCAGAAAGACAACACAGCATGAATGATACAGTGAAAGTCGCTCAGTCCTGTCCAGCTCTTTGCGACTATATGGACTGTAGCCTGCCAGGCTTCTCTGTTCATAGGATTCTCCAGGCAAGAATACTGGAGTGGGTTGCCAATCCCTTCTCCAGGGGATCTTCCCGACCCAGGGATTGAACCTGGGTCTCCTGAGTTGCAGGCAGATTCTTTACCGCCTGAACCACCCGGGAAACCCTCAAATAAAAACTTCCTTCCCTTTTTTTTTTTTTAAACTTTTTATTTTGTATTGGGATACAGTCAGTTAACCAGCTTCCCAGGTGGCGCTGTTGGTAAAGAATCTGCCTGCCAATGCAGGAGACATGGGTTTGATCCCTGGGTTGGGAAGATCTGGAAAAGAGAATTAACTCACTCCAGTATTCTTGCCTGGAGAATTCCATGGACAGAGGAGCCTGGTGGGCTACAGTCCATGGGGTCATAAAGAGTCAAACACGACTGAGTACATAACCAATTAGCAGTTGTCGTGGTCATTTCAGGTGAATAGTGGAGGGGCCCAGCCTTATATATACATGTATCCATTCTCCCCAAACCTCCCTCCCATTGAGGCTGCCACATCACATTGAGTAGAGTTTCATGTGAAAGCTTCCCTCCTTTAATTGCTAGTATTGTAGGACTCCTCAGCATATCTGGACGAAGGAGAAGCTGGGCGGTTCTCGGGCGGTGTTTCTTTGTGATTCTCTTTTAGGTCCCCATCCCCTCTCTCAGGGGCACGAGCAGGAGAGTGTGGAACCAGCTGCAGGGAACAGCTGGCTTCCCTCAAGCCTGTTCACAGCTCCATTCCTTTGTGGGGCTGGGAATCTGCAGACTGTCTCTCAATGCCATTCTACCACCTCTTGAGCTTGTGGCGTCTTGTCCCAGGGATCTGATGCATCTGTGGCCCCAGAGGGGAATGCAGCCATCGCTTCTGGCCACCTCATTTTGTACTTGTGTCCTGAAAGGATAGCAGATTGGGATTTGGGGTTGGGAGGAATTGGGTTCAGAGTTTAGGTGCCTCATTTGTGGTGGGGCAGCTGCATCTGAGGGGTCAGAGGTCCACTGAGGCTTTGCAGCAAGGCTGAGCCAGGACACAGCTCTCCCCATTGTCCAGGGGAGGAGGTAGGTGGGAAGCCTGCCCACCCTGCAGTGTGGTGTTAGTCAGGGTGAGAGACTGAGGAATTTGAAGCGCAAATGCTCTTAGATAAGGGTGGGCTCATGTCCAGCATCATTGCTCCTGCCTTCTCTGATTCGGAATTGCTCCAGGCCCTGTGTAAGAGGTCTGACAAGCCTCTCAGCTCCTTTGGGCTGCCCTGGCTGTTTAATCCGATGCTAAGGCCCAGAAATGAAATGAATAAACACTTGTGAGCCATATACTCCCTTTCTCCCATGAATATTTTTTTTAATTTATTGATTTTTAACTGGAGGATAATTGCTTTACAATACTGTGTTTATTTCTGCCATACATCAACATGAATCAGCCCCAGGTATACATATGTCCCTTCCCTCTTGAACCTCCCTCCCACCTCCCACCCTACCCCTCTAGGTTGTCCCAGAGCACCTGATTTGAGCCTCCTGTGTCACACAGTAAATTCCCACTGGTTATCTATTTTACATATGGTAACGTATGTTTCTTCCATGAATATTGACTTACCATTGACTCTCTTGGTCTAGCTGCTCTTTTATGTTGTAAATAGGGTGTTTTCTTAAGTGACACTGGGCTAAGAGTTTACTGTCTTTTGAAAGTGCTTTGGGACAATAAACTAACTCCCAGGTTATTTAGCCAGTCAGTAAAAACTAGGTGACAGATGTTCTATGATACATTTAGCCAAGTCAGACCATTTTACAGGAAGATAGTAAAGTGGAGAGAAGCCTTGCTAACATGAGGTAGATGGGCCTGGCTTGGCCTGTGGGCAGAGTCGAGCAGAAGGAGGTACTGTATATGGATGACATTGAGGTGTTAAGCTTCAGAAACTAGCGATGGCATTACTCTTAAAGCACGTCAGAAAGGCAGAGGCACGGGGCTGGCTTTGCTAGGCAGGAGCTGCTTAGGATTTTAGCAGTGTGAGCTCATGGGGTTGGTGGTGGGGTTCCAAGGCAGGTGGGGTCTCACAATTGGAAGAGAGGTTGGAGTTAAAGATCTGGCATCGTTGATGGAGAGGCAATGGTGGGACATGTTGAGGAAGTGCAGTTGGGGGAGAGGGAATGTTGGACTTCGGGACAAGGAGAAGGATTTCTGGGAAAGTGAAGGAAGTAGGCGCTGCTGAGAAGTGAAGGAAGGTGAGGATTCAGAGGAAGCCATGGCTTTTTGTTGCGGGAGGAGGGTCGTAGATCTCCAGGAGATTCCTTCCCTTGGGTTGTTAGGAGTGAAAGAGGAGAGCCAGCATCCTGGCATGGAAAGTAAAAGGGTGGGGAGGTTTGGGGTTGAGGGTGGGGGAAGAGTTTTGGTTTATGTTTTAAACAACACAAGGGATTGGGATGTTGTTGGAAGCATCCTTGAGACAGCATGTTCATGGAAACACGCTCCGTGAAGGGGGAGAAATTGGAAACTCGAGGGAATGGGGTCAGCGAGTCTCCTCTTTGCCTCTGCAGCATCCGTTCACGACACCATTCTAGCTTGATTTTGTCTTGTTTAGTGTCTCCAGTCCAGTTGCTGAGAGCTCCTCAGGGCAAGGACCTCACGTTGTTCCCCATGAGATCCCCAGTATCAAACAAGGTGCTGGTTCTGGGAGGATGTTAATGCACAAATGACTGGATAAGTCGGGTTATGCTGAGGAAGAGCACAGGGGCTCAAATATTACGTAGACTGTGGTCACACTCTCCTCAGTCATTATCACCTATTTGGGCACATCATTTACCTGTACAGGCCTCTGTTTCCCCCCAAGCAAACCAATTTGGAATCGTGATACTTCATGATTGACAGGGTCAAACAGGTTAATAAAATAACTTAGTTACTCTTTCTGCATCTGGCATGTGGTAAAAAGCTGGATATGTGTAAGCTTTGGAAAAGGGACAGTAAGTGTAGGTTGACTTAGAAGGAGGCATGTGATCTTAGGACCAGGAAGGAAGGATGTAAAGGTATATTCAGTGTAGAGGAGTACCCAATAACTGTGTGGTGAATTGTTTCCTCAGAGAGGTGGGAAGCCATGTGCTTAGCTGAGAGCCCCAGACACCTCTGGCCCAACCACTGAAGGGTGGGTGGTCATAACCCACCAGGACCAGCCAACCACAGTACTTACCAGGTTTTGTGGTGGTCGTAGCTAGCATGGCCACAGAGCTAGCAGACTGGGAGACTGAGGGTGGCTGAGCCTATGGGTGGGAGACTGGCCCTGATTAGAGTCATGTGGGACTAGCCCATTGATATGGACCAGGGAGGGCGTGGACCACTGGAAGATGGTAGAGTGGTTTCCATGGGAGCAGGGGAGGTTCTCATGTGAGAAGGGGAACTGAAGCTTGAGGTCTGGGAGGTAGTGTGTGCAAGGGAGCACAGGGGATGTGCTCTAAACCCTTACAAGACATTAAGTGGGAGACTCAGTGGCAGTGTGGCCTTAAATGTCACACCTTCTCCTGTAGGATGAAAAACAGTCTGTGGTTTCCACCTGCCCTGATTTCCTCATCTGTAACATGATGGATAATTGAGAAACAGGCAAGCATTTGGATAGATAAATATGATTTAAATGATGCATGCTTTTAATCTTCTAGATCAGCAATGACTAGAAAACACATTTAGGAGAATGCTTTTCTTTTTCACAGTGTTTATCTTTTTCTCTACAACTAGCCGCTTTTTCTCAGCAGAACAAAACTTCACAGGTGTCAGGTTATTTGCTGCTGTTGGAATAAGCCGCCCTTAGCATGTTTTCCAAACAGACTAGCGTAGGTGAAGGCATGGAGTCCATGGGAGACAGAATAAGTTCTACAGACATGGAGGGGAAAATGGGTATGGTGGCTCCTTCATGAGAGGGCTAGTAGGGGGATTAATTGGTGGTGTCAGTAGAATGTCCATCCTGTGCCCAGACATAGCAGACACACTCATATAGCTTAGCTTTCTTACCCCACAAGGAGCTGTGTTCCTTTCGAGCCTAAAATGCTAGTTGTTTGCTGATCTTGAGCTATTTCTGTGTGTAGCCTGGTTTTTCTTTCCCTCCCATGGTAAGGGCTTGTCCTTTGGCCCAGGTCTACCCTCAGTGGTGATTGTACTGACAGGAGGCCTAGGGTCAGGTTCAGTATGGTTCTGCTCCATCTGTCCATTTGCACATATCTGTCCTTCATCTGTCCATCCATCCAAGAAATGCATATTTGGGTTCTTACTGAGTCTTGGGCATTGGCTAGGTATTGTGACCATAGCTGTGACTTAGACAAGACCCTTAGTCTCATGGAGTTTGTGTTTTTGTGAAAGACTTAAATTACGAGAGAGTGATGGCCGATGAACACAGAGTGGGTGGTTCCACAGGCAAAGACTTGCCCTGTCCTGGGGCTTCTCTCTGAGTCACTCCACAGAGATAGGGGAGTCCCGAGAAAATGACTTCAGGAGTAAACAGCATTGGCATCCTCTGTGAAGAAGCAGCTTTCCACCCATCTCATACGGTGATGCTGAGACACCAGGAGGAGAGTTCAGGGGTCGTTTGGTGGTGTTCACCCCAAGGGCCTGCAGGGAGGGGCACTGGGGCCTTTGGTTACCAGCCTTTGTGTTTCTCGTCCTAGGAATGGGCACGCTCTGCTGGCGTTCATGTTCTCGCGACAGGAGGGCAAGCTGAACCGCCAGCAGACCATGGAGCTTGGCCATCACATCCTGAAGGCACACATTTTCAAGGTGAGCTCCACACCGCTGGAGGGAGGGTTTCATTGGTACCACATTGAGGTTTTGGTTCTGGAGACAACTTTGTCAGCCCATGCCTAAAAGTAACCATTGTTCTCATTTTTCCACCCTCTAAATCTCTTAGAAGTTTCTACTTCATTCATTCCCCTTTGTTTCCTTGTTAAATAGTTGTAGAAGAAGCTATGTGACCTCTGTAGTTTCCTGCCACCTGGATTTTCTGATTGTGTCCTTGTTTCTTGTGGCCTAGTTTAACTTGTTCCTTTTTCCTCTGGATTTTTTATTCTTGGGTAGTTATTTTGAGCAGTTTAATCAGGTTCAGGTTTGATTTCCTCCCGTACCACCCACCCCTGCGTATCATAATTACTTTATACAGGTAAACCTTGGTATACTGCACTTTTGCTTAATTGTGCTTTGCAAATAATTGTATTTTTTCTTACAAATTGAAGGTTTGTGCCACCCCTGCATTGAACTAGACTTTTGGCATCATTTTTCCAGTAGCATTTGCTTATTACTTCCTGTCTGTGTCGTATTTTGGAAAATTCTTGCAATATTTCAGACTTCTTCATTGTTACTTCTTATGGTGTTCTGTGATCAGCAATCTCTGATGTTACTAGTACAACTTACTGAAGTCTCAGATGATGGTTGGCAATTTTTAGTAATAAAATATTTTTAAATTAAGGTATGTATTAATACATTTTTTAGACAATGCTATTGCACAGTGAGTAGACTACAGTATAGTGTAAACATAAAGCTTTCAAGTGCACCAGGAAACCAGAATAATTGCATGACTCACATGGTCACTGTGGTCTGAAACCAAACCTGCAATATCTTCGAGGTCTGCCCGTTAGAGTTAAAACGCTCTATAAAGTCTGTGTGAGGTTTCTGGGGTCAGGACACAGTGTACTTGGCGGGAGGCCATCAGCCATGACTGGTCCCTTCCTTCGTTAGGGACTATAAATGGTGATATTCTAACATTTATTCTTCCTTTAATTGATTAGAGAACCTCTACAAAGAGAAACTTTTCCCTCAACTGCCATCCTTTCTGCCAGGCGGACAGTAAATGTAGCAAAGGCAGGCTGGTTCCTTGATCCTTGGTTTTAGGAGGGGGAATGCTTACAGGTTCAAGTCTTTCCTGAGCACACAGCCTTTGCCTCATGTTCAGCGGGGACCTTCACCTGCTTCAGACCCATGCTGCATGTGGGAGAGGAGTTGTTGAAGCTGATTTGCTGCTGTTTTTTCCCAGGGCCTCAGTAAGAAGACGGGAATCTCTTCAAGCCACCTGCAGGCCCTGTGGATCGGGTACAGCACCGAGGGGCTGTCCGCGGCCCTGGCCTCTCTCAGGAATCTCTACACTCCCAATGTGAAGGTGAGCCACCCTCTGCCAAGGGAGCCAGAGCCCCCTTGCCTGACGACTGTTGCATCAATGGTCCTGCTTTCCCCTGCCCTGGGTTGTGGGCAAAGGAGGCTGGGACGCTTCTAAAGATGCGCTTTTCCTGGTGTCACACAGACGTGACTGCTCTGTTGCTGGTTCTCTTCCACAAGTGTGGCTTTCGCTGAGGCGGCAAGATGTGGGTGGTCAGGGGCTACCGTGTGAGCTCATGGTGACTGTTTCAGAGTGAGTGAGATAAGGGAAACAATTCACAAAGGAAACCAAAGGTCAGAGTGGGATTTCCAGGGAAAATGGACTTTTAAGGCATCCTGCCTTCCAATCTGGACTATCTCTTTATCGTTCATAGGAAATTAAGCCCTGATGAGTGACAAAGGGATGGTCACACAGAGGGAAACTTTACTAAAGGTTTTGTACACACGTGTATTTATGACCATGGAAAGTGTATCACGGTCTGCCTGCTGCTGAGCCAAGGGCTTCCTCATTCCCCATCAGTGGCTATCATTTTGCAGTATTTGCCTGAGCTTTTCAGAGTAGATTTTCCCTCCTCTGTTAATGCAGTCTTAGAATCTGAAGCATACAGAGGCCAAGTATCTGCTTAAGGCAGCAAAGATGGGTTAATTCCCATGGAGTGTGGGAACCACTGACTTAACATTATAGCTGTTTATTACCATCTTCCCTAGTGCAAAATAAGATGAGGTCGTAATTGTCTTCCCATTTAGATTTCTTACCTGCTTGATGTAGCTGCTAGACTCCAGGTCTTTCAGCCCCAGGCCCTGATGTGTTGGCTGCCTTCAAAAGCACTGACGTCATTTCCCAGATAGCCAGGTTCTCCCTCCAGTCACCTCCATGAGAAGTCATACCTGTTCTCTTGTTAGTAGCCCAGGATGGCCTAACATTGTTACCAGGTGGTCAGGTGAAGCCCTAGAAGTTTCCAAGAATCTTTTTCTTCTCCTCACTTTGGTTCATCAAACCCACATGACCAGAGATGGTGCCATGGAAGAGTCTTGTCCCCACACCCTCTCCAGCCCCGGGGGAGCCTCTGTGCCTCTGTCAACATGTCCCACTGTCAACATGTCCCACCCTCAGCACCTGCACCTTGGACGTGTGTCTGGGGATCGAGGCCTTGCAGAGCACTGCCCCCTCTTCTCCCTTCCCTGCTTTCCTGGTGTATAGTGGTCCCTTGGATTCGTTCCAGGTCCTTCCACAGATACCTAAATCCAAGGATGCTCAAGTCCCATATATAAGGGCACAGTATTTGAATATAGCCTATGTATATCCTCCCATATACTTTAGATCATCTCTAGAGTGCCTCTAATATCTAATGCAATATAAAGACTATGTAAAGAGTTGCACACAGAAAATTCAAGTTTTGCTTTTTGGAACTTTATGGAAAGTTTTATTTTCAAATATTTTTAATCTGTGGTTGGTTGAATTCACAGATACAGAACCTACTAATACAGAGAGCAGGCTGTATTTCCTTATTTTTTTTCTCTCTTTTTCAATGGAAGTATAGTTGACGTAGATTTTAGATGAACAACCTAATGATGTGATACTTGTTTTTATAGCACAAAAGGTCTTGTTGAACAAATATCACCACATATGGTTATAAATTTTTTCTTACAGTGAAAACTTAAGATCTACTGTCTTAGAAACTTTGAAATATACTGAATTATTATTGGCTTTGGTCCCGCGGGGTACATTACATCCCCCCCTTGCTGGTTTTGGTCCTGTGGGGTACATTACATCCCCCCTTGCTGGTTTTTAGAAGTGGAGAGTGTAACAACGCTGACAGAGGAGCCTGGGTGTCAGGAAGGACCCAGCAGGGCTCTGACCCTGGGGCGGCTCGCCCACAGCCCTCCCGCCCAGTAGAGCTTGGATGTTGGTTAGAGAAAGGCCACCACCGCCCTGGTGGATTCAGACAAGGTCTTTGCAAATACAAAAGTCCAGGTGGACTGAGTGCTGTTAGGGTTCCAGTCTCTAAAGGCAGAGGGCTCGTTGGATTTCGGCTGGGCTCACCCCTGGACAGGGCGCCTGGAAGCAGAGCAGCCCTGGAGAACTGCTCCCAGGAACCCCTGTGTCCACCCTGCACTCTGCAGAGGGGTAGGCTTGAGGGCTGTGTCCTGACTGAAGCCACGTGCAATTTCATGGGGTGAAGACAGGGAAGCCGCTTTTGTCATTAAGGAGCACTAGCTCTGAGCTGCTGCTTCTGGTCAAAAGGAGCACTTCCTTCCTAGATAGAGTTACTCTGAAAGAAGAGAACGTGCCAAGGACGTATTTCACGTGATGAAGAAATTGTGTTTGGAGTTTTTGTTTTACTTGTTATAGAAACTGGAATTGAGTTTACTGTAATAGTTTCATCTCTCATTTCAGCTGAAAGTATATCTTTTGGCTTCTCCATAATTAATAAAATTCTGTAATGATGGCAAGGAACAAAGAAAGAAAAATTAAAATGGAAGTGTCTGTTTTCACTGTTATAATGAATTATGGGCACAAAAGTTATTTTAATGTGGAGAAAAGTAAATGGGAAACGTCATACTCTGTTGAATATGAGTTTTTAAGACAATAAATTAAAAGGTACAGTGTAATAGTGTAATGAGCTTGACCCGCCTGGGATTATAAACTTTTCTCTTTAACATATTTGCAATTTTAAAATTATTCATCTTTACTTTGTTTTGTAGAATTCCAGTGTCGCCTACACCTAACATTATCCCCCCAAACTGTATAACTTAGTCACAGAATTTTAAGACTTTCTATTATCCTTTTGTTTCTTTTGTCTTTCAAAAAAAGGGAGGGGGGAGTGATTTTTCACAGAATCTTGAACAAATTACAGTAATTTAAAATTATGCATGCAATTAAGGAATTTTTTTTTAGAGAGTATTAAATGTTGTCATACAGGAAAGGATGTCATTTTGAGCAATAATTGCAGTTTGCCACTTTGGTAAATTAAAGCTACTTGCTCTGGAGTAATTACTTGGTAGTTGAATTTTAATTTTGGTGGCATGCCCGTGATTTCTAACAATGTGATCTACCATAGCCAAGCCAGGCTCATGCCAGCCTGGGCTCTGGCTGGCCCTCTGGGGTCCTGGCCACCAGGGCCCCCAGGCTTCGGTCCAGTTGGTTGTTTTGCTCATATAGTCCCATTGGACTGCCTGCCAGCCACAGGCTTCCTAAGGCTGTGAGCTCCAGGGAATTAAGATTGTGATTCTTCTCGCAGCTGGAGGCAGGGAGGGGAGGAGATAGGAGTTAGGTGTGGACCTTGGCCTAACTTCCCTGGCTGAAAGGATGCAGTTGTGTTCTGCATATTTATTAGGAAGTACGCATTTACACCAGTTGTACTGATGAAAGCCTCCCGATGGGAAAACTGAGCCTCCCACTTTACTACATGCTGGGCAGTACCTCTTCTGTTCCTCATGATCACATCATTTTACCTACTACCCTACCCCCTTTTTCATTTTCTTGGATTCATCCAATCCAGAGGTGTGTATAGGTAATATCACCATTTCCAGTCATTAAAGGAAGAGCTTCATGGTGGTGGTGACCAGAAGATTTCCATGTAGTTGGGAAAAAATATACAGGAAGAACCCTTTTTCCCCTTCCCCAAATGCTGAGTAATCTTAGCCAGAGCTGCTGCTTCAGCTGCTGGACTGTGATATGATAGTAGTGTTGTGCCCGGGGCTAATCTCTGCCTTACCTGCTCTGAGCCTCAGTTTTCTCACCTGTGAAGTGAAGGTCACTAAAGAACCTGCATAGTGGAGTGAAGGGACACCTCACTGAGATGTTGAAGCTCTTGGGAGAAGACTTGGCATTTATTATATGGTCAAGTGAGTTAGTTTCAGTCATCTTTTGCCTTCTTTCTGGACACTGAGATTCTCCTGTAAACACTTGAGAACTTGTGAATGTGCCTGGTGGTGAAGGTGAAGGGGAGCTGCCCACAGGCTGTGACGGGTCCACACCTGCCCTCAGATAAGCGGGAGGTCTCCTTGCTGCCCTATGCAGATGAGCAGCCCTGGTGTGGTGGGGGCAGCGGGGCAAGTCCTCTGGGTCACCTGGTTTCTGGGGCAGAGCGCCCTCCTGTGCCTTCTGAGGGTCAGAGACTGGGGCCCTTGTCTCTTGGAAGACCCAGAGGGATGGGATGGGGAGGGAGGTGGGAGGGGGGATCGGGATGGGGAACACATGTACATCCATGGCTGATTCATGTCAATGTATGGCAAAAACCACTACAATATTGTAAAGTAATTAGCCTCCAACTAATAAAAATAAATGAGAAAAAAAAAAGATCCACTAACCTTCCCTGGTTGCTCAGATGGTAAAGAATCTGCCTACAGTACAGGATCCCTGGGTTCGATCCCTGGGTTGGGAAGATCCCCTGGAGCAGGAAATGGCAACCCACTCCAGTATTCTTGCCTGGAGAATCCCAGGGACAGAGGAACATGGCGGGCTACAGTCCACAGGGTCTCAGAGTCGGACACTAAGAGACTAACACTTTCACTCCCCCCCGCCCCTTCAAAGGTGATTATAACAAAGCAAGTCATATTTATTTAGCACTTATAGGAAGCTCAGGTCTGTGCTAAGTGCTTGGTGTGTGTGGCATGTTCATTTTTAATCTTCACAACAACCCAAGGAAGTGAAGCTGTCTTTATTTCCACCTTTCAGGTGAGGGTAGAGATAGGTGCCCAGATCCCACAGTGGGAAGAGCGCCTGGCAGAGAGCAAGCCCACGCTCCCTCCACAGGTGCGCTCCTCACCTGGTGTGTTTACAGCCGTGGCTGCCAGCGGGAACCAGCTGGGAGCCCTGGGCCCCAGCCTAGTTAGAATCTCCAAGGGTGGGGCTGGTGCTTTGGAAACTTGCAAGCTCCCTGGTGGTTTCACCCAGCAGCAGGGTTAAGAAGCGTGGGTTTGGAGAAGATCACAGACTGCTTAGGGGGGGGTAAGTGGTAAAAATACCCACAGCATGGCACCAACAAAGGAAATGTTTTTCCCGAGAAGCAAATAGAGAATTGGTAACAAATGCCTTTAGGAAAGTTCTGCTTCTGTGCACAGACCTTCCATAAGACTTTTCTTATATAGTATTATGCAAGACATTACTGAAGCAACACCTTTCAACATTCTTAGAAGAAAGTTTCTGTGCAGTAGAATGGGGTGGTGTACTGTCATTTCCTTAAGACAGCACCTGAATCACAGAGAGGTTGAGTAATTTTCTGAAAATCACACAGCAAGTTAGTTAAGAGGCTGATTGAGAACTCAGACTGTTTAATCCATCATCTTTTTCTTTTAGGCTCATGAATCTCAAGAGGGGATGGGATTAATGGGGGAGGGGAGAGAGAGGGTAACTGGCGATCAAAGTCATCCTGTGAATTTGCAAGCAGTTTCTGCCTGTCCTTTGGTGACCAGAGTCCAGTGTGCCCATCAGTGATATTAAGTGTGTGTTTTTTTTAAATCTTCTTTATTTCTGTAATGTTGGTAAATGATGCCCCCTCTTTAGTCTTTTTTAATGTTTACTTGTTTGTTTATTTTGGCTGCATCGGATCTTAGTTGTGGCTGCGTGTGGCTCTTCCTTATGGCATGCAGGCTTCTCTGTAGCTGTGATGCCCGGGCTCAGTAGTTGCAGGTGGGCTTAGTACCCCCCGCCCAGCTTGCAGGATCTTAGTTCTCCGACCAGAGATCGAACTCAGCCCCCTGCATTGGAAGACGGATTCTTAACCATTAGACCACCAGGGAAGTCCCTGGTGTGTGTGTTTTGAAAATTTTGAAAAGCTGTTGGGGTTCTCCTCTGTATTCTTCTCGCCTGAGAACTCATTCCTTGGGCCTCGATAAAACCCCTGCTGTGCCAGCAGCATTGTCCTATTGCTGCCACACTGTTGGCGGTTACTCAGAGGGAAGTCGTTTTCTCAAAAACCCTGACTTTTGTTGGGCACTTACCCTTTTGAAATGCTTTAAAGTCCTGCTTGAGTCTGGTGCTGTTTTGAGGAGCAAACCGATTTAGGGCTGTAGAGCAAGCTTGGTGGGGGTGGGTTTGCCCGAGGTTGTGTCCCGTGTCACTGTGGGGACAGGGACACCTCTCCTGATTTCTCCTCTCTGACTTTCTGCCCTTGCGTCCACATGTGCTGGTTGGCAGCTGGGGGCTGGGTTGGTCTTGACCTGGTGAGGTTGGAAGATGGTCCCCCTGTGACTCTGTGAAGGATGAGGTGGGTCTAGTCACTTGGGCACAAGTGTGCTTCCTTTTTTTTTTTTTGGAAGTATTGTTGATTTATACTGTTGTGTTAGTTTCAGATGCACAGGAGAGTGGTTCAGTTTATACACACACGCATGCACGCACACACGCATGCACGCACGCACGCACGCACGCACTCTTTTTAAGATTCTTCTCCCTTATAGGTTGTTACAAAATATCGAGTGTAGTTCCCTGTGCAGTACAGGTCCTGTTGTTGATCTGTTTTATATATAGTAACTATATCTGCTAACCCCAGATTCCTAATTTATCTCCCCCTCCCCCCACTTCAGAAAACTAAGATCATGGCATCTGGTCCCATCACCTCATGAAAACTAGATGGGGAGACAGTGGAAACAGTGTCAGACTTTATTTTTTTCAGCTCCAAAATCACTGCAGATGGTGACTGCAGCCATGAAACTAAAAGACGCTTACTCCTTGGAAGGAAAGTTATGACCAACCTAGATAGCATATTAAAAACCAGAGACATTACCTTGCCAACAAAGGTCCATCTGGTCAAGGCTATGGTTTTTCCAGTGGTCATGTATGGATGTGAGAGTTGGACTGTGAAGAAAGCTGAGCGCCGAAAAATTGATGCTTTTGAACTGTGGTGTTGGAGAAGACTCTTGAGAGTCCCTTGGACTGCAAGGAGATCCAACCAGTCATCCTGAAGGAGATCAGTCCTGGGTGTTCATTGGAAGGACTGATGCTGAAGCTGAAACTCCAATACTTTGGCCACCTCATGTGAAGAGTTGACTCATTGGAAAAGACCCTGATGCTGGGAGGGAGTGGGGGCAGGAGGAGAAGGGGATGACAGAGGATGAGGTGGCTGGATGGCATCACCGACTCAATGGGCATGAGTTTGAGTAAACTCCGGGAGTTTGTGATGGACAGGGAGGCCTGGTGTGCTGCGATTCATGGGGTCACAAAGAGTCGGACACGACTGAGCGACTGAACTGAACCCCCCACTTTAAGAGGTCCTTCCTTAATTATAAGTGATGGTCCTCATAGTGGGAAGGAACTGACTTGTGGGCCATCCTCACTCAGAGGGGCTTCGTTTACCTCTTTGTCTGTGAACTTCTGTGTCTTGTGCCGTAGGCCCAGTGGGAAATGAAGCATGCCGAGTAGACGGTGGTGCTCAGGGTTGGTGTGTGGATGATGTGGGGTGTGTGCATAGAGGAGGGCTGGGAGCATTCTGTAGAAAGTGGGGGGACTTCTCCCTGGTGTCCTGGCATTGAAGCAGGCACAGTGGAGGTGACCCTTTGTCATGCGTATCTATGGAAAGGGTATTTATTCCTGGCAGAGGGAACTATACGGGAGAGGGTGGAAGCCCCGGAGGTGGGACCTGCCTGCCCTTGTTGCAGGACAAGCATTAGACCCCATGTGGTCACCTTTGCGGGGCAGGGGGGTGGTGGGTAAGTGAGGGGAAGAGTGCTGGTAGAGGAGCTCAGAGAAGCAGCTGAAGGGCTGGGTCACCCAGAGCTCAAGCTTCAGCGGCAGCCAGTGAGTCTGCAGGTTTTACACTCTGGGTTCTAACCAGTCTGTGTGGTATCACTGTTCTGAGGTGTGGTGTCACCACCAGAGTAATAATTTATCACTTTGCAAATATTCTGTTAGCTACTTTTGTGGGCACCGTATCACTGAAATGCCTCAGATTTTATATTCCTTGTCATCTTTCTGTATCCTCTAATGATCCCATGTGTCTCTGGTCAGATAAGAGACGCAGTCTCTGTGGTTTTCGTTCCTCATGGGCAGCCAGAGGTGGCCAGAGTCTGTCAGGGGGTGATTGATGCGATCAAGACCATTGAAGGGGACTGTTTGAAGAAACGCAGTGGGCATCTTAATAGGTGTTAATGGAGTGTCATTTTTCCAATGACCTGGAGATTTGAAGAAAATATTAGTATAGCTATAATTCACATAAAGTATTCAATGATTTTATTTTAAAACCTATAGGTAATGAATTTCCTTTTATATCTGGATCCAAGGCGTTCCATGGGTGGTAGATGTGTAGCAATTAGTCAGAAGAGCAGATGCTTTTCTAGGAGTTTTGTGCTGCTGACAGTCCCAAGCATATGAGCATTTTTAAGTGTTCTGCTTTTTCTTGCAGGTACAATTCCTTGTAGAGAAAAAAATGTATGCTCTTATTTTTGGCTTTATTATCTCACTGTTAATTATTTAATCCTCTGATGATTATTTCATTGTCCCCCAAAATGAATGTTCTGTTTTTATTTGGATCAGACAGTGGTTTTCAAAACTTGATCCCCAGAACAACAGCATCTGTATCACCTGGGGGGAATTCAGTAAACAGGCATATTCTTAGACCGTACTCCCACCCCCGCCAGACCTACTGAATCCAGAGGTCTGAGTCCAGAGAATAGCCATTTCTAAATTTTTGTTTCATTGTGATTAAAAAAAAACCACATCATAAAATGTATCATCTTAACTATTTTTAAAGGTAGAAATCAGTAGTGTTAAATTTATTCATATTATTGTGCAGTAATAAAACTCCACAATAAAACTAAATCTCCACACCTATTAAAACAGGTCTTATTTCCCCCGCCTTCTCCCAGGCCCTGGAAGCCACCATTCTATTTTCTGTTTTTGTGAATTTGACTATTCTATGTCCCTTATATTAGTGAAGTCATATAGCATTTGTCCCTTTAAGGTTGGCTTATTTCTTTTGACCTAATGTTCTCAACAGCTTCCCTGATGGCTCAGTGGTAAAGAATCTGCCTGCCAATGCAGGAGATGCAGGTTTGATCTCTAGGTCTGGAAGATCCCCTGGAGCAGGAGATGGCAACCCACTCCAGTATTCTCGCCTGGAAAATTCCACGGACAGAGGAGCCTGGTGGGCTATAGTCCGTGGAGTCACGGAGAGTCAGACATGATTGAGTGAGCAGTGTTCTCAGGGTTCATCTGTGTTGTTACATGGGCAGGATTTCCTTCCTTTTGAAAGCTGAGTGCTATTCCAGTGTATGTACATACCACTTTTGTTTGTCCATTCATCTGTTGACCTTTTAGTTTGCCTGCAACTCTTAGCTATTGTGAATAGTGCTTGCATAACACGGCAGTGTGGGTATCTCATTGAGATTCTGATCTCATTTCCTCTGGACGTGTACCCAGAGTGGGATTGCTGGATCCTGAGAAACCTCCACACTGTTTTCCGAGGCAGCTGTGCCATTTTGCATTCTCACCAGCGAGGATGTGCATCTTTAGTGCATGTGTAGGTCGTACCGGTGCACATTCACGTTTGAGAACCACTGGACTAAGGATACCACCCTTCTCCACAAACATTGTTATGATCGCCAACTTCATGAGAAATTAATCTTGTTGGGGGACATTCTCCAACAGGTGAGCCGTCTCCTGATTTTAGGAGGGGCCAACGTGAACTACAGGACCGAAGTGTTAAATAACGCCCCGATCCTATGCGTCCAGTCTCACCTTGGCCATGAGGAAGTGGTCACTCTGCTTCTGGAATTCGGCGCCTGCCTGGATGGCATGTCGGAGAACGGCATGACTGCCCTCTGCTACGCGGCCGCTGCAGGCCACATGAAGCTGGTGTGTCTGCTCGCCAAGAAGGGGGCGAGGGTAAGCGACAGCCTTCCCCGCAGAGGGGTGAAGGGGCCACAAAGGTGGGAAGTGTCTCCCGTTGCTGGTAGAATTCTCATTGGCCGGGCCAGGCTCCCTTCTGCCTCTACTTTGTCAAGGTGCAATGAACATAAACAGAAAGGGTGGAGCTACAGTGTGTGATGTGGCCTGATGTGGGTATGTGTGTGATAGACGTGTATTGTCTGCGAGAGGGAGAAGGGGCTGTGTGTTTTGTTCAAAGCTCTTATTCTGCTTAATCCTGCCTGAGAGGAGGCTCCTGGTCATTAGAGGCCCAAGTAAGGCCATCCTTTAAAAAGCCTGCAAGTGTTGCCCTAGAACTTGTTACAGAATTTCACTCTGCACTGGATGAGTTGAAGATTTAAATGTGATTTTTTTTTCTCCTTTTTATTTCATGTTATGTCTTTTTTAAAATAATAATAAAATGAGTTCTGTGTGTCTTGGAAGTCATGTGCTTCAGCATATAGCAGCAGGTACTAGAAGGCCCCGAATCCACATTTCTCCAGCTGCCATCTGGGACCCTGGGCCAGTTAAGCCAGTGTGCTCAGTGTTCTCATCCATAAAATGGGTACAACAACAGGGTCTACCGCAGGGCTGTTGTGTGAGCATAAGTAAATCAATATATTAAAACAATGCAAAGTAACTATATTATTAACAAGTTGCTCAAGGACTGTCAGTATTAATAGGTTGAATGAGGACAGTGCCAAATTCACAGTGAACTCTGTTTATTTTAAGCACTTTATTGGGGAAGGGAGAATGTACTTTTGAACAGCAACAGAAATAAATCGCTGGTATTTGTTTTTCTTCTTTATAGTTAGGCTTTTTGAAGTTCAACAAAAGACATTAGACTTATAGTAACTATGGGAGTCTTTTTGCTTTTTTCTCTTGAAAATACAGCACTTGGGATGGGTCCTCCTTAGTCCATGAAAGAAGGGAAATGCTTCTGTTAAACCTTCCCGGTAGGTTCATTACTGCTCATACCGCCCCTCCATTTCCACTTCCAGACCATGGCTTGGCTTTTTTTGGAGGCTAGCTCTGTAGGAGGGGGTGGAGTCATATAGGTGGCTTATGTAGGCAGAGCCTCTGGGTTGAGGTGCAGAGCATCTTCAGAATTTGCAAGTGAGGCTGGGCCCTAAGTCCTCTCCCAGCCCACGATTCCCAGGCTTAGACAGGGAATGACGTGTTATCTGCTGCCTCTTGGACCATTACGGGTATGCAGCCCTCAGTCACTGCCCCTTCGTGGCTGACCAGCCTTCCTGCCTTTGTGGCCACACTTGGCATGCTGGCATGACCTGGGTCACCTGCCTTCCCCAATAAAATGCCACTTGGAGTCCCTTCCTGCCCTTCCTCGTACAGAGCTGGGATCTTTCCAGATCCCTCCCTTTTGCTGGCTTTCCTGTTTCAGTGACTAAAGAACTGTTCTGCCCCCCAAATCATAGCTTGCCACAGAAGGTTAAGATTAAGGATACTTCACTCAGTGACTAGGGTTGGGAAGAACAGGTTTTGTCTGCCCTCATACCTGCTCCCCAGAGAACTCGAAGCTCCAGGTCACTTCCTAGAGAGACAGAGGGAACGAGGAGGATGCCTTGTGATCACTAGTTCTACAGAGGGAACTCGAGGTCTGGAACAGTGCACCAATTGCAGTAATTCAGACAGAGACTCTCCAGAGAGACACAGTGGGACACGAACCCAATACATCTGCAGTGGGATGGGGTTTGTCCACAGCACATGTGGGTCACTGTGACAAAGTGATGCTCAGCTGTGCTTTCCCTTGCTCCTGCCCGCTCCCCCAGGTGGACCACTTGGATAAGAAAGGCCAGTGCGCGCTGGTCCACAGTGCGCTGAGGGGCCACGGCGACGTTCTCCGCTACCTGCTGACCTGCGAGTGGTCTTTGGGCCCACCCCAGCCAGGCGCGCTGAGGAAGAGCCAAGCCTTGCAGCAGGCCCTGACTGCGGCCGCCAGCATGGGCCACAGCGCGGTGAGTGCGGCCTTTCCCAGGGCACTTCTGGGAAAACGGGAGCCCAGTGTGTGGGCACTTCGCACTCACCTTCTTCCAAGTTGCCGGCTTGTGATGCACTGAAGGAATGAAAGGAAATGAGGGTTTCCAAAAAGAGCAGTTGGTTTCACCACGTGTAAAGATGTCCTGCTGTTATCATACCCCTCCTGTGAGTGGAAGTGGGCGGGGGGCTGGGGAGCTCCCGCCCGGAGCCCCTGCAGCTGCTTACTCTCTGCTCTGCCTCCTGTCTTCCTGTCTTCCTTCCTTGTTCTGTTTTCACCCTCGAGTCCTGCTCTCCTCTCCTTTTCCCGCTTTGACTCATCCTTTTGTCCTTGTGGTCTTTTAACAATAATCACATGGAATCCTGTTTCTAAACTTGTTCTTGAGTATTCGAAGGATTTTTAAAAATAGAGCTGTTTAAAATAGAACATGCTCTGGTAGCATGTAAGAGTGCTTGTCATTTGCAGTTCCTATGCTGAAGGAAAACTTCGTGCAGTAGTTACATCAAGCACTTAACTTCTGGCAGATGGCAGTATTCCTCGATTCGAAGATTTTGTTGTCACCTCCTGACCCATGTGTCTGTGAAGTTAATAATATTTTACCCTTTTTCTTCCATGTATTTCTCCCTCTGTGTTGTCTTCAGGCAATTAGGGTTGCCAATGTTTCTAAGATTCTTCCCCACAATGACTTTGTACCAAAGTAAATGTGCCAAATGTAAATGTACCAAATGTAAAATGTAAATGTACCAAAGTAAATTTGGGTACAAAGCTGGCTGGCTGACTTTTACCATTTAAAACACTGGAGCAGATACACATATACACGCAGCTAGCTGGCTTATTGTCGGCATTTAAAATGTCGAAAATACACATATACACTGCTTCAACCATGACAATATATTGCAGCAAGTTGAATACAGAAGCATATAAGAAAAAGAAGCTATCTTCTCTTAGGACAGGCATAAAAGAAATTTATAGAAGTGTAAAACAATGCTAGTCAAGTTAATATGTTTTAGTTTTGGAGAAAAATACTCTTTTTCATAAAAAATGAAAACGTACATTTCATAAAAATGTATTAAACATTACTATATAGTGGGTTTATTGTTTTTTAGATTAAAAATACAAATAAATATTTTTAAAGACCCATTTACATAGATACAGAGAGAACGTGTTAAATTGACATATTTGAATATGGATGTTTTTCCTTTTTAAACTGTTCCCTAAATCTGCATGGGTCCAGAAGGTGAAATATCATCTTAGGAAGGACAGCAAAGCCACGTTGGATATAACCCTAGTCTCGGGCTGTTGTGAAACTGGCTGTGAGGAGCTGTGGAAAAGCAGCCGCATGGCCAGCCACAGCTTCATGGCGAAGGACAGGGCTCATTCACCAAAAGGCTTGAGGGTTGTGTTAGTTTCCACATGCTGCTGTAGTAAGTGACCACAGACTTCGGTGGCTTGAAGCAGCCTGTTCTGGAGGTCAGAAGGCTGAAATTAAGTTGGGTCAGGAAGCCGATGTTTCTTTTGGAGGCTTCAGAGTAGGGTGTTTCTCTCTCTTTTTTTTTTCTCTAACTTCTGGAAGCCACCTTACTCCTTAGCTTGTGGCCCTGCCTCTGTCTTCAGAGTGTGTTTCCTGTCATCTCACCTCATCCTTCCCTTGACCCTGGTTCCTCCTGTCCCTCTTACAAAGAGCTGTGATCGTATCAAGTATCTATACAATACACACCGTGATAATGCAGGATAATCATCCCGTTTCAAGATTCGCAGTCACATCTGCAAGCCCTCTCTTCCCACGTAAGGTGACATTCACGGGTTTTCTGACTAGGATGTGGGGCCCTTATTGTGAGTGGACTGGGAACCTGGAAGATGGCCAGTCTTCTGCTCTCCTGTGGCTGCCGGTGAGCAGGGTGGAGGCTGACTCCGGTTCAGGGCTCAGATACTTCTAGCTCCCTGCCCCCACCCCTGTGACGCACCCTGCTGTTTGACAGAGGGAGAAGAATAATGTGAGTGGAAAAAGCATTTGAAGCAGCATTATTTTATTGAAAAGGTATATACATCACCTTGTTTTCCTTCCTTGTGAAAAAAGGGATTCACCATCTTCTGGCGATTTATGCAGAAGCTGCACTCTGTATGATCTCCCCTGTCCTTTGTTGATGAGCCTGGCATATTTGGGTCATGCTGGAATTCATTAGAATTCTGAGTACCTAGTAATCCTGAACAGTGTTGCCGAAATTCACTTTTTTTTTTTCTTCTTCTTCTCAAAGTGAAAGTGTGAATAGCATACGAATTATGCTGGAAAACCATTTTCATTATATTCTCTCTCCTTGTGCAGCATGAGATAATCATGGTTAAAAAACAACACGTTCTCTCCTTTGATACACAGGATATAATAAGCGCATATGGCTTTGAAAACTCATTAAATCACCTTGCCACTTCTGACAGGTGCTCCAGTGCTTGCTGGGACTGGAAAAGGAACATGAAATAGACGTCAATGGCACAGACACGCTGTGGGGAGAAACAGGTAATTATGGTTCCACTGCTTGTAGTTGGGGCCAAGTAGCTCCTTGATGTTCTAGCCGCCATTTTGGCCTAGTTGTCTTAAGAATGACATGGGATGCATCTGGGCCTATTGTTATCACAAAGCATTTGAAGTTAGGAGCTTTTGAAACTTCCCAAATGATGACTAAAACTTTTCTAGAAGCAAGTGCAGTTTGAATCATTTTGCATTAGACCAGCAGTTCCTGTGCCTCTGATGAATGTCAGCTAGAAATACCCAAATAAGGCCGTGCTTTCCACCTTGCTGAGTGTTTTCGTGTCCTAAGCAACCTGGTCATCCTGTGACTGTGTACCGTGAGCAGGGCAGAACTTCCAGCCCCGTGTTCAGGTGAATCCAAGGTGAATCCAAGTGAATTCAGGTGAATCCAAGGTGAAATCAAGGAAGGCTCTGACCTGCCTTCTCCAGAGTAAGACTCAGTCCTCATGCAGCCTGCATAACAGACTGAATACCAGCTACCGAGGCCATATCCTTTGGTGTCAGATGTGTGTTTTGAACTGTAGTGTGGGTGAGTAAGTCTCCAGGAAGATCTGAGTTGGCTACTTCTCAGGTTAATATTAATATAAATAACGCTGCTTTGAAATTTTCCATTTGACTGAATTGGTCTTAGAAGTGTGAGACTTTATCAGTTGCTCTTTATCAAATGTAACCAAAGGTGTTTAACATGCATTTCCAGGCTGTGTCCTTTGCATGACTTCAATGTCTCCTGCACAGATTTATTTCCAACTGCTTCTCAATCATTTCCTAACCAGCCAAACAGTGGTGTGTAGAGTCCCTCAGCTAACTCATACTTAGGAAAAGCCTCAAAGAGTTTCTTGATGGGTAGCACAGGTGCTCAGCCCCACAACTTCCTCCCCACTGCTCCTCCTCCCCTGTCAACCCCCCCACCCCACTCCACTGTAGATGATGCCAGGCGCGTGCATGGGGCTTACAGTGCTAGTTGTGGTGATGTGGGTGGTGGGCTGGCAGCAGGGGGTGGTGTTAAGGGGCAAGAGAGGTGGCGTGTCTGCTAGGTTCAGGGAGAGTGCAGGACTCACAGACGGGTTTAGATTATGCTTGGGGTCCACATGTATAGATGTAAATATTGGCCTTAATTCCTGATGGAGTCTTCCCCCCAGCCATTTCAATAGTATGGGCTACTCCATATTTGGTGAAAGTTTCCACCACTTCCTATTGTGCTGTGGGCCTCAGGGTAGCCCACAGGCCAGCGCATGGCTTTCTTTGTGCTTCTCCAGAAGGCCAGATCCCTGTCCTCTGTGGCCTGCAGGCAGGGTCTTGCCTCTTTGTCAAATGAGGTGAATAATCCTGCTGTCTAGGATCTGGTGAAGACTGAATGAGATGTAACAGTCTTGGCCAGACGTTCCCAATGGTCAGAACCCCTGGGGCAGTTGAGCCTAGAAGTTCTGATTCATTAGGTGTGTGTGACTTCACACACACACACACACACACACACACACACACACACACACACACACACACACACACACACACACACACACACACACACACACACACACACACACACACAGCCTAGAAGTTCTGATTCATTAGGTGTGTGTGACTTCACACACACACTCACACACACACACACGTCTGTGCTCAGTCTCAGTCTGACAATTATGCCTGACTCTCTGTGACCCCATGGACTGTAGGCTGCCAGGCTCCTCTGTCCAAGGGATTCTCCAGGCAAGAATACTGGAGGGGGTTGCCATGCCCTCCTCCAGGGATCAAACCCGAGTCTCTTGCGTCTCCTGCATTGGCAGGCAGATTCTTAACCACTGCACCACCTGGGAAGGATAGGACACTCTTTTCCTAAATGTCCACCCAGGTGATTTCAGGGTCTCTGTGGCCTCGGGACAAATAGAGAATCACTGTGAGCAGCTATTTTAAGTGCCGGCCTCACAGGGACACTCATGAGAGGAGCCGTGATGACGATGGGGGTCAGTGCTAGTACCTGTAACACCCCTCACTTAGCTCAATAAGAATCTCTGATCTTTAATATTAGAGGGGTGTTTTCTTTCTGGGCAAAAAAAAAAAAAAAAGAAGAAGAAATCCAGAGAAGCAGAGACGGCTTTGACTGGAGGGCTCTGTTTATGTGGTCCGTTTTTTCTCGAGATGACCAGTTCTGAGTTTCAGTAAGCACCTTCCTTCCTTCCCCCTTGAGAATCTGCTAGGTTGTAGACTAAAGCATGTAAGAGAAACTATAGGCTCCCATCAACCTCAGTGAAAGGATGAATAATGGTTCAGCTTCTCCCTTGCAAAGCGTCGTGTATAACCTTCAGACCACTCTGCAGCCTGAGAAGCAGGTCATAGCTTTTCTCTGCAGGCAGTAAACCTGAATTTCCTCAGTCGAGAGTGTGAGGGATTTTTCAAAAAATTTAAACCAAGAGAAAGCTAAACACTATTTCTCAGGCTTAGAAGCCCCAGCTGTACTCTGTGGCTGCATGTCAGTAAAACCAGTCTTGCCTGCTCTGCATTTTTCTGTCTGATATTTTTCTCCTATGTTCTTTCAGAAATGTCCACCCATGTCTGCTACTACAGACCGTCCTGATTTCCAGAGGAAATCAGGTTGTCAGTGGTTGTCAGAGGAACACTTTGAAATCTTGCAGAGGAAGTTTTAGATGAGGGAACATCTGCATATATGGCGCTTTGCGCAGATGTGTACTGCATTGCCCAGATTGTGAGGACTGTGATTGGGATTCAGCCACACAGGGTCCACATTACCTGACATCAAATGCCTTCTGGAAGAGACGGCCCCAATGATGACAGCCTGAGTCGATGGGGCAGCTCATAGTCCTTGTTCTCGGCTTCTTGCTTGGTTCCCTAGCCTGTGTGGGTTGCATGCTCTGTGCGCTGTTTCTAATTGCTAAAGACTCGCAGAATGAAAGCAGCTGCTTTCCTTCCTGGTTTGATCCTCGTTCCTGGGTGTAGTCAATGGTGGTTTGTGCCTAAAACACTCTAGGATGGAACTTGCCTGTCTCTGGCCGCAGCTTGAGGGTAGGATCCCAAGAGTTCATTCAGGTCTGTGCAGTGTAGATTAGCTATGGACAACTTGGATTTAAAATACCAGCTGATGGGCTTCCTGCAGGGTCTCTGTGGTCTGTTCTTGGCTCACCTGCCCAGCTTTGATGGTGTCCATGCAGTGCTACACTGCCCTGTTTAAAACTCAGCTACCTGAGCTGAGCTCTAAATCAGCTATCTCTCCTGGTTTTGGAGAGCAGAGAGCCTAATTTATGTAAGTTTCCCTTTCCACCAATCTCTGGAGCCATTTGCTTTTTATGTCTATTTGGTTTTTAGATCCAGCCCTTCAGAATCATTCCTGTAGCTCTTCAGCACTTTCCCTTGTTCTCACGCAAATAAAGGAGTGTGACACTCACTCCAGTGGAAGAAGAGTGAGGAAAAAGCTCGGAGCTCCCAAGGAGTGGGCTTGGGGTTCGTCTCCACCCAGAAGCTCTGCCTGTGTGGCTGCCGAGGCCCCCTGCCCATGACATTCACACAAACAGCCTTGGTCAAACAGCCTTGATCCTGTAGTTTCTGGGCAGCCTGAACCATGACAAAACCCATCAGATGCTCAAGTTATCTGCTTCAGGCATTCCACAGTCATGACAAACAAGTGCTGGCTCCCACGAAGTCTTGACCTAACTGAGTTACTGTTTTCTTGTCAGTGTTCGATGGGAATCAGCCTGATAAAATGATCAGAAATGCTTAACTGGTGACCTCATGCTGCTGTGAATTGTCAGAGGAACTGTGCTTCCAAAATCCAGGCATCTCTCACGTCTGTGAGCCTGCTGTCTGTCTCTAGTCAGAACCTCTTGCTCTTTAGGGGAATAGAAACGCTTCTATTTCAGCGAATATGCCTGTTTTGTAAGCAAAATGTTCCCAGCGCTGACTCCTTGGGGTCACATTGCAGTTCCCTGCTTAGTGCTTACTGCTTATAAATGTGATTGTTGATGTTGCTTATCTGATGAAAGCTTATTGTGCCTACATTATGGGTTTCAGGAGGGCAGGACTCTCCAAGTCTCCTGTGCTCTGCTTTCTGTAGTCACTGTGTCTGGTCTCATGTCCTGTAGAACTTTCTGTGATGATGGAAAGGATTGCTATCTGTACGTCCAGCCTGGGAGCCACTAGCCACTGGTTTTGTCTGGTGCCTGGTACACAGCTGTTGACTGAGCAGACAGGTGTAACTTTTAGGGTAGGTAACACTCACCTTGCAGAATAATTTGGGAGAAATTGTGTTTTTGGAGGGAAGAGGTCAGGAGCCCGTTGCTCATTGGGACCTGGCTCAATGTGTCTTGTCTGCCATAGTGCAGGTCATGTGCTACTGGACTCCAGGCTGGCTTAGATGCCCTCAACCCAGTCATCTATGTGACTGGGTCCTGTACTGCATCTTTTGAAACACCTAGCTATTAGCAACTACCCTTGGCATGGACATGACTGACAGGCCAAGATGGCCCGTGCCAGCCCCATCTTTGTGTGCATGACATCTCCCTCCCCACACCGCCAGCCCGACTGCCAACCCCCGATGTGCTGTGCCCTGTTGTCCTTTGGAAATCCTTCTCACTGCTTCCTAGTTGGTTGCAGCAGGCTTGGAGCCCTGGCTTCACACATGGGTAGGACGCCATCCTGCCTGTCAGCCAACTGCTCCCAAGGACTGCCCTTCCCTAAGTTATGAACTGAGATGCCCCATCAGAGGTAGTTAGATGTCTCACTGAAATGTTTCATGTCAAGTATTCTTTTATGTTGTTCTTGCTTTTTTAGTTGGTAAATACTTGCCAAAGAAATTTAATCATTGTAAATATTGTCTTTATTGCTAAAGCTGTTAAGAACACTATATTTTCCTCAATTTCCAAGAAGGGTTGAATTTTCTCCCCAGTAAATCAAATGGGATTTTTAGCTGCATAACCTTCATTATCATCATTTGTGGAGGCAGTTTAGTCCAGCATGTATGCCAGTCATGGGTCACTCTTCTCTAATTCTGCGTGGAATTCTGGATAGGACTTGAGTCTCAGCCCAGCCCCTCAGCTGGGTGTGAGACATTTCCAGACCAGTTTTGGGGGAGGGTCCTCACCCCTGTTTCCTTATGGGACCAGGAAGCCAGAATATGAGTTGTTTTTCATCTTTGCTGTTTTAAAAGTTTCTCTCTTGTTTCCATTCAATTGCTTCAGTTTCCACTCTGGGACTCTGCCTGTCCTTCTTGGGTGGGGGCGGTGAGGTGTCCCTCAGCCCTCACTGCAGGGACCGTGGACAGCTGAGCTCATCACACCCAAAGCCGCCCCAGAACTCTGTACGTGAACATCAGGCAACAGGATGCCTTGTGGTTGATTTAAAAAGAACCCTCTATTCTTTCAGATTTTACCTTAGGTTTTTTTTGGAGAGAGTAGGGCTCTTATTTGTTAAGAATTTAAAGGAAATTTGAGACTTCTGGATTGAGTTTGGCCTTCACACCAGTTAGGTACCTCTCAAGGCAGAATTCAGGTGAGAGACTAGAAGGAAAACAACTGATCGTTACTTGTTGGGACATGTGGAGAATTTACATGAAGGAATTTGCTTTGTAGAGACAAGCAAGTGACTTCTGCTGTACAGTTTTTGGAGGTCCTGGGGAGGTCTCATCAGTATTGCTGGGAAGTCCTTGTTTAGGCATTCCTTCCTCTGCTACGGTTTGCTTTAGAAAAGAGCGGTGAGATGGGTGGAAATCCAGATTTCTGTCCATTCTGAACAAGGTAAAAGTTTTGGCTGTCCTAAGCATAAAAGCCTGAAAGAGGGGGTAACCCAGGACCTTAGAGACTATGAGGGTGGGGATAACCTAGAAGCGGGGTGATCCAGCATTCTGGATGGAGGGGGCAACCCAGGCCCTCAGAAGGGAGGGGAAGGTGGGTAACCCAGAACCCTGGAGAGGATGGGAAGGGTAACTCAGGACCCTAAAGGGTGGGAAATGGGGAGGGGGGTGACCCAGGACTGTGAGAGGGGAAGGACAAAGTGGGGTAATGTAGGCACTGGAGGAGGAGGTAACTCGGGCTCTGGAAGGAGCTGAAGATGGGCATAGGGTCACTCTAACAATAGAGGGGATTGGGGTGAGAAGGGGAGGGACCGGGTGTATCCACACCCTGTCCCCTTCCTGCCCTAGAAGGCACCTGGGGTTTGCCCCTGACATGGTGACCTGTCCTCTGCTGAGAGGACAGCAGGAATCAACTGACTGTGTGTCTCAGTCTTGCAGGGCAGGTGAGGGGCAAGGAGGCAGCCCATGGAAGCCCACAGAAGCATCTCAGGTGCATATGGACTGGTGGCTTGACCGCTTACCAGGACCGTGTGCCCCACCTCCATTGTGCTGCTTTTGCTGTACACAGAGGCCTTTGTTCTAGTGAGTTCCTTCCTTTTGATTAAAAAACAAAACCTGGGCTTTGTGCATGCAAAACATGCACTCCTTTGCATTTTGGTAGCTTAGAGCATCTTTACCCACAAACATGGCTGCTTGTTCTTTGGGACATTCCCTCCTAGCTCAGGAGGTTCACCTGCTCTCCTGTCGAAAAGTCATCTTGATTGTTTAAAATTCTTGTTGAAATATATTTGGATTATTTCTGTTTTTGAGCCTGGGCACTAGTGGTAAAGAATCTGCCTGCCAGTGCAGGAGATGCAAGAGACACAGTTTTGATCCCTGGGTCTGGAAGAGGAGAAGGAAATGGCAACCCACTCCAGTATTTATGCCTGGGGAATCCCGTGGACAGAGGAGCCTAGTGGGCTACAGACCGTGGGGTCTCAAAGAGTCAGATGCGACTGAGCACGCACACACTTGTGTAGTACGGTTTTGTCAGAAGGTCCCCCTTTTGCACTGATCCCTCATGTGGGGTCCTGCATTTAACTCTGCTCTCCTCAGCTCACGTGTATCCCTTTGAGGAGAGGAGGGAACAGCACAATGTACATGCTTTAAATAATGCGGTGTGTAAGAGGATCTGCCCAAAATGTGAGCATTCTCAGCACACTTTAGAAGTGACAGCTGGTCAGAGCTGCAATCTTCTGATAGATTTTTGGCACAAAGTCTGTATGGAACGTGATTTATGTCATCCCATATTTTAGGAAATTGTTTTTAAATTGAATTTATGTTATTTATAGCACACATTATCCCTCAAAGGACTTGATGAGGCTTCTTTGAAATAAAATATATAAGGAAAGGAAGAAAAGGTGTCAGAAACAGGACATGAGGAACAGCATGGATATTCCTGCCGTAATGCCCTGCATGTTTGCCAGGCTGAGCGACTGTTTTGGCCTTAGGATGCCGTGTGACCGGAGTGAGAACGGAACACAGTCATTGCAGATTATTCTTACTGTCTGTGGGAGAAAGTTTAACAATTCTTCAGGAGAAGGAAAGTATTTTCTGGTACCCTTGTTGTAGAACAACATTCTTAGTCTGATTGGTTGAATATTTTTTAAAAGGAGATTCTTTAGGGGCCAAAGTGTGAGAGTTAAGAACTCAGACTCCAACTGGACTCCCTGGCATCAAAATGCTTTCATGCCTCCCACTAGCTGTGTGACCTTAGATGAGTTTAACTTAGATGGTTTAACTTCTCTGGGCCATATTTTCCTCATCAGTAAAACCAGGATGAGTGGTACTTGCCTCATAGACATTAGTTGTGTATTAAATAAATGTGTGAATTTGAAGGACCATCAAGTGTCCTGTAGGAAGCACTTTACAAATATCAGAGTATATTATTAAAATGTCAGAATCTTATTTTCCTCCTGAGGGGAGATGAGCTCAAGGTCCTTCTAACTCTGCTATCTTTATTTTTATTTATTTTTTCTTTTCCCACTCTGCCATCTTTAATCTCACATTGCACTGTTTTCTTATCCTTCTTTAAAAGTTCTAAAAACCTAGTTTCCTTAGAATCACAAAGCGCATCATTGAAAGAGACTATAAGGGACAAAGAAGTTTGGTTCCATGTGAAGTCCTGTGGCAGTTGCACACTTTATTTCTTTAAAACAATTCCTTGGCACCTTGAGGTTCATGTTTAATCTGTGTACAGAGACGGACAGCGTGTTTTCACTCTAGAACTGGTCGCACATCAGGAGTGTCTTGGTTCCTCACATCTGGTTCCTGCCTTGCTTTATAAATAGTTCACTGGGAAATGGGCTGATACAGCGGGGGAGGCAACATTTTCATGTGCCGCTTGGTTGCTGCCTGTTGCCTTGTAACAGAGGTTCCCTCTCCTTGACCCCACCGAGGCCTGCAGCTGCAGGCCCTCCTGGGAGACTTGTGCCAAATGCTGAATGATAAGGAAGGGTCAGAACAATGAGGAAGGTGTTCCAAACAGCCTTCAGGGAGTGTTCTGGCAGTACTGGCTTCCCATTCGTAAGGTCACCCTCCAGCACCGGCATCTGCCAAGGCTAGGGGTGCCGGAGGCTCCTGGGAGTTCACCTCCCGGAGCAATGGCGTTTTCCAGTCAGAGCAATCTTTATTGTGTGTCGTTTTATCCTTTGCATTGTTGAGGGCTCAGGTCTTTGTGGAGATGAAGAATTTATAGCTGTTGGGAAGTTTATTCTTTTCATGGAAGCCTCCTCCTCCCTCAACCAGGAAGGAAATGCCTCACAAAACAAGGCTATGAGCTTGGGTTTTTTATAAATGCAGTCCTAGAAGGTGGAGGTGGGGGTGTCCCCTGGCTTTCTGGGAGGGGTCAGGGAGCTACTTCCATTCAGTCAGAGACCTTTGGGACCAGCCTGTCTGAATGGCAGTCCTGCCCAGACTCACAGGGGCAGCAAAGCGAAATACAGGCTGAGTAACCTCTGGGGTAACAACTTCTCCAGAGGCCAGTTATTAGAAAGTGCAAGGGGAGGGGCTGCCACTCCCAAAGAGGTTTAAAAAACTGAAATTCCAAATTATTTTTCTAAGCATCATAGTTTAGATAAGAGAGCTGAGAGACTCCCAGCATTCCATGATACCTTTCACCTTTGTTCTCCTCCAGCCGAGGTTCCATCTTCACTACCTTTGTCACATCTAATGGTTTCCATCTTGGTCACAACTCATTGACATTTATGCAAACCCTGCTGCTTACTGCAGTTCATTTTCCATCCATTTTTCTGAGAGATGGGAAAAACCAGTATGTTAGGAAACAAAGTGCACCCGTAAGCACAAGCGCAGAAGCCAAGCTGAGCCCCTTGGCCCCCATCCGTCCCTCTCACGGCCATCTCATCCGGCAGGAAGTGCTTCTGCGGCTGCAGCTGGCTCCTGTGCTCAGCTCGGGCCTGGGAGGGCGGCCTGGGTCATCAGTGTATGAAGTAAGAGGAGGTCACTGTCCAGAAACAGGGAACTGCCTGTGTGTGTGCTCCGACCTGTCACCCTTCTAAGGACAGAAGCATGTCAGGGCCGGGGGCGACAGTCCATTGTTGAAACCCCCAGGCCTGTTAAGCCACACATCCCCGTGTGTGTGTGAAAGAGAGACAGACCTGGCATAAAATGTCATAAACAGCCCTGTTTATGGAATAACTAGGTTCCAGGCGAGTTGACAGTTGAGTTTTTTTTAAATCATGTCTTTGCCCAGAGAACTTCAGTTCGTAAAAGATTCCTGCAAATGATCCATTTAAGCAAGAACCATCTCTCCCTGATGTTTTCAGTGAGGGTCTCCTATTTCTGAGTGTGAATCGGGTTTTCTTAAGATGAACAACTGCCACGACAAATCTCCTCATGCTCTGAAGACAGAAGATGGTACTGCCGCGGAAAAATTTTAGTCAGAAAATGATATATGCCTTCATGGGAATGTAGCTACAAAAATGCCATCTTGTTGAGGATTTTGCTAGTGGGCGAAATTATGTTCAGTGTGGGTCTTGAGAACTGCCGTGAGCTCACAGATATTTAGAGCCCACCTCCTTTTCATTCCAAGTCCTTTTTCTCCCTCCTTCCTCTTTAAATTCCCTTTGCCTGAAGCCAGGGTCTTGCCACTCTGTTAGGTGCTTGCTCCTCCTGTCCTGCTCCCTCCCCCTTCTTCTCTGGCCAGGCCGAGTGCACTGACCCTCGTCGGAAGCTGGTGGTCAGCCTGGAGGACAGTGTTTTTCCAGCAGAATAGCTGGAATTCCTGGGCAGAATTCTGCTGTGGTTTTGTTTTGTTTAAGCATGTGGTTCACTGTCTTCAGTCTCCCTTGTTTCTGAATATGGCATTCTTAAATCCTTGTGGCTGGTGGAACTTGAGATGCCCGCCCCGCCACCACCAGCCTCAGGGGTCCTGATGACACCAAAGATTCAGTCTGAGTTGGAAAGGGGAAACACAGGTCCCACTGTTTGGGGCGTCACTTGAAAGTGAGAGCCTGGTTAAGAATTTGTGATCCCTGTTAGGCCAACTGTGTGGGACTTCAGCCTGTGCTGAGAGGCACTTTACCATCTCAAAGGCAGGCTGATCACCGGAAGTGCAGCCAGTCCGGCTGGAAGGGAAGACCAGGGAATCCAGCCCGGTCTCTGGGCGGCACTCTTCTCCGACTTCAGCTGCTCTAACTTCTGGCTCTTCTGGCGCCTTCTTCAAACACAGGGTCCTATTTTTAGTGCTGGGCTGTCATTTTTGATGTGCTGTTGTTGCCCAAAAAAAAAAAAGTCAGTGGCAGCTGCAAAAGAAATCTTGGTTTAAAGGCCCCGTTTATAATGCAGATGGAACTTGTTTACCAAATAAGAGAGACTGGAATGTCACGGTGGATCAGCCGCTCATCAAATGGAAGAGCCTTGAGCTTGCTCAGTCCATGCCGTCCTGCCCACATCTGGCCACGTGCAGCGCGTGTGCCTGTTCTGTGCCACAGTCAGCTCCCTGCAGAGGAAGGGCTCCCTAACCGTAGGAAAGTCTCCGAGGAGTTGCAGGCCCAGGTAGTAGCTCACATCCTCCATATCACAAACCAGCCCCGGGTATTCAGATCCGTCTGAACCGAAACCAGTATATATATACCTAAACCAGTATAAATACTAGTCTGTTTACAGTGTTTATATATAATTTATTTACAAACTTAGACATGTGACGGGTGGTGATGAGCCTGTTGGTATAACACAGGTAGGAATGGCACCTGGGGTCAAGACCCTTGGTCGCGTCCACTCCATCCATCCGTGGTTTGTTCTGGTTTGCCCCATCTTCAGAAAACTGGTAAAGCAGACAGGATTTCTTTGTCCCTCCAAGGGAGATGGGGTCTCTATGTCACAATTTTGTCCTTTGCTGTGTGTGGTCCTGGGAGTTAAGCCATGGCCAGGTCAAGACAGGTGGAGTAGGAATGCTGTCTGTCCTGAGGGGTGTCTGGAGAGGACACACTCCTGAGCCCCCAGTTCCCCACTTCAGCCATCTGGGTGCTGGGAGACCCCAGGTTCACAGGGGAGCTGGGCCCCGCCTTCTTGGAAAGGGGGCAGCTGGGGGCCTGTCCTGGAGCCTCCCAGTAATGCTCAGTTCCAACCTGTTACCCTGTGTGTTCTTTGTTTTGTTCCTTGGAATCAGTGTTAAATTCGGGAGACTGACCCATCGCACTGCATTTAGCTGTGTAGCATTTATTGTGGTTGCTGTATAGTGTTCACACTGTGATCGGTTGATGGGGTTGGTGGTTCACGCCAGCTGGGCTGCTCCAGCTCAGGGCTGTGACGAGCACACATCTCTCTGTGCTCCATAGGCACCTCTGCTCCAGGGGCACCTCCAGGCACACGTCTGCACCTGGGTTGTTGGGAGGAAGGATGGGAACATCTTCCACCAGCAGTGGGTCTCATTTTTGCAGTCACTTGGACTGCCTGTGAGGTTGGGCACTTTTCATGAGTTACTGGCCTTTGGTCTTCACCTTTTGTGAACGGCCTACTGCTGTGTTTTCCCAGTTTTCATACTGAGGCATCTGACTGATTTGTAGGAATGCCAGGAGTTTGTAGGGGTGAGGCTGTATTTAAAGAAGAATTGCCCCAGGACTAGAGCTGCAGCGTCAGGCTCAAGCTTCTCCTTCCTTCTCTGCATTGTAGACACCCTTCCTGCCGTGTCTGTCTCCCACCCTCATGCCTTTCTGTCCTCTGCCGAAGAGCGTCGTCCTGGCCGGGGTTGTCCCCCACAACCTGCCACTGTCCTTCCCTCTGGACAGTGGTTCACATGCCATAGCAGAAGTCTCCTCTTCTAACTGAACCCCGTCCTCTACTCATGCTCCTCCCCACCCCCATTATGTACCATGATTGAGAGTGGAGAGGCGCAGCAGCTGCCATGCAGTGGTCCTGGGGATTCCTGTCATGTATTCTTTCCCTCCACATAGTTCCTGCTTTGTCCTTGGCTGCCTCCCTGCAGAGCGTCCCCTGCCAGCGGCAGCTGCCTGCCTCAGGGCCAAACTGGGCACACAAGTCCCTCCACAGTCTACTCATCCTTTTTTTTTTTTTTCCTCGACATCCTTTTTTCTCGACATTCTTAGTCCAGAATCTGGACTTGTTACGGAGATTCTAAGCTCCATGAAGGCAGGGATGATATGATGCACTCTCACTGTCTCAGTATTTATTAGTTCTTGTGGATTGAAATGTATGACTTTAGGGGGAGAAGAGAGGCTGGACAGTAATGCTGATCTCTGTGTTTGTGTTGCCCCATCTGTTGTTGTCTCTTACTGTGAAAAAAGATGACAATAGAACACACGCTTTGTGGCTCCTGAATCTGCATTTGGGCTGGGATTGTCGAGACGGCTCTCATAGATGGAGCTGCCGTGAGAGAGTGGCTTGGTGGGGTCTGGGGCTCCATTTCCAAGATAGCCCACGGACACAGTAGCTGGGGTTGCTGGCTGTCTGCTGGGATGTCAGCCACACACAGCTTCTCCTAGTGGTCTCATCTCAAGGCTGCTTGGGCTTCCTTACAGCATAGCATCTGGTTCCAAGGCGTGTTCCAAGGAATCGGAAGCTGCCCTCAGGGCCTGGGCCCACACACTGGTGCAGCATCATTTCTGCTGTATTCTGTTGGTCAAAGGTGTCACAGAGCCCACCCAGATTCAATGGGGGCAGCGTGTGTGGTCCCCTTCCTCTCAGGGTGGGGGGGGGGGCGTGTCAGAGAATCTGTGGCCTTTGGCTACCACCATGTGGCTATCATGCTAACCGTCTCCTCCTCCCTGTAGCCCTGACGGCCGCTGCTGGACGAGGCAAGCTGGAGGTCTGTGAGCTGCTGTTGGAGCGTGGGGCTGCCGTGTCTCGGACTAACAGGAGAGGGGTCCCTCCACTGTTCTGCGCAGCACGCCAGGGGCATTGGCAGGTACACAGGGGACCCCAGAGGCTTCAGAAACAGTGGTTGGGAAAAGTGCCCATCGCCCCTGCTCTGGACCCTGTCTTTCTCACATTCTTGGCATCTACTTGTACTGGGAGTCCTGCAACATCAGGGCAGACATCTGACTGGCTAGCATAGTCAGCTATGTGGGCTGGTAACCAGGTCAGAGACCCATAGCCACTTCATTTTAACTGAGGAAGGGAGTGGAGCTGGGTGGAAGCCCGTCATGGCATCAGGAGATTTGCTGTAACAGAGTTGTTGGCATAACACTATGACCCATTTGTCCAGCGTACTTGGGAGAGGAGTGGTCCTGCTATACTCTTTGGGTAAGGAAGTGTCTCCCTCTGGTCCTGCAGTGTGATTCAGGCTGCTTTCTTTTACTGGGAGTGATGTGCTGCTGCTCTTAATTAAGGGATCCCTGAGAGCAGCGGTTTAGTCTTGCCTTCCTTCATTTTATAAACACTGACCATGTATCGACCCCATGCCTGGCACCAGGTTACACACAGCTGCATAAAAACAAACTGCTCTCACCACATCCTTTATGGGAAGAATTTTCTAGACCCACGTTTACATCGTGGAGTCGCGACCCTTCTGATTCCTGCCAGCTCTGTCAGTAGGAGCCTTGAGGGCACCCCACCAAGGTTTTGGCTTTTCTCCTTTCCGGTTTTAAAAGCTTGGTTTGGACCGCCCATTCCCTGTTACTCTCTCAGCTCCCTGTGATGTCCTGGCTAATCCTCTCTCCAGGTCTTAGTGTCCCCTGAGTGGTGAGGAAGCTTGGAAGTGTTTGTTAGTGTGTCCAGAATGAGAAAGCAGTGGGAATACGCCCCCTTCTGTGTGGTGGCATTAAAATGTGGTCCTGGAGGGAGAGAAGCTGGAACGCTGCCCCCTAGGCAGAGCAGTTCCCGTGGGGAGGATCATTGTAGGAGATGCTTGTCTGGTTTTTTTGGTCCCCCTTTCACCATGTACTGTTTAAAGGCATAACTTTGAGGCAGAGACTCTTGTCCAGGAAGCCTTGGTAAAATCCCCCTGGTGTGAGGGTCCAGCTGTCCCTGGGGAGAGGGTAGGTGTTTCCCCACCAAGAACTTGGCATCAGTACCCTGTGGGGCCCTGGCTCACTCCATTTAGTTCTGCTCAGCTGCTCCATAGTGGCTGTCCTGTCATTGCCTGACTGTGCTCAGGATCCCCCTCTCCTTCAAATTGCTGCCTTGTGTGTGCCTGTTTTATAGATAGAGTAATGAATTGGGCATGTTAAAAAGAGCATATATTTGAAAGAAGAGCCTGTTCAAAGAAATAAAACATAAAGATTTTACAAGCCCCACGGATCACATAACCTAAAGGGGTTTTTGAAAAGAAGAGAGTCCTTTCATTCCTCTTAGAGGTGGAACAACCAGCTCCAGCAGAGAGCACGTCATTTCAGATGCAGTGGCAAGTGTGTGATCCCGAGTGTTCCTTTCAGATTGTTAGGTTGCTGTTGGACCACGGCTGTGACGTGAACCTAAGTGACAAGCAGGGCCGGACGCCCCTCATGGTGGCTGCTTGCGAAGGGCACCTGAGCACCGTGGAATTTCTCCTTTCAAAAGGTAGCGGCACTGTCCCCCTTGAGGACTTCTCTTGGGTGGACAAAGAAAAGAGCTTTGGCAGCCCCATTTAGTACTTTCTGATTCAGTTTTTTTAAAAAAATCTCTTTATTAAGTCTTTTTGTTATGGACGTTTTCTGCCTTGCACACAAGCAGAGGGTTTAGGGGTGCGTCCCATGTACCCATTGCTCAGCTACAGCAGGAATGATCGTTTCACCCATCAGCTTCAGATTTCACCAGCCTGATGGCCACATTCTGCAAGCCAGGCCCCTACAGATGCGGAAGGGTTTGCCTCTGGTCTGGCCTTTCCGAAGTCACATTTATTGAATGGGCTTCTCTTTCAGGTGCCGCCCTTTCTTCTCTGGACAAGGAGGGTCTGTCGGCATTAAGCTGGGCATGTCTGAAAGGTCACAGGGCTGTTGTCCAGTTCCTAGTGGAGGAGGGAGCCGAGATCGACCAGACGGACAAGAACGGCCGCAGCCCCCTGGACCTGGCCGCCTTCTACGGCGATGCGGAGACCGTAGGTACCGCGGTGGCCATGCTCCCCACCCGCGCCAGGCGGGCCAGGCCGCGTACTGATCTGGGATCTGAGCCGTCCCCAAGTGTGTGTGATATTGGCCCAGTGTGGCTGGGGTGTACGCGTGTGCCGTGGGGTGGCTTTCGTTTTCTGCTAGTTCTGTGACATGTGGTCTGTTTCAGAACTGGAGTAAAGATTTTGATAGAATCATAAAAGCTTAAAATTCCATGATGACAAACTGCCCACACATACACAGATGCAACACACATCCATGAGTATGTGTATGCACATGCATATGTAGTTTTATTTTCTTATAATTTTCATAGAAATAGAATTCCTATATAGTTCATTTAAAAATAAGTTTTATATATGTGAGAAATTATTGGTCAAATAATTAGTTGGTTTGCTTTTAAATCAATGCAGCTTTGTCTTGAAATAATATAAAATGTTTTGGGCACTGTCTTTATCTCTTTGTCAAATGCCTGAGTCCCTAACTGAGGAATGAAGGAATAAAACCTTAATAAATGAAGAACCACAAAATGTCTTTCAGGGAAAAACTGCATCTTTGTCAGTCTCTACATCCCATGCACCAAGCAGGTGTTGGAGGAATGTTCAGCTCCTTGAGAATGATCATTTATGAATAGTTACGTGTGTCTAACATGAGAATTAGTCAGGCAGACAGGTGTTGCTGGGAGCTGTGGACCTTGGGGTGGAAGCCATCCCAACCCTGCACATCTGTGCCTGATGCTTTTAAAAGGCAGTAATATTAGAATTTAATGGTCACAATTTCCTGGGCATTATAAATTGTACAAAAGTGTTGATTTTCAAAAACAGCTATTTAACTAAACCTCACAGCTCCACACTTTTCTTTCTCTGTTTTTGTTACCTTACCAGATCCTCTAGTTTATCACCATTAGGGAAGAGTGAAGGAGCTTAGTATTCTATCATTTAAAAAAAAAAATTGGGGTATAGACACATAACATAAAATTTACCATTGTACCCATTCCTGAGTGAAGACTTCAGTAGTGTTACATACACTTCACACTGTCGTGCAGCCAAAGCCCAGGCTCTTTTTGTATCTTGTAAAGCTGAAGCTGCACCCACTAAACAGTACGTCCTTGTTACCACCCCTCACTCCCAGCTTCTGGCAGCCATCTTTCTATCAATACTTTCTGTTTCTCTGAATGACAGCTTTCGGTCCTTCATACAAGTGGAATCATACAATATTTGTCTTTTTGTGACTGACTTATTTCACTCAGCATTATGTCTTCTAGGTTTGTCCATGTCATAGCATGTGTCAGGATGCCCTTAAGGCTGAGTAATATTCCATTTATGTATTTACTTCATTTTGTTAATCCACTCATCCACTCAGTGGGCACGGGCATTGCTTCTACCTCTTGGCTATTATGAATAGTGCTGTTATGAACATAGGTATGCAAATATTTCATCGAGATCTTGCAAATTCTTGGAGATCTATCCATTCTCTTGAATAGATACTCAGAAGTAAGATTGCTGAGTCAAGTGGTAATGCTATTCTTAATTTCTTGAGGAACCTTCATACTGTGTCCATAGTGGTTACATCCTATCAGCAATGCGCATGGGTAACTGTTTCTCCATATCCTCTCTTAACACTTATTTTCTGTTTTACTCTTTTTTTTTTTTTTTTTTTAACAGTAGCCATCCTAATAGTTAATAACTTGTGTCTTTGATTTGCAGTTCCCTAGTGATGAACATTTTCTCACATGTTTATTGGCCATTTGTATGTCGTCTTTGGAAAAATGTCTGTTCATACACTTTGCCTATTTTTTCAGTTTTATTGAAGTATAGTTGATTTACAGTGTGCTAATTTCTGTGCAGAATGACTCAGTTATATATATATGTATATACACATACATACATATATATATATATATATACTTTTTAATATTCTGTCCATTATGGCTTATCACAGCTTTGCCTATTTTTAAATTGGGTTATTTGAGGCTTCTGTTGTTGAGTTGTCAGAGTTCTTTACATATCCTGGATATTAATCCCTCTAGTGTTAGTTTGTGAACAGCTGGTATACTGATAGGATGTATCAGATCCACATGAAAATCTAAGTAATCTACAGATTTTTCCAGTGAGTAGAGCACTTTTACTGGCAGTTTCTGTTTCTATCAAACCATAGTGTGGTTTTTCCTGTTGTTCTCTGTTTAGCCCAAGTGACAGCTGTTTTGTCATATCAAGTCAGTCTTGGTAGCATGGTCTTAAGCTTTCCATCTTTACAGTCCCTATATTCAATCTCTTTCCTATGCCTTAAAAGTGAATTATAATTGGGTCTGGCGGATCCCAGCCTTTTCAGGTTCTTGTATCCAGGTTGTGTGGATCTGAGTATTTCTGGAGTGCCTATTGCCGTAACCTGGTAGCACATTGGAGCTATGGCAGAAGGCTGCGTCCTAATAAGTAATTGGAGATGAAAAAGTGACTGTCTCTCATCTCTGTGGCCTGGGAAGTAGGGTGAGGAAGGCAGGTGAAGGCGTGCACGCACCTGTCTGTGGTATGGGTGCGCGGACACGCTCCCCACTCCCTTCTGGAGCATCTACCTGCCTTCCTTACTGCCAACATCAAAATCACTTTAGCAGGGCAGGTTTGAGCTGTGGGTTGCAATTTCTCTGCTTTGTCCCATGTCAACTTTATTTCCATTCTAGGATCCCATTAGGCCAGAGGCCTCCGAGATCGGAGTAGAACTAAGATCGCCAGCTTCTGCCCCAGCTGCGGCATCGGGCGAGGCAAGGGCCACTCTGCCTGTGCCCTCAGGGCCTGTGCTCCCTCTCTGCAGGTGCTGTATCTGGTGGACAAGGGGGCTGTGATTGAGCACGTGGACCACAGCGGGATGCGGCCCTTGGACAGAGCCATCGGCTGTCGGAACACATCTGTAGTGGTTACGCTGCTGAGGAAAGGAGCCAAATTAGGTCAGTGAACGCCTCAGCACAACAACAACAGGAAGGGTAGCTTCCGATTTTAGAGGATGTGAGGCACTATATTCTGGGGGGCTCCGTGGGGAGGGGCTAAGGGTGGGTGGGCAAGAGCTGGCGGGTGGTTGTTATGAGCAGGCGAGTGTGAGGACCACTGTTTGGGAGGCGGCGTCTAGTCTGCTAGGAAGGGCAGTGGCAACCCCAGCACAGTTCTGGGAGAGAAAGTTCTCAGGACTTACAGAGACAAGATGGGTGACGTAAGGATATCGAGGCTGAGAGCTCTGAGAGGTGGGACCTTGGCACACAGTTCAGAGTGTGGGGAAGGGCACCCAGACAGCACTGGCTTTTTCTGGTTTCATGTCAGACCTCTGGCTGCCAGCAGTTCTGGGGAGGGGACTGCGATGAAGGTGAGAATATCGCTAAGCAGCCCACGGTATCGGGAACTATTGTGAGCACTTTCATGTTTTACCTTATTTCATCGTCACCTACCCTGTGAGTGGGGAATGAGAATAGCATCACGTCCAGAGGAGGAGCCCAGCTGAAGGAGGTGAATAGCTCCCCTGAGGTCCTGCTGAGCGGCAGGTCACTGTGAACCTGAGTCTGACTCCTGGGTCTGCCCTTAAGCGCCGCTGCCTGTGCGTGTTGGGAAGAGGCTTAGACAGAGCTTGTGGCCGCGCTGGCCGCTGGGGGAGAGAAGGGGACACAGGCAGAGGCAGGGAGGCCGAGCACAACAGGGCCAGGGCGCGCGGCTCAGAGCGGACTTGGTTGTGACTCTGAGGCGAGTGTGAGAGAGCCTGTGAACGCTGGCCTGCCTTCACCTGTCTGTGGTCCTGACAGCACTGCAGGGAGCTAAGGAGATGATTTGGAAGCAGATCTCCACAGGAGGGAGGGCTGCTCGAGGCCCCACTGATGCCTTCGTGTCCCAGTACTTTCTTCCACCGCAGTGACGGTGTGTGGGGGTGCAGCTCCCCACTAAGCATTCTCTTCTCGTCATTGTATTGTTGTCCAGGTCTGCAGGATGCTGCAGGGTGCTCTGAGGTTGGGTGCTCTGCTGTGTGCAGGCTTAGCTGTGGTGTATTAAAGTATGGAACTCCTTGCCTCTAAGCCTGCCCGAGTGCCTCTGAATACATGTTTATTTTGCAGGAAATGCTGCCTGGGCGATGGCTACTTCCAAACCTGATATTTTGATTATACTTTTACAGAAATTGATGGAGGAAGGAAACGTGATGTACAAAGTAAGTGGTATTGCCCTTTTCTGGGATGCCGTGACAGCCTGCAAGCAGCCTCTTAGTTGGGGGTGTAACGGATATATTTGTGCTGCTACACAGGATGCATGTAGCTCAGCGAGTAGACGTTCTGGGAGGTGCCATCCTGGCCTCAAGCCTGGGCTTTGATATCTTAACAGCAGAATCTTCCAGGTGGAACGCACTACTCTTTGTGTCCGGGAACCATTATTTCTGAACAAATCCTTGCGGCTGTAACTATGATTTACGGCCTGAAGCCTTGCTTGGGAGGCAGAGTTGCTTCTGGTTTAACGGGCATGTCCTACAGGAAATTCTTTGGCGCCTGGAATCATGAGACATGGGAAAGGAACACTCAGGAGACATTTTCATAAGAAAAGAATCATGCAATCTCCCAAGCCTTTCTTATCTTCATTTTAGTATCTATAAGCCTCTGGAATGTGAAACTGTTTCTGGAGAGATTTTTACTTAAGATAGTCAATAATATATAATACTCAGTTACTCAGGAGGCAAGTTAATTTTTTTCTCATTTTCCCTTAGAAATGTAAAGACAATTTAAAGAGTAGTGATTTTGACTTTAACAAATTTCACACTAAGACATCCAGTTTAGATCAGAGGTCAGTACACTTTGCCTGGAGAGAGGAGGGGAGTAACTATGTTAGGCTTTGCTCTGTGGTCCTTTTCACACACAGCCCACCCCACCCCCACCCTGAACTGTGCTCTTGAGGCACAGACTCAGCCAAGATGACACACAGTGGAGCCAGGCCAGGTTCCAAACTGTTTGCAGAAATAGGTAGTAGGCCAGGTTTGGCCCAGAAACCGTAGTTTGCCAACCCCGAGTTTATAGAGAGATAGGCCATTTCCATAGATCATCATTCTTTCCAGGTCTCTGATTAGACAGAATTAAAAGATTATGAAAACAAAAAAACTATCAATACATCATGACCATTTTAATCCTTTTTGCCATGAAGCAGCTACACTTGCTGTGTTTTCCCTTTTCTTTTTTTTTTAAAATAATAACAAATAAATAGGCATATAGCATGACCCAGCAGGGTTCCTGGCTTGGAATCAGTTTGAAATTGAGTTCAGAGTGTGTATTGTTGTGGCTTTGAAGTGGTTTTAATATGAATTTTGGTAGGCAATTATGTTAGAAATATCAAGCCATTTTCAACAGACTTCATACCTGCTGCGAGACAGACCCGACAGAGCAAATGGATTTCTTTAGCCTTGAAAATGACATGCAGTGCTGCGTGGGGTTTTAAAGCCTGTGTTTTAGTTTTTCTTAAAAGAAAAATTATTATTCTGCAGCAAGCTCTAGGTTTATCCACAAGACTCTACTTGCCTTGAGAACGCCATCATTTTTCCATCTGATTTCTGTTACACTTTGCATGAAAGTGTCCTTACATGAGAGATCATTCGTGAAATGTTTGTCGAAAATATATAACGGGGACGATAGTCCAATGTTTTAAGACTGATAGCTATGGGTTTGGCAATTTACGGATCCCTCCCTATAACCTGGTTCTGGTCATAGACACCTGTGTTCACAGTGAGGCCACATGACCCTGCCGGTTTGTGGACTGGTTCTGGCCACAGCCCGTCCTCATCAGGGTCCTTATTCATCTTGCGGCCTCTGAAAAAGATAAATTTCTCTGGCTTTTTATTCCTAGAAAGGGAAGATGAAAGAGGCAGCCCAGAGGTACCAGTACGCCTTAAGGAAATTTCCTCGAGAAGGATTCGGAGAGGACATGAGACCATTCAATGAGCTAAGAGTTTCCCTCTATCTCAATCTGTCTCGCTGCCGAAGAAAAACAAACGTAAGCCCCTTATTCCAGTCTTTCAGCCATAGACTGTTCTCATGGTGGAGGAAGCCTGCCCTTCCACTCCCTAGTCATGAGACTGCCCGTCTTGTGTTTGCACTTTTCTGTGAGCTTGGTACACGGGCAGCGACTTGCCTGGGGTGACTGTCGTTAGATCACGGCGCCCACCCACCCCCACGGTGTTGAGACTGTCATTAGATCACGGCGCCCACCCACCCCCACGGTGTTGAGAGGAGTGCACGTGGGTATGGTTTCTGTGTCTCAGTGATGATGAGCACACGCAAACCGCTCCTCCACCTCTGCCCAGCTGCATGTGGTCAGAGCTGTCATGAGTGGTCTGTCCCCAGGTTCAGAAGGAAAGGGCGTCGTTGTAAAATTCAACACAAATGTGTTACATACAGTCTGCCTAGCGTTTATTATGTTTGCTTGAAAGGTAAGCCAGGAACTGGTTAGTTCATAACTAATTAACCGTAGTTAACTCACAGTTAACTTATAACTAGATTTGTTTCAGTATCACTTTCTTTCTTTTTAACTGCATCCTGTCTCCAAAAAGCCTGTGACCTTCCTGCTTCTGTGCTCATACACTCTTCCTGCCTTCCTGAGGCATCTGTGCCCCCCCGGCAACCCCTGGGTGCCAGCTCTCGTTGGCCTTCACTTTGCTGCACTGCTTCCAACACTGTTCTCTCCCCAGAGTTCAAAGATTTTTGCTTCTCTGTTGGATCCTTCCCATAAGAACACGAATACGCTTTAGCTGTCACCCAAACTCTACAGCAAACACCCTGACTCGCCTTCCCCCTTACCTTGCTCCAAATGTGTCCCAATTCTCTGTCAACCTCTGGAGCAAAACTCCTATTAAAAAGTTGGCGGGGGAAAAAAAAAGTTGGTGGTCATCATATTTCAGTGCGGCTTCTGACTTGTGTATTTAACTGTTGATACCAGGACTTCGGCATGGCAGAAGAATTTGCTTCCAAGGCCCTTGAGTTGAAACCAAAGTCCTATGAAGCCTTTTATGCCAGGGCGAGAGCCAAGAGAAGTAGCAGGTACCGTCTGGGGTTAGATGGGAGACTAGTGAAGCCTTCTGGTCTTGCTCTGGTCTCAAAGCTTGGGGGCTTCTGATCCATGAGCACCACTCAATGCCTCTCCTCCTTTTTGATACTGAGTAGGTAGCTTCCAGAAGGCACAGCAGTCGAAATCATTAGCAATGGCTAAACTTTTACTTTCTCTAGACATCGCTTAACTGTCCCTCCTCTCCACCAGTTGACCTGTACTGCAACATCAAGTTCCTAGCTTAGTCAGTGTTACCAGTGAGATAGCCAACCAGAGGCACGGAGAGGAGGCAGTGGGAAGGGGGGCGGAGTCAGTAGGACTTGAGTTGCTTGGGGTGGGGCGGGGGAGGTGATGTGAAGAGGATTCTAACCCCCCTGCTTTATGCTGAGCTCACCCCCACCATCTGGTCTTTGTAGAGACGCTGGGGCCCTGGGATTGCATGGTTCTGGATTAGAATTTGGTGCTCCCACTTAGCTGAGTGGGTCTAAGCTAGTTCCATGGGTCTCGTCCACACAAAACCTGCACAGAATTCACTCAGCTACCTTTGCGTTTAAAGCAGAGCTGCTTTATGAACAGTTGCATTCAGAGTTCTTTCTTACGTGACTTGTAATATCTTTATATCTTTTAAAATAAAGGCAGTTCGTGGCTGCCCTGGCTGACTTGCGGGAAGCAGTGAAGCTCTGTCCCGCCAACCAGGAGATCAGGCGGCTCCTGGCCCGCGTGGAGGAGGAGTGTAAGCAGCTCCAGCGGAGCCAGCAGCAGAAGCAGCAGGCCCCCCCGCCTGCCCCAGCCACCGACTCGGACAACGACGAGGACGCCCCGACGCCCGGCCTGAACGACCACTTTCACCTTGAGGAGGCTGAAGAGGAGGAGACGTCGCCGCCGGAAGAAGCCATTTCCCTCGCTCCCAGGCCCCCGCCATCCTCGTCCGCGCCCTCCCCGTACATCCGAAACCTTCAGGAAGGGCTCCAGACCAAGATAAGGCCCGTGTCGCCGCTGCAGAGTCGGCCGGGGCCCGGCAAGACCCTGAGGGAGGCGGTGGCCCAGCCGGGGCTGACGGTGCAGCCCACCAAGCAGGCGCAGATCGTGAAGACCAGCCAGCACCTGGGCTCCGGACCCGCGGGCGTGAGAAACGGCAGCTCGAAGACGCAGGTCTCTCCGCTGAATCCTCCCCCGAGCCCCATGCCCGGAAGACTGCCCGCTGCCCCCGCCGGTAGCAGAAGCCTGCATCTGGAGGGAGCAGCCTCTGGCCCCTTCGGCGATCGGCTGGGGCCCAGCCCCGCAGGCCACCTGCCGCACAGTGAGGGCGACACTGCGTATCCTTTACCAAGCAAGATAAAAACTGCAGAGAGACTTCTGTCTCATGCTGCTGTGGCTGTGGACGTGGTCCCTCTAAACCCAGGGGGGCCAGTGAGCTGCAGCGACACCCGACACCCGACTTCCCTCAGTAGCTCAGGCTCTTCCGGTTCTCCGTCGAGCAGCATCAAGATGTCAAGCTCCACCAGTAGTTTGGCTTCAAGCAGCAGTTTCTCGGATGGCTTCAAAGTCCAAGGACCAGATGCTCGAATTAAGGACAAGGTTGGTAGCCAGGTTCCGAGTGGCACAGCTGAGCACAGACCTCGCAATACTCCATTCATGGGCATCATGGATAAGACCGCGAGGTTCCAGCAGCAGAACCATCCTCCTGGCCGCACCTGGCACTGCGCAGTGCCAGAGGGGCTGCTGACAAGCGCACCTTCTGCAGCTGGCCTGCAGGCCTCGAACTCTGAGAAGCCCTCTCTCAAACAAGCCAAAGCCTGCCCTGGGTCTACCCTGGGTGGTGGTGTCCACAACGGGGCCCAGGTGAAGGAGCTAGAAGAAAAGAAGTGCCAAATGCCAGTCCACTGTCAGGACAGCAGAGTAACTAAGACCATTTCACATCTGTATCAGGAAAGTATGTCTAAACAGCAGTCTCATATCAGCAATGAAGCCCACAGGAGTCACCTCCCTTCAGCAAAACCAAAGCGATCATTCATAGAATCAAATGTGTGAGCCTTAAGAGAGACCCATTTGTAGTATTTGGAAGACAGTGTGTTGGTGCCTGGTAATAATTAAATGGTTGTACATGAGAAAAATTACTTTTTAGCCATATATTTTTTCCCCTCTGGAGTGGATCAGATGCCATTGATATCCTGAAAGTGTCAGATGAAATTTCTTTAGTAAATAGAAGTCACCAGAAATAAGAATGCTTACCAGAATTGGAAAACTGCAACTAGCTATGCCTATTAAGTTAAAAGACAGCCAGGAAGACATTAACTCATGCTTTTCTTACAAAGTTGTTTGGTTTTTATCACTTTTCTCCTAGCATTTGCTATGTAGTTAAGATCACATTATTTCTTAGATAATGTAAATATCTAGTAATAATAGTTTAACTCATGACATAATATCATGTTCTGGAAAAGAGGAAATTTTCAAATTACAGTTCCAATAAGTCAAATCTTTATATATATATATGTATGTATACATACGGTTGACCCTTGAACAACGTAGGAGTTACGGGCGCCAACCTCTATACAGTCAAAAATCCATGTATAACTTTACAGTTGGTCCTCTGGAGGGTTGCACATCCTTGTATTCAACCATCCATGGATCATGTAGTACTATAGTACATACTGATTGAAAAAAAAAGTGGACCTGCACAGTTCAAACCCCTGTTGTTCAAGGGTCAGAGTGTGTGTGTGTGTGTATATATGTATATAAAAGACCTGAGTAATTTCAATCTGAATATAAATGTGACTTTACATATTATACAGCTGGTTTGTTTTTTAAGCAAAATACAAGAACATCCAGGTAATGTTCTCTTCATAGCAGTTCCTTAAAAAAGATCAACTTTTATTTCTGTTACAGTTCTCATTAAAATATTTTTATAGCACCTTTTTTTGGAACTACATTCCTGCTTCAGTGTATTTTTAATATTTGAAAATGATATAAACCATTTGGAATCATGATTGGTAGTTAAGTTGAATTTGGGCTGAAACACTTTTAGTAGTAGTGTTCTGTATTCTTACACAGCATTCTCGGTGACATGTAAATTAGCTCTCAACTGATCCCCAAACTGCTTTTATCAATGACAGCACTCCTGGAAAAAGCCTTCCAAGGTCCTCTAAGGACAGTATTTAATTTGGATACTTAAGGTATGGTTGGCTATTGCTTTTGTTTTATTATACAGTCATTACTTTAGAGCTATATGTTGTATATATGAAATAGCTAAAGTTGTATTCAGACTTGTAAATATAACTATTTCAAGTAGTTAATCTGGAAGTCATATATTTGCATGTGCTTTTTAAGCTTCATCCATGCTGTTTATTGCACTGAGCGATATATAGGGCATGTTAACAGTATCCAAGTAATGGCACTTTATCTCATTTATATGAACACCTCTGAGGTGCTACTTAAGTCCAAACTGATGTATTATCCATTTGTAAAGATAAGGTACAGGAATGATCCTTGAGTTAAAGGTATTTTTATATGAAAATGATATGCTATTGGAGGATGTTAAAATGCTAGTTTTCAGAGAGGTGGGAGTGTTCGTTTTATATGTTGGGATGTGAAATTATTTTCTAGAATTGGAGAAGGAAGTTCTATATTTACAGAATGTTTTAAAAATGAAGAGCTGTAATGAAGTTCCTGTAAGCATCATCATGGTCTTGTACGAATAGGAATCTTCTGGTGTCATACTTCAGCATTAGTTCCTGTGTACAGTGTACCCTGTATAGTTTTTTTTTTTTTTTAAGAGGCTTTTCATGAGGTTCTGCTATAACTACTATGGCTTATTTATTGTTTATTGTTTTCTTTAATGTTGTGGAAGTCTTACTCTTTATGTAGTTTTGTTTCTGCACAACTACTGTACTTGTCTGTCTGGAATAAAGACAATTAATAGTTTTGTTTTGCATTAAATCAAACAGTAGCTAAGTAGAGAAGATCCTGATGTCAGCTATCTGCCTCACTTTAAGCCTGGGCGAAAAAAAAAGGGGAAAAGCCTGATTTTAAGTAATACCACAAAAGCATGTTTACTCTAATTTTAGAACAAGGATAATGGCGTCTAGAAATCCCAAAATATTTCAAGGTCAAAATTAGTCTTTTTGCCTGAAATGAGGAGCATGCATGAGGAGCCTTCTAAACGTCTGTCCCAGAAATCCTGGGACAACACGGTATCTTCAGTTTTTAGCTCTTACTTGGGCGATACACTGAACACTGTGCTAATGTGAAATTTTGTTCTTCACGTGTGTATTACTCTCTGAGTTAAAAGTGTTTATACCCACATATTTCAGTTTCAAAGTCATATGAATGAGTGTGAACATTAAACTGTTGTGATAAAATATCCTGACTTGGAATCTTAAGCCTAAACAACTTCAGGTTATTGTATGGTTACTGCTATTATTAGCAAGGCTTAAGGTAAAGTATTTTCAGTCCTTCTTTAAAGTCATCTATTTAAACTCAAGGTAAAAAAACTGGGTAGAAGGGGGCAAATCTAGTAACAGATAAATTCTTACTGGATGACTTTTCCTGTGATGCTGCCAGTGTGACTATTAGAATTTACTATACTTTGTGATTTTGATGGATTCCGAGTAAATGTATTTGGTCCAATAATTCCAAGAAGTGCTGTCTCCTTGGGAAGCTGTTGGTCCGAGCTGAGGACCAAGCAGTGGGGTGGGTGGGGCTGCTCCTGCCTAGTCCTGCAGGGACAGTGGCCCCCTAGTGCAGAGGGGCCGTGTGGTGTCCTTTGCTATGGATGGTTTTGGATTTGATTTTTTGTTTGTCTATGCTTTGTGGGGAGAAGTAGTTAGCTTTGGTTTATTTGTATAGAAAAACAGAACACTTCACTTTGGTAAATTGGCATCTTAGTTTTCAGCCACTTAACTAGAAACTATCCTAGTGAAACGTAGGAAAAGAAAATCATCTTCTTTAAAACATTTAAAAAATAACATCTTTTATTGTTTTCTGTCAGTGACACCAATGATTTCTAGTAATTTTTATGTGAAAACCAGCTAGCCCTTTTGAAAAATAAGTATTTTATCAAAACACAAGATACCTGGTCCAATGGTAAGAGCACTACCAATTTTAACAAGTCTTTTGATGGAATATATACTTACATTGCTTTTTTATTTGTGTTTTCAAATTTCAGAACAATTACAATGAGGGTTTGGGGGTAAGTACAAAGTCCTGGTCCCTCCTGCCCTTAGAGTTTATTTAGTTTTAGCAAGCTTTGCACTAATGGCTTCCATTCTGGTGAACAACTTGTGAGAGGCAGTACAACCTCCACTTACAGAATCTGAAGTCTTCTGAGTAAATGTTCGTCAGGGTGCTTGTATTAGCTATCAGCCTATTGTGTACAAACGTAGTGTCACCTTAGCTTAAACTATGATGTGAGAACTTTTTAAGAACTCTATATTCTAAAAGGAGGCTAGTTTGCCACTTTATATGTTTCAGCAAAGTCAACTTAATGTATCTGTGATAATTTATGTGATCTAACTTGTACCTAGGTTTGGACAATGGGGGGGGGGGGGAAATCATTACTACTTTGCAAACTCAGAAGCTAAAAAAACTGCTCAGTAAATATATCAAAGTGATTTTCTCAATTTATTCATAAACAAATCTACAATTATTTTGCTAAAATCTCTTTAGAAGGATTCCAGAGAGTTAACAAATGAAATGTTATTAACTAGGATTTAATTATGTTCTAGTCTAGATTATTCTGATCTTTGGTTATAATGGGATATGATCTATAATAAGAATAAACTTGAGCATTGCAATTTGAAGTCAAAGTAAAACTTTCTCTATAGGTTAAGACTTTATTCACTATTATATGAAAAGGCTCTTTAATAGGTAACTAAATTTACAAAGTTTACCTTTAAATCACTCAAGTGAGATCACAGAAAATATAAATAACACAACATAGAGAGTTTTATTTTTGATGTGTCTCGCTTAGCCATCGATCAATGGCCATTTTCAGAGTCCTATTTGGTATAAGTATCACTGAAGAAAGAACAAGATTTGTCATGGGACTGGTACGTTTCTTTTTGCTGATCCAATTTTCCATTGCTTCCTTTTCATATGAGTAGCCATCTAAAAAAAAAAAAAAAAATCCACGTACACAAATTACTTGCAATGTAGGAAAGGGAAGTTAGGATCACTAAAATGGTTTTAAAAATTCCACTGCCAAGGCCTTTACTATGATTTAAGTGGTATTCTTGTCTTGGACCACTGCTCCCAAAATACTTCTGCAATGACATCCTAAATTCTACCATGTAAGATACATTAAGATTGCACAAATTACCTTGAACAGTGTCAAAAAAAAAAAAAAAAATGGAAAAGGGAACTTCTGTTAAAAATTCAGATGTTGCACCAAGGAAGAAAGGAAATGAATCAGGTAGAAGAGAGGAGAGTGGTGGGAAAGGTACAAGGTCCAGCTGTTGCCGGCAGCTCTGTGTATCAGTTGATGTGGCTACAGATGGGAGCAAAGAGTTTTAGGGAAGACTCAGCCTAACTTTCCAACACACTGAAAAGTCAGGGAAACAAGATACCAAGAGATTATAGAGCATACCCTACTATGGACTTGATGGTAAAGGCATTTACACTGCCAAAAGGAAAAAAAGATCCACTGGCTAAGGATTTTAATACCATGTCCTTACAAACTTATTTGTACATGTAAAGGTTTTGTGGCAGTAATTTTTATACCTGTAGCTCTTTCAAACTGAAAATCTTAGTTCCTAATTACATTTACACAGTAACTTATTTGTTTTAATCTGCAATGCATACAACTGTTGCAAACTAACAATGCCAATGTGTTACTAACAAAAGACTGTTAAGGATTTTGAAGATTTCTTTCTGGCTCTTTCTGTCACCATGATAGATTGACTTGTTTAGTCACTAAGTTGTGTCCGACTCTTTTTGTAACCCCATAGACTGTACCCACCCGTCCCAAACTCCTCAGTACTTGGGATTCTCCAGGCAAGAATACTGGAATGGAGTTCAAAAGTCTGTTCTGTACTTCTGTGTCTCTTTTTCCGTTTTGCATATAGGGTTATCGTTACCATCTTTCTAAATTCCATATATATGTGTTAGTATGCTGTAATGTTCTTTATCTTTCTGGCTTACTTCACTCTGTATAAGGGGCTCCAGTTTCATCCATCTCATTAGAACTGATTCAAATGAATTCTTTTTAACGGCTGAGTAATATTCCATGGTGTATATGTACCACAGCTTCCTTATCCATTCATCTGCTGATGGGCATCTAGGTTGCTTCCATGTCCTGGCTATTATAAACAGTGCTGCAATGAACACTGGGGTGCACATGTCTCTTTCAGATCTGGTTTCCTCAGTGTGTATGCCCAGAAGGGGGGATTGCTGGGTCATATGGCAGTTTTTGAACTCTGTGGGAGAAGGTGAGGGTGGGATGTTTCGAAAGAACAGCATGTATACTATCTATGGTGAAACAGATCCCCAGCCCAGGTGGGATGCATGAGACAAGTGCTCGGGCCTGGTGCACTGGGAAGACCCAGAGGAATCGGGTGGAGAGGGAGGTGGGAGGGGGGATCGGGATGGGGAATACGTGTAAATCTATGGCTGATTCATATCAATGTATGACAAAACCCACTGAAATGTTGTGAAGTAATTAGCCTCCAACTAATAAAAAAAAAAATTCTCTTTCAAAAAAAAAAAGAATACTGGAATGGGTAGCCTATCCCTTCTCCAGGGGATCTTCCTGGATCAGGAATCAAACCCATGTCTCCTGCACTGGCAGGTCAATTCTTTACCACTGAGCCACAAGGGAAGCCCCAATTGATCCACTAGGGCTGTCTAACTGAAACTGTGTTTGAGAATCACTTGAAAAACTTTTTTTCTGATTATGTTACTGGACATATAATGTGGTCCATTTACTTCCCTTTTTATCCTCCCAATTATTAGAGACTGGTTTGCTTTACATGATGTATTTTTAACATTTAAGTGTCTTCAAAGTAAAACTGTAAGAACAAGTCACATCAAGAAAGAGTCTGTATCTCTCCAACCCATGTAATCTCTCTTCCCATGTAGGTAACCAGATAAGTTATTGTTTACCTTTTCCTTTTGAAAACATAAGCAAATGTGTGTGTACACACACATGCATATATTCTTACACATATTCTTATTACTCTATATTCTTACATAAAAGTGAGCATGCTCCATACTATTCTATACCCAATTGGCTTTTTTACTTAATGATAGTTTGCTTTTTTATTCCCCCACATCCATGTATGGATGTATTAATGAACATCTGGGTTATTTCCAGTGCCTTTTACAAATAGTGCTGCAATGAACAGTCTTACCATTTGGAAGGGAATTCTAGCAGTAGAATTTGCTGCACTGAAGAGTAAATTTATATAATTTAGCTAGAAATGCTCATACTTTCATAGGAATTATACCATTTTCCCCCACTAGCAACACTGATCAGAGTGCCTGAATTTTCCCCAAAGCCCAGCCAAGAGACTATGTTGTCAAACTGAGTTTTTACCAGTTTCTAGTGGGCATTTTAAGGGAGCGAGAACATTTTTTTCATCTGTTTAAGAACATTTGCTTTTCTTTTTCCTGTGAACTAACCATATTTTTTACTAATTTTTCTATTAGGTTGCTCTTTCTTAATTTCAGATTTATTTTTGACATATAACTGACATAAGCTTCAGGTATGCAACATAGTAATTATTTGTGTTCTTATTTCTCAAGATTGCTTTGGTCATTTGGAGTCGTTTGTTGTTTCATACACATTTTTAAATTGTTCTATTTCTGTGAAAAATGCCATTGCAACTTTGTTAGAGACTGCACCGAATTTGTAGACTGCTTAGGTAGTATGGACAGTTTAATGATTATCCATGAGCACAGAGTATTTTTCCGTTTATTTGTGTCTTCAGTTACCTTAATGTCTTGTAGTTTTCAGTGTGTAGATCTCTTACTTCCCGAGTTAAATTCTTAGATATTTCATTCTTTTTGATGCAGTTGCAAATAGGACTGTTTTCTTAATTTCTCTAATTGCTTGTTACTAGTATACGGAAACACAACTGACTTCTACATAGTGACTGTGTAACTTTATTGAATTGGTTGATTAGTTAAAATAGTTTTTTTGTGAACTCTTTAGCGTTTTCTATGTATGTCATCTTCAAGTTTTAATTCTTTTCCAATTTGGATGCCTTTTCTTTTTCTTGACTAAATGCATGGGCAAGGACTTCCAGTAGTGTGTTGAATAAAAGTGGTGAGAGTCTGCATCCTTGTCCCACATCTTAATTTAAAGGAAGCCATTTCAGCTTTTTACTATTGAGTATGAGGTGAGCTATGGGCTTGTCATATATAACCTTTATGATTTTAAGGTAATGGCTCTCTATGCCTACGTTAAAGTTTTTATCATAAATGGATATTAAATTTGGGAGATACTTTTCTGCATCTATTGAGATGTTCATATAATTTTTATCCTTCATTTTCTTAATGTGATGCATCACACTGATTTACAGATGCTGAATAATTCTTGCATCCCTAGAATAAATCCACTTGATCATGGTGTATGATTCTTTTAATGTATGGTTTAATTCGTCTTGCTGATATTTTGTTGAGGATTTTTGCACCTGTGGTTATCAAGGATATTGACCTGAAATTTCCTTTTCTTGTGTGTTCTCATCTGGTTTTGTTATCAGGGTAATGCTGGCTCATAAAATGAGTTTGTAAGTGTTCTCTCTTCTGTCATTTGGACGAGTTTGACAGGGATTGATATTTTTCTTGAAGTGTTCATATTCTGTAGTTTTCCTGAAGTGTTCATATTCTGTAGATGAAATAAAGATTTAAATTTTTATACTTCTTTTGGCTTTTGAATCCAGGTTAGGAAGTAGTCCTATTCCCAGGTTATCAAGGAGTTCAAGTACCTTCATTTTCTTCTGTAAATGTAAAAGGACCTGTAAAGGTTTCATTTTTTTAATATACGTGTGATTCATTTGGAATTAATGTGTAGTATGACAGATTGAGCTAGTTTTATCCTTTCCATATGACTAGCTGTCAGAATACCACTTGTTTAAATTCTTTATTTTTCCCACTGATTTAAAATTTCATTTTTATCATTCACTAAACTTCTGGATTTTAAAAAATTCTTTTCCATTAGTCTGTCTATTCATGTGCTGATACCATACTGTGTTCTTTACAGAGACTTTATAACATGTTCTAATATCTGATAGGGCTCATTGTTATGTATTCTTTGCATTGGAACCTACTAGTCACCTGCTATGTATTTCTTGGAAAAAGCCTAATAGTGACATCCTGCTGACGATGAATCTTCCTACACTGGAATACTAATAAGCTTTCCATGTTTTCCAATGTAGCTTTCCATCACAGGGATGTTTTATGGTTTTTTTCATGCTAGTTCACCTATTTCTATGCCTATTTCTAATTCCAATGTTTTGATTTGTTTTTTGTCAATCAAGCCTTCCATCATACCTTTTAACCGCTTTTTGTTTACACACACAGGCACACATACCACATGAAGGCTGTATTATTGAGTCCTGCTGATTTAACTTACTAAATGCTGATTACCCCCATTGGCTCCTTGTTGAAATTCTATAAGAAGATTCCTCTAGAAGGAGGCAAAAGAAGGGTGAAGGCGCCTATCAGTGTTGTGCCTAGTTGTGGACCTTTATCTGGTAGGGGTATACTCTACAATTTTTTTTCTTTGCTTCATTGTAGGTACTGTTCAAATCTGTCTTGCTTTCTTCCCTTTAGAGAGAAGGGCACCAGCTGGGTAGCTCCTCCTCCTTAGAAGCCAGAGTTCTGAGAGACAGTATGAGGTTTTAATAACCTCAACTTATTCCCTCTGTTTTCTGAGTCCGAGAGGACCTAGATGCTTTCTGCAGATACTGTTACCACCTTTTGTTTTTGAGATATAATCCACATACCATAAAATCCACCCTTTTAAATATATACAATTCAGGGATTCTTACTGTAATTCACAATTATGCAACCATCACCACTATCTAATTTCACATTTTCATCACTCCTCTCCCCCAGTGACTACTAATTATTCTCTGTCTTTATAGATTTCCCTATTCTGGACATTTCTTATAAAAAGAATCATAACGTGGCATTTGTTATCTGGCACATCCTTGCCATCTTCCATCTTTTTTTATTTTAATCATCCTAGTGGATATGAAGGTGGTATCTCATTGTGGTTTTGGTGTTCACTTTCCTAATGATGCCGAGCACCTTTTCCAGTAGCTGTTGGCCATTTGTATATCTTTTACGGAAAAGGTCTATTCAAATCCTTCGCCTGTTTTTATCAGTTGGGATGTCTTACTATTGAGTTGTAAAAACTGTTTGCATAGGAAAATATACTCAATTTTTATTTCTCAAAAGCTGATATACAAACTTATGTCTCACACTGGTCTATCACTGATAAATGATGTGCGTGTTAGTATTACTCTGAAATACTGTAACTTGAGCAACAGCCAATTCATTTGCCACCAGGCTAGATACATATGATAACAGCATGTTTTTAACCTTCCAGGTGAAAGGGGCCCACTTTTGTTATTAATTGTTTACATTCCATTGTGGTGACACATGCTGTTTTTGTTATTTCTGGTGATATATTCAAAAGCAGGCAAAATACTTCCTATTTTGGACTGACAGGTGCGAGCAAGTCTCTTACCATGCAGTATTTGGGGCTGCGTAGCTAATGGCGGTTTATCCTCATGGAGAACCATGGTCTCCAGTGTTCTATATCATCCTGTGTCATTTTAACTTTTCGGGGTCTGAACTCTTTCACAGGCAACTATATAACCCCTTTATTTTTAGTTCCAACTATCTCATTTCTGTCTATCCTTTTATTTCTTATCTCTCTGAATCCTTGTTTTAGGTTGAATTGTGCTTTGTGAACTAACCTCAGATCTTGAATCTCTTTAGGGATGACTTAAGCCAAATTGTTATTATCAGTATGTTTGGTAATAGTTCTATCATTTTTTATATTTTCATAGATCACTTATATAATTTCTTTCACTATAGGAGCTGTTTTCTTCCATTTTGATGCTTAGGGAGGTGTGTACTTTCCATCTACTAGTTTCCTTTTACACTGGTATCTCTTAAAAAGATGAGACCAAGAGTATTATCAGTATCTATTAATTCCTTACTATAATATTTAAATTAGATAGTGGGCTTTTTCTCCCCCTCATTGTCTAAATTTCAAATAATCAGTGAGCTTCTTCAACTTGTCATACTCTCTACTCTCCATGTTTCATAGTTGTATGATATCTACCCTTAATTTAGCTCTGTTTTTAAATGAATAATTTTTCCTTGCCTGCTTGTGAGTTTTCAGTTTCTTGGGTGGTAGCAATGAATAAAATGTCAACTGGTTCACTCTATGCAGGTACACACTTCCTGCTCTAAGGAATTCAGTTACACTGGTCACAGTTTACCCTAAAGTTTAATGTAAACTTGCTGTGGTATTATAAATAGTGATTCTTTGGAATAATCAACAGTTCCCTACTGGTAACAAATATATTCCCTGAAACATCTGTTTAACAGAGGAAGCAGAAATTCTGAGTGGATCTGCAGCATTGCTAATTATGTTAGCTTTCAAACTGTCCTACCAAGGTTCATCTCAAAGCAGTAAAAGGGATTATCAGAGCTACAAAGCAAGGACCACTTCCTCACCCGCACAGACATAGCCTGTCATGTATAATTTTAAAAGCAACTAGACTTGGCTTATTTGAAATCAAACATCACTAGAGGAAAAAACTGAAAATTTTTAAAAGGAAATACAAAGTGCACATTTACATTCAGTATTGTTTGTTTTCATTATATTTTAAAATTGACCTAAGGATTTTAAAGTTTTTAATAATTTTAAAATTATTTTCACCCAGGAAGTATCATCTGACTCTCACTATAAACCCAGATAGTCCTAGGAAGTAAATAATAATAAGTATGCTCTATTCACAAAGTTTTATTACTTCATAATTATTTAATATACTCAGATGGTTAAGTTCTGGTAAGATAAAGTAATGATACTTAGTTTATTCATTTTATACACTTCTAGTAACAAAGATTAAGTGAACCCCCAAATTTCTTCCATTTAGAAACAGTGACTAAATTTAATATGGACAGTTGACTTACAGGTTCAAATGACTTTGCTCTATTGAAGAATACTAGCTCACAGCCTGGGCTCTGAAATTTTAATACATCTGCTGTCCACGTTCTTAGCCCATTGCCACCCACCTTCGTTCTGAGAAACCAACAGTGCAAGCCCAACACTGCTTTGGAGCTATGTGCCCTGTTCCTGTACTCCTGTAGGTAACGCCTGACTGAAGATGAGCACACAGAAACAAACCAGACACAACCAGTGAGTATTCCTACAATGGGGATGAACTGAAGAAACAATGTGCTGTGAAAACGATTATTTAATACTCATACAGTTAATTGTGTATCATCAGTGTTCCAAGAGGAGAGCCTGGCAGGCTACGGGCCATAGGGTCGCAAAGAATTGGACATGACTGAAGCTCACTTAACCATGCATGCATGCAGACTGTTCCAGGACACTGTTACCTATATTATTTAATCTGTACAATTCTAAGAAGTAACTCACACAAGGCCTGAATAACTTTCCAAGGTCACAAAAATACAGAAAGACAGAGGTGGGATTTAAATCCAAGCAATTTGGGTCAAGAATCTATGCCTCTTAATCTATACGCTAAATCAAATTACCAGAATGACAAATATAGCTATTGGAATTTTGAAGAGAAAAAAATAAAAACCTCTTATGAAAAGGTTATAGCTTTAAGACAATGCAGAATAGATGACTGCTAAGCAGGTAGGAGAAGCTATATACAATGAGAATAGAAAAGTTTTCCAGAATTGATAAAAGGCACAGAATTCATTCAAGAAGTAGTGGACCCTGAACAAGAGAAAAAAAAATACACACCTGTCTAAAAAAAAAAAAAAATCAGAAGTTGACATCATGCTTAACTGAGATAAAATGCTCATTTTTCTCTAGATATGTCACAAAGTGCTTAACATTTATTAGGTTTTTACTAAAAATTAATATATTTAAATGTTCAGAGTAGACAGAAACCCTGACTAGTGCAAAGCTGTTATTCCTACTCATTCCATCCCCAAATTAAGGTTTTTTTTTTTGTTTTGTTTTGTTTTGTTTTTTTTCCAAATTAAGTTTTTAAAGTTTCTGTAATTGTAATAAAAATGTCAATGAGATTGTCTTTTGAGGCACAACAAAGTGATTCTAAAATTTATCTGGAGGTCAAAATGGACAAAAACTGGACAATATTTAAAAATAAAGGTAAGCATAATTAAAACTAAAAAATGGCAGTGCCTATAAGTATAGAGAAGGAATCCAACAGAAATATTTAAACAAATGCGTATAACAATATGCCTGTGGATGTTTCTCTAACAGAATGGAGAATTGTCTTAACAGAGTAAGAGTTAATTTATGCAACATTCATACCATAAGACACTGTCCTGCAGTTGAGAATGAAGTAGTTCTGAATATACTAACAAGGGAATACTATCTGATATATATTAAGTAAATTTAAAACTTTATATTAAAGAACAGAAAAATATATGGAAGGATATACTGGAGTATGGAAGAGGCCCCACATTTTAAAAACATTTATGCTGCTTAAGTGTTTTTCATCAAGCACATGCTGCACACATAATTTAAGAGGACAGATGAAAAAATACTGTAAGAATGCTGAAATATAGGCAGAAATAGGTCTTAAATTTTTTTCTGAGACAGTTGACAACATATGTAAGGTACAGGTCTTCCAAAATACCATGGTGAGGGGGTAGGGGGAAAGACACATGATCAATCCAGGAAAGAAGAGTGAAAGATGTACTAGGAGAAAAAAATTGTTCGGTTCTATTAAAGATATTCTTGGGCTTCCCTCATGGCTCAGCTGGTGAAGAATCTGCCTGCGATGTGAGAAACTGGGGTTCAAGATCCCCTGAAGTAGGGAAAGGCCACCCACTCCAGTATTCTTGCCTGGAGAATTTCATGGGCTATGTATAGTCCATGGGGTTGCAAGAAGTCAGACATGACTGACTTTTTACTTCACTTTCATTAAAGATACAGCTGAATTAATTTTTTTTTTTTTTGGTGACCCTATTTACTGTAGACTGCCAGGGTCCTCTGTCCATGGGATTTCCTGGCAAAAATACTTGAGTGGGTTTTTATGAATTAATTTTAAAAATTCAGTCCTAATCTTTTCCACAAGTAACACAGGAAAGCTAAAAATAAACTGATGGTGACTTGCTGAGGATCATGTTATTCAGGAAAAAACTAATCCCCACAGGTTATTTACTGTGGAAGTCCATCCATATAACAAATATGAAATGACAAAATTTTAGAAATAGGACAGACTGGGGTGGAGGTGAGAAGAGAGCAAGTCAGGTGATGTAAGTAGTTATAAAAAGGTATTAAGGAGGGTCCTTGTGGGTTTGGAACTGTTTTGTTTTGACTTGGTGCTTGATACTCAAAACCTCCAAAAGGGGTGAAACTGTATACAACTTAATACACCTCTCGGGAAAACTAAGAATTGTGAATTGCATCAATACCCTTGTTGTAACATTATAGTATCATCTGCAAAAGGCTGCCAGTGAAGGAACTGGGAAAAATGCAAGATATCTCTTATTTCTTAAGGAAAGGAATGTGAATCCACAATTGCGTCAATAAAAATAGTAAAGTTTAAAAATAAATGGTACCATAACGGTTAAAATGAAAAACAAAGGCAATACTAAATGTATGGAAAGCTGTGGAGCAACCGGAATCCTCATTCACTGCTAGGAGAAGTGTAAACTGATTCAACCACCTTGATAACTATGTATCTATTCCTAGGAATATACCCAATAGAAATGCATATGTATATTCACTCAAAAAATGATGAAAGGTTCATGGCAGTACTTGTATAACAGCCAACAATGACTACCAACAGTAGAATGAATAAACTGTATATTCACACATGAGAATGAACAGATTACTGCTTTATGCAACAACATGATCACACAAACATGATACTTAAAGAAGCTAGACCCCAAAGAGACGTGCTTCTCAGCAAAGAAAACTAACAAATAAATAAAACTAACAAAATAAACAAAATGAAAATATTTACAGACTGGGAGAAGATATACAAACAGCTCATACACCTCAATAACTTAAAATCCAATGAAAAAAATGGGCAGAAGACATACAGATAGCCAGTCAGAATGGCCATCATCAAAAAGTCTATAAATAATGCTGGATGGAGTGTAGAGAAAAGGGAACCCTTCTACACTGTTGGTGGGAATGTGAACTGGTGCAGATACTATAGAAAACAATACTGGGATTCCTCAAACTAAAAATGGAACTACTATATAAGCCAGCAATCCTACTCCTGGGCATATATCCAGATAAAACTATAATTCAAAGAGATATACACACCCCATGTTAACAACAACAATATTCAAGACATGGAAACAACTGAAATGTCCACTGACAGATGAACGGACCAAAAAGATAAGGTGCACACAGACAACGGGCTGTTACCCCATTCACTGACAGAACAATGGACAGAGAAGATAAGGTGCATACATACAATGGACTGTTACCCCAAAATGAAATGTTGTTTACAGCAGCATGTATGGATCTAGAGATCATACTAAGTCAAAAAGAAAGAAATATAGTATTACTTGCATGTGGAATCTAGAATAATACATAAATGAATAGTCTACAACAAAAACTTACATACACTTGTGGTTGTCAAGGGGGAGGGAAGAATGGGGAGTTTGGGATTAGCAGATGCAAACTGTTATATATAGGATGGATAAACAACAAGATCCTACAATATAGTACAAGGAACTATCTATATTCAATAGTCTGTGATAAACCATAATGGAAAAGAATATGAAAAGGTTTATGTAGTTATAAGAATCACTTTGCTGTACAGTAGAAATTAATACTGTAAATCAACTATACTTTATATACTTCTCCTTGATTTTTCATTATGGGAAAACTCAAGATGTATACTTATGTTTATCTGAAATACATAAAATGAAAGAAGTATACCATGTAGCTATTAAGAAAACAGGAAAGGCAAGACTGAAATGAATGAGACAAAATACATTAAGTGATTCCAGTAAGAATATTTTAAGATGATTAAAAAAAAATTCAAATCTAGCAATATGTAACGAGGGTAATTCAGATTCCCAGTGATCACAACCCCCCCCCCCCCAACAACAAATTTAACAAAGTTGCAGGATACAAACTCAAGATATAAAAGTTGTGTATAGTGGGCACATCTCAACATAACAAAGTCCATTTATCAAAAACTCAAAGTTAACATCATACACAGTGGATAAAAGCTGAAAGCCTTTCCTCTAAAATCAGAGACAAGGATGTCCACACACTTGCCACATCTATTTAACACAGTATTAAAAGTCCTAGCCACAGCAATCTGACAAGAAAAGGCAACCAAACTGCCAGGGAAGAAAGAAAACCCACATTTGCAGATGACATGATACTATACACTGAATAACCCTAAAATCTCCACACAAAAAAATAGAATAAGTAAACCTACAGGATACAGAAATATGTTGCCTTTCTATATGTTAATAACAAGTTACCAGAAAAAGCACAAAAACAATTCCATTTAAAATTTCATCAAGAAGGATCACATACCATGATCAAGTGGGATATATCATGGGCATGCAAGAATTCTTCAGTACACACAAATCAATCAATGTGAGACACAAGATAAGAAACTGAAAGATAAAAACTATATGGTAATCGCAACAGATGCAGGAAAAGCTTTCATCAAAATTCAACAACTATATATGATAAAAAAAAACTCCCCAGAAATTAGGCATAGAAGGAACCTAACTCAACATAATAAAGGCCACTCAATGGTGAAAATTGAAAGCATTTCCTCTAAGATCAGGAACAAGAAAGGGTGCCCACTCTTGCCACTATTATTAAACATAGTGTTGGAAGTCCTAGTCAGGCAAGCAAAGAAGAAACATAACAGGAATCTAGATTGGAAAAGAAATAAAACTCTTGACTGTTTGCAGCATACTATGCCTGCCTGTTCTCTCTGTCCATGGAATTCTCCAGGCAAGAATACTGGAGTGGGTAGCCATTCCCTTCTCCAGGGGATCTTCCCAATACAGGGGTCAAACTTGGGTCACCTGCATTCCAGGCAGATTTTTTTTTTAACTGAGCCACCAGGGAAGCCCAATACTGTACATAGAAAATTTAGGAAAGTTGCAGGATACAAAATTAATATATAGAAATCCCTTGCATTCTGATACACAAACAATAAAAAATCAGAAAGAGAAATTAAGGAAACAGTCCCACTCACCAGTGCAAAAAGAATAAAATATCTGGGAATAAACCTACCCATGGAGACAAAAGACATGTATGCAGAAAATAAGACACTGATGAAAGAAATCAAAGATGACACAAATAGAGAGTGTAATACTATGTTCTTGGATCGAAAGAATCAATACTGTGAAAATGACTACCCTAAGCAATCTGCAGGTTAAATGCAATCCCTATTGAATTACCAAGGGCATTTTTCACAAAACTAGAACAAAAATTTTTACAATTTGTATGGAAACAAAAAGACCATGAATACCTAAAGCAACCTTGAGAAGGAAAAATGGAGCTGGAGGAATCAACCTTCCTGACTTCAGACTATACTACAAAACAACAGTCACCAGAGAGTATGGTACTGGCACAAAAATAGAAACACAGATCATTGGAACAAGATGGAAAGCCCAGAGATAAACTCACGCACCTATGGGCATCTTAAATTTGACAAAGGAGGAAAGAACATACAATGGAGAAAAGAAATCCTCCTCAGTAAGTGGTGTTGGAAAAGCTGAACAGCCATATGTGAAAGAATGAAATTAGAACACTATGCAACACCATACACAAAGATAAACACAAAATGGGTTAAAGACCTAAATATAAGACCAGAAAATATAAAACTCCTCGAGGAAAATATAGGCAGAACACTCTGAAATAAATTGCAGCAAGATCTTCTTTGATCCACTTCCTAAAGTAATAGAAATAAATACAAAGATAAACAAATGGGACCTAATTAAACTTAAAAGCTTTTGCACACCAAAAGTAATCATTAGCAAGATAAAAGGACAACTCTCAAATGGGAGAAAATATTTGCAAATGAAGCAACTGACAAAGGATTAATCTCCAAAATATGCAAGGAGCTTATACAGCTCAATACCAGATAAACATGCAACCCAATCAAAAAATGGGCAGAAGACTTAAACAGACATTTCTCCAAAGAAAACATACAGAAGACCACCAAACACATGATAAGATGCTCAACATCACTCATTATTAGAGAAATGCATATCAAAACTACAATGAATGATCACCTCACACTGATAGGAATGGCTATCATCAAATCTACAAAAAATAAATGCTGGAGAGGATGTGGAGAAAAGGGAAACCTCTTGCACTGTTGGTGGGAATGTAAACTGATACAGCCACTAAGGAGAACAGTATGGACTTTCCTTAAAAAAAAAAAATAAATAAATAAAAACTATCAAATGGACCCAGCAATCCCACTGTATGTACCCAATGGTCCCTGTAGCACTATTTACAACAGCCAGGACACAGAAGCAAACTAGATGTCCACTGACAGATGAATGGATAAAGAACTTGTGGTACATATATACCATGGAATATCACTCTGTGGCCATAAAAAGGAAAGAAACTGGGTCATTTGTATAGTGATGTGCATGAATCTAGAATCAGTCAGAGAGTAAAGTCAAGCCAAAAATTGTGCATATTAACACTTATGTGTGTATTCTAGAAAAATGGTCCTAATGAACCTATTTGTAGGGTAAAAGAATAGCGATGCAGACACAGAGAATGGACTTGTGGACACAGCAGGGAAGGAGAGGGTGGGATGAACTGCGAGAGCAGCACTGACACATATACTACCATTTATAAAATAAATAGCTAGTGGGAAGCTGCTATGTTACACCAGCAGCTTAGCTGGGTGCTCTGTGATGATCCAGTAGGCTGGGATGGTGGGGGTAAAATAGGGGCTCAAGAGGGAGCAGATATAGGTACACTTACAGCTGAGTCACACTGTTGTACAGCAGAAACTAACAACACTGTAAGGCAATTATGCTCCAATTAAAAAATAATAATATTAAAAAATACATAGGAATAAGCCTACCAAAGGAGTGAAAAGACCTGTATACAGAAAACTCTAAGACACAGATGACAGAAATCAAAGACACAAACAGATGGAGAGATATACTATGATCTTCAATTGGAAGGATCAATATTGTGGAAATGACTATACTACCCAAAGCAATGTACAGATGCAATGTAATCCCTATCAAATTACCAAGTGTATTTTCCACAAAACTAAAATAAAAAATTTTACAATCTGTATGGAAATATGAAAGACCTGAAATAACCACAGCAATCTTGAGAAAGAAAAATGGTGTTGGAGGAATCAGGCTTCCTGACCTCAGACTATACTACAAAGCTACAGTAATCAAGACAGGATGGTACTGTCACAAAAACAGATCTATAGACCAATGGAACCGGATAGAAGCCCAGAGATGAACCCACACACCTGTGGTCCCCTAATCTATGATAAAGGAGTCAAATATACAATGAAGAAAAGACAGTCTTGTCAATAAATAATGTTGGGGAAACTAGGCAGCTACATGTAAAAGAATGAAATCAGACCACTCTCTAACAATATACACAAAAATAAATTCAAAATGGATTAAAGATCTGAATGCAAGGCGAGACACTAAAACTCTCAGAGGAAAACATAGGAAGAATACTCTTTGACATAAATCAAAGCATGATCCTCTTTGGGCCACCTCCTAGTGTAATGGAAATAAAAAAAAAAACAATTGTATCTAATTAAATGTAGCAATGGAAACCATAAAGATGACAAAAAGACAACCTCCTGAATGGGAGAAAATAATAGCAAATGAAGCAACTGTCAAAGGATTACTCTCCACAAGATATACAAGCAGCTCATGCAACTCAATATCAAATCAATAAACAATCCAATCAAAAAATGGGCATAAAACACCAAAAGAAACATTTCTCCAAAGAAGACATACACAAGACCACCAACCACATGCAAAGATGTTCACCACCACTCATTATTAGAGAAATGCAAATTAAAACTACTAGGAGGTATCACCTCACACCAGTCAGAGTGACCAGCATCAAAAATAAATCTACAGGGCTTCCCTGGTGTGTCAGTGGTAATGAATCTGCCTGAAGATGCAGGAGACAAGGGTTCAATCCCTATCCTAGAAAATCCCACATGCCACTGGGCAACCAAGTCCATGTGCCACAGTTAGTGATTGAACCTGTGCTCTAGAGCCCAAGAGCCATGACTACTGAGCCTACTCGCTGTAACTATGGAGGCCTGCGCATCCTAGAGCCTGTGCTCTGCAACAAGAGAAGCCACCGTAATGAGAAGCCCATGCTCCAAAACTACAGTAGCCCCTTCCCCCCACTCATCGCAATTAGAGAAAAGCCTGAATAGCGACAAAGACCCAGCATGGACCAAACTGAATAAATAAATAAATCATTGTTAAAAAAAAAAATCTACACACAACAAACACTGGAGAAAGTATGAAGAAAAGGGAACCCTCATGCACTGCTGGTGGGAGTGTAAACTGATACAGCCACTATGGAAAACAGTACAAAAAAGTTTTCTTAAAATCTATAAAAAGAACTCCTGTATGACCCAGGCATCTCACTACTGGGCATATACGCAGAGAAAATCATAATTCAAAAAGATATATGCATCCCAGTGTTCATATCAGCACTGCTTACAACAGCCAGGATGTGGAAGTAACCTAAATGTCCATGAACAGAGGAATGGATAAATAAGATTTGGTGTATATATATACAATGGAATATTACTCAGCCATAAAAAGTAACAAAATTGAGTCATTTGTAGAGACATGGAGGGACCTAAAGAATATCACACAGAGTGAAGTCAGAAAGAGAAAAACAAATATCATAAATTAACACATATATAGAGTCTAGAAAAATGGTACAGATAATCTTACTTGCAAGGTAGAAATAGACACAGATGTAGAGAACAAAAATAGGGATACCAAGGGGCAAAGGGGTGGTGGGAAGAATTGGGAGATTGGGATTGACACATATACACTATTGATACTGTAAAAACAAAGAAACTCAGCCATACTCATGAGAACACACTGTAGAGCAGAGGGAACTCACACATAAGGCTCTGTGATGACCTGAATCAGAAGAAAGTCCAAAAGGCAGTGGATGTATGTGTATGTATAGCTGATTGATTTCACTCTACAGAAGAAAAAGCAACTATATCTCAATAAAATTTTTTTTAAATCTTCATCAAAAATAAAGTAACTAGGAATATTTATTATTTGTTTTGTACCCCTTTTTTGGAAACTGTCCCTCCACCACTATCCTCCATATGATGTGCCCCCACTGATATAAAATCTTACTTTCCATAGTTAGATAAATCTCAGTACCACACCTCATTCCTGAAGAGACTACCACTGGGATAGGCTCTTTGCTCAGATTTGAAGCCTCAGGGATTTTTGGAGTTGACACTAGAAAGAAATGTCAGAATGGTCTCTCTCTGCAATTTTACAATTGCTGAAATTGTAAAACGTAAAATTTGGGACCTACTGGTGTTCTTGTTTTTCTACCACATGGAAAAGGTATTACTAAATATCACAGAAGGTGAATATTCAGAAGCCTCTGAATAGATAAGAAACAGTACCATGACTATATTCAAGTCTCTGGTGCAAGTGTTTCATGAGACACACTCACAATAACTTTTTAATAAATTAATTACCATTTCTGCTTAACCTAATTCAAATTGAGTTTCTTTCAATTGCAAATAAAGGTTCTGATATACTAAAGCCAAAAAAATACAACGATTACTATGCTCATAGAAAATTTCATTCTTCTTGTTGTTCAGTTGCTCATTCGTGTCCGACTCTTTGCGACCCCATGGACTGCAGCAAGTCAGACTTCCCATCCTTCACCATCGCCCGGAGTTTTGCTCAAACCTCCTGACGTTGATTGAGTGCTGGTCTTGTAGTACTTAACATGCATTAACTCATTTGATGCTTATAAGAATTCATGAGATTAAGTTCCAGCATCCTATTTTGTACATACGGAAAATATATAGTCCTCCATGAGGTAACTCAGCTAGTAAAGTAATGAACTAAATTTAGATCCAGGCAGTCTGGATCTTCAGTGCATGTGCTCAACTATTAGATCATACTGCCTCCCATAAGAATATTTCTTATTAAATAATAAAAATGAAAAATAATGGAACTAAATTTGAATTAAATGCTCATGAAAGAAAGTCACATAAGAAATTATAAATGACTAAAAACATTTAAAATGTTCAAATTCAATATAATACAAAGAAACACAAACTGAGATTACGTTTCACTTATTAGAATGAGAAAGTTTAAAAGATTGCTAATACTCAGTACAAGCAAAGATATGGGAAATATGATGTTGAGAGGATAATTTGTCAGTATCCTTCTTTAGTAATTGAAGTTTTAGGTAATTTATTTCAACAGAAACATTCACATTAAAACTAAGGGGACAAGATAAGTTTAAATAATGTTGTTCCCTAACACAGTTTATAGTAATAAAGAATCAACAGGGAATGAAATAGAGGACACTAATACACCCGAATACTAGTCAGTCTTTAAAAAGAGTAAAGTATCAATAGATAACATTATGCCTTCCTCTTACCGTGGGAACTAAATCAAGAAAAATTAAAACAGCATTTAGGGATGACTACATACTGAGAAGTAGGCAAATGTTCATGAACATTTCAGCAACAAAAGAAAAAAGATGTGATAGAGAACAGTATAAAGTGTATAAGCCCAGTTGTGTAAAAATATATTGATTATATTGGTATTTAAAATTAAATTTAAGAATACACAAAAAATATCTAGAATTATATGCTGAACTGGTATTAGTTCTTGTCTTTCGTACCTGGGACATCAGACCAGATGGATGAGATGGCTCACTTTATATACAAATACCCGTATTTAAAAATGTTTAATCCAATGAGGATATTTTACAATTAAAAGATAGTATCTGCAGAAAACAGAAAGACATGCTCTGGTTCAATCATACCTCAGCGCAAACATAAAGTCCCAAATGCAAGAGAACTAAGCATTTTTTAAAAACTAGAAGAAAATGTTTACACTTGTATAAATAAAAATGCTTCTGCCTACAAAAGTTCAGAGCAAGTAGAAGCCATCAAATATATTAAAATGATACTAACAAAGTAAGATTCCATGTGATTAGTTTCACTAATAATGCAGACAAAAAATATAAGGGCAATATTTAAGTCCCTAAGGTAATTTATATTGTTTACCAAATCATATTTAAATGGTAACCTCTCATGTAGAAAAAAGTACTGCCTCCCTAGCAATAAGAGTACGGTTTCAAACAACTATTTAATTTACAAAAATAAATGAGTTCTAAAACTCAATGAGCACAAAAACTGGAAAAACAGGTACACTTAAATACATTTCTGGTGGCCTTCTAAAATTTGTTTTCTAGGAAACAATCTAATAACAAATCTGACAAGAACTATCAAAACTGTTCTTTTTAATGATTATAAAATATTCTCTGATAGGTTAACTCTGCTTTGGGGCATACATGCCATGAAAACACTACTAAATAATTGGTAACACAATGAAAGGACTACCAAGACAGCTGTGCTGTACTTAATCATTTAATCGTGTCGGACTCTTTGTGACCCCATGGACTGTAGCCCGCCAGGCTCCTCTGTCCATGGGCATTCACCAGGCAATACTGGAGTAGGTTGCCATCCCTTCTCCAGAGGTTCTTCCCAACCCAGGGATCGAACCCAAATCTCCCACACTGCAGGAGGATTCTTTATATCTGAGCCACCCAGGAAGCCCGAGAAGTGCACGGCTATTCACAATATAAAGCTTCTCAAACATATACATACAACAAATAGCAGAAGAGTTAAATTGTGGCACTAAGCCATAATGGAACAAAGTATTTAAAATGAAAATTATGTAGACTAAGTCAATATTCAGAATAGTCAAACAAAAATGAAAGCACAACTTAATACAGATCTGCTGGTTATAATTACATACAGTATGTATGTCTGTGTTTATTGACAAAGACTAGGAAACCACGCAGAAAGATGTAACTTTATGATCTCTAAATTCTTATTTCTGTAAAGGTTTTTAAATTCATGATAGATAAATAACAGATCTCTAGAAGCTCTCTCAGAAAACAATATTTTGATGTTACATTCCAGTAACAAAACATATTTCACAAGTTTCAGTTAAGTCTGTAAAACATATTCCTTTTTCTCTAATCTTATCCAAACCTGCTCTATCTAATTTTATTCATTAAGAAATATAATGTTTGCAAGGAGCCCTGGGATGAGAGACACCCAGCTGCCCCAGTGCAAAGGTTTCTCCCTTCAGACTCTGTAAGGACTTGGCTCACAACACCTACAACTTAATCTCTAATGCTCTAGGGACTCATTAATCCCCTCTAGTTAGGGTCACAGAGTAATGGCACCTCACCCCAAAGGTTCAAACAGGTACTTCCTTCAAGATGCCAGAGTAGGAGGATGCAGAGTTTGCATCTCATCACAACTAGGGCACCTACAAGGTGCTGGTGGGGGACTTTGAACACCTAAGGAGATGGGCAGAATCCCGGAGTAACCAGCGTCTTGGCTCTCAGGCCAGAATTGGGCCTGAGCTCCTGTGGCAGGAGCCCAAATTCAACCACTATACTAACATAGAACTTCAGACCCCAGAGAATATTAACCAGCAAGAGATCCCCCAGAGGTCCTCATCTTGGTACCAAGACCTGGTTCCACCCAGCTGCCTGCAAACTCCAGTGCTGGATGCCTTAGGCCAAACAATGAGCAAGACAGAAATACAGACCACACCCCCATCAAAAAAAAAAGAGAGACATCCAAAAATATTGTACAGATGAAGGAGCAAGGTAATAACCAAAGACCAAATTAATGAAGAGGAAATAGGCCACCTACCTGAAAAGGAATTCAGAGTACTGATAGTAAAGATGATCCAAAACCTCAGAAATAGAATGGGGGCATGAATCAAGCAAACAGAAGAAATGTTTAACAAGGACCTAGAAGAACAAATGAGTTGACTCATTGGAAAAGACCCTGATGCTGGGAAGGATTGGGGGCAGGAGGAGAAGGGGACAACAGTGGATGAGATGGCTGGATGGCATCATCAACTCAATGGACATGAGTGAGTAAACTCTGGGAGTTGGTGATAGACAGGGAGGCCTGGCGTGCTGTGATTCATGGGGTCGCAAACAGTCAGACATGACTGAGCAACTGAACTGAACTGAGAAGAACTAAAGGACAGACAGATAGTGATGAACAACACAAAAACTGAAATGGAAAATATGCCAGAACGAATCAATAGAATAACCGAAGCAGAACAAATGAGTGAGCCTGAAAATAGAATCATGGTAATAACTACTGAGGAGCAGAATAAAGAAAAAAGAATGAAATGAGGACAGTCTCAGAGGCCTCTGGGACAACATTAAATGCACTAACATTTGTTTCATAGGGGTCTCAGAAGAAAAAGAGAAAGATAAAGGCTCTGAGAAAATATTTGAAGGATTATAGTAAAAAACTTAGCTAACATGGGAAAGGAAATAGTTACTCAAGTTCAGGAAGCACAGAGTTTCCCACATAGGATAAACCCAAGGAGAAACATGCGGAGACATAGTAATCAAACTAACAAAAATTACATTCAAAGAAAAAATATTAAAAGCAGCAAGGGAAAAGCAACAAACAACATACAAGGGAATCCCCATAAGGTTATCAGCCGATTTTTCACCAGAAATTGTGTAGGTCAGAATACTCTGCGAGGGTATATGTAAAGTGATGAAAGGGAAGACCGACAATCAGGAATACTCTACCCAGAACAGAACAGAGAAATCAAAAGTTTTACAGACAAACAAAAGCTAAGAGAGTTCAGCACCATCAACCAGCTTTAAAACAAACGCCAAATGAACTTCTCTAAGTGCAAAACAAGAAAAAGACCTACAAAAATAAACCCAAAACAATTAAGAAAATGGCAATAGGAACATACATATCAATCATTACCTTAAATGGATCTGAATTACATGCTCCAACCAAAAGATACAAAATGGTTGAATGGATACAAAAACAAGACCCTTATATATGCTGTCTACAAGAGACCCACTTCAGATCTAGGGACACATACAGATTGGAAGTGAGGTGATGGAAACAGACATTACATGCAAATGGAAATCAAAATAAAGCTAGAGTAGCAATACTCGTATCAGAAAAAACAGACTTTAAAGACTACTAAAAGAAGGAAGGACACTACATAATGATCAAGGGATCAATCCAAGAAGAAAACATAACAATTTTAAATATTATGAACCCAACACAGGAGCAGCTGAAAACAAAAGGCAAATGTTAACAGCCATAAAAGGGGAAATTAACAGTAACCCCGTAATAGTGGGGTACTTTAACACTCCATTTTCACCAATGGACAGATCATCCAGACAGAAAATTAATAAGGAAAAACAAGCCTTAAATGAAACATTAGATCAGATAGACATAATTGATATTTATAGGACATTCCATCCAAAACCAGCAGAATACACTTTCTTCTCAAGTGCACATGGAACATTCTCCAGGATAGATCACATCTTGGGTCACAAATGAAGCCTCAGTAAACTTAAGAAAATTGGAATTATACCAAGCATCTTTTTTTTTTTTTTACCACAACACTATGAGATTGGAAATCAATTACAGGAAAAGTAAAAAAAAAAAAAACTACAAAAAACACAAACATGTTTGTTTAGTACTAAATACTCAAAAAGTCAGAGAAGAAATCAAAAAGGAAATTAAAAAAAATAGATAGCAACACATGACAACATAAACACAGCATCTAAAACCTATGGGACACAGCACAAGCATTGCAAAGAGGGAAGTTTATAGCAATTCACTATAACCTCAGTTCAGTTCAGTCACTCAATCGTGTCCGACTCTTTGAGACCCCATGAATCGCAGCACGCCAGGCCTCCCTGTCCAACACCAAATCCCAGAGTCCACCCAAATTCACGTCCATTGAGTCAGTGATGTCCTCCTACCATCTCATCATCCGTCGTCCCCTTCTCCTCCTGCCCTCAATCTTTCCCAGCATCAGGGTCTTTTCCAATGAGTCAGCTCCTCCCATCAGGTGGCCAAAGGATTGGAGTTTCAGCTCCAACATCAGTCCTTCCAATGAAAACCCAGGACTGATCTCCTTTAGGATGGACTGATTGGATCTCCTTGCTGTCCAAGGGACTCTCAAGAGTCTTTTTCAACACCACAGTTCAAAAGCATTTTTGGTGCTCAGCTTTCTTTATAGTTCAGCTCTCACATCCATACGTGACTACTGGAAAATCCACAGCCTTGACTAGATGGACCTTTGTTGGCAAAGTAATGTCTCTGCTTTTCAATATGCTGTCTAGGTTGGTCATAACTTTCCTTTTAAGGAGTAAGCGTCTGTTAATTTCATGGCTTCAATCACCATCTGCAGTGATTTTGGAGCCCCCCAAAATAAAGTCTGACACTGTTTCCCCATCTATTTGCCATGAAGTGATGGGACCAGATGCCATGATCTTAGTTTTCTGAATGTTGAGCTTTATGCCAACTTTTTCACCCTCCTCTTTCACCTTCATCAAGAGGCTCTTTAGTTCTTCTTCACTTTCTGCCATAAGGGTGGTATCATCTGCATATCTAAGGTTACTGATATTTCTTCTGGCAATACTGATTCCAGCTTGTGCTTCCTCCAGCCCAGCATTTCTCATAATGTACTCTGCATATAAGTTAAATAAGTAGGGTGACAATATACAGCCTTGATGTACTCCTTTTCCTATTTGGAACCATCTGTTGTTCCATGTCCAGTTCTAACTCTCTTGTTTCCTGACCTGCACACAGGTTTCTTAAGAGGCAGCTTAGGTGGTCTGGTATTCCCATCTCTTTCAGAGTTTTCCACAGTTTATTATGATCCACACAGTCAAAGGCTTTGGCATAGTCAATAAAGCAGAAGCAGATGTTTTTCTGGAACTCTCTTGCTTTTTCGATGATCCATCAGATGTTGGCAATTTGATCTCTGGTTCCTCTGCCTTTTCTAAAACCAGCTTGAACATCAAGTGCTTGAACACTTTCAAGTGTACATGGAACTCCAGGATAGATCACATCTTGGGTCACAAATGAAGCCTCAGTAAACTTAAGAAAACTGGAATTATATCAAGGATCTTTTTTTTACCACAACACTATGAGACTGGAAATCAATTACAGGAAAAATTTTTAAAAAACTACAAAAAACACAAACACATTTGTTTAGTACTACTCAAAAAGTCAGAGAAGAAATCAAAGAGGAAATTTTAAAAAATAGATAGCAACAAATGACAACATAGACACAACCAACTATCACCTCAAAAAACAAGAAAAATCTACAATAAGCAATCTAATCTTACATGTGAAACAACTAGAGAAAGAAGACCTGAAAAACTCCACAGTTAGATTAGAGAATAAATGAAACAGAAACGAAGAAAACAGCGGCAAAGATCAAAAACACTAAAGCTGATTTTTTTGAGAAGATTAAATTGATAAACCTTTAGCCAAACTCATCAAGAAAAAAAGGAAGAAGGTTCAAATCAATAATATTAAACATGAAAAAGGAGAAGCTACAGCTGACACTATAGAAATACAAAGGATCATTAAGAGACTACTAAAAGCAACTGCATGCAAATAATATGGACAACCCAGAAGAAATCGACAAATTCTTAGAAAGGTATAACCCACCAAGACTGAACCATGAAGAAACAGAAAATATCAGTGGACTAACCACAAGTAATAACATTGAGACAACAATTAAAAATCCTCCAACAAACAAAAGTCCAGGACCAGATGGCGTCACAGGTGAATTCTATCAAACTTTTATCAGAGACCAGTTAGCACCTATCCTTCTTAAACACTTCCAAAAAATTGCAGAGGGAGGAATGCTCCCAAACTCATTCTATGAGGCCACCATCCCCTGATACCAAAATTAAACAAAGATATAAAAAAGAAAATTACAGACCAGTGACACTGATGAACACAGACACAAAAATCCTCAAAAAGTACTAGCAAACAGAATCCAATAACACAAAAAGGATCATACATTATGATCAAGTTTATCCCAAGGATGCAAAGATTCTTCAATATACACAAATCAATGTGATACACCACATTACCAAGTTGAAAGATAAAAATCATATGATAATCTTAATAAATGCAGAGGAAGCTTTTGACAGACTTCATCACCTATTTATGAAAAAAAAAAAAAAAACTCTTCTGAAGGAACCTACCTCAACACAATAAAGGCCATATAAAACAAACCCACAACAAATATTATTCTCAATGGTGAAAAACTGAAAGTACTTCCTCTAAGGTCTAATAAGACAAGGGTGTGCATTCTCACCACTATTATTCAATGTAGTTTGGAAGTCCTAGCCATAGCAATCAGAAAAGAAAAAGAAATGAAAGGAATCCAGATTGAAAAAGAAGTAAAACTGTCACTGTCTGCAGACAACATGATACTATACATAGAAAACACTAAAGATAAAATCTGAAAATTACTAGAGCCATTCAGTGAATTTAGTAAAGTCACAGGATACAAAATCAACACACAGAAATCCCTTGAATTCCTATAAACTAACAAAAAAAAAATAAGAAAGAGAAATTAAGGAAACAATCCCACTTACCACTGCAACAAAAGGAATAAAATACCTAGGAATAATAAACCTACCTATGGAGACAAAAGCCTGTATGCAGAAAACTGTTAAGACACTGATGAAGGAAATCAAAGATAACACAGAGAGATATAATATGTTCTTGGATTGAAAGAATCAATATTGTAAAAATGACTAGACTACCCTAAACAATCCACAGATTTAATGCAATCCTCATCACATTACCAAGGGCATTTTTCACAGAACTAGTACAAAAATTTCTATAATTTGTATGGAAACAAAAAGACACCAATTAGCCAAAGCAATCTTGAGAAAGAAAAATGGAGCTGGAGGAATCAACCTTCCTGGCTTCAGACTATACACAATTAAATGAAGTAGAGATAGGTAACCTTCCAGACAAAGAATTTTGAATAATGATAGTGAAGATGGTCCAGGATCTCGGGAAAACAATGGAGAAGATACAAGAAATGTTTACCAAAACCTAGAAGAACTAAAGAACAAACAGAGATGAATAATACACTAGAAGGAATTAGTAACAGAGTAACTGAGGCAGAAGGAGGAGAAAGAGAGAAAGGACCTGAGATAATATTTGATGAGATAGCTGAAAAATTCCCAAACACTGGAAAGGAAATAGTCAACCAAGTCCACGAGGCACAGAGAATCCAAGGCAGAAAAAACCCAAGGAGGAACACACCGAGACACATAGTAATCAAGCTGACAAAATTAAAGACAAAGATAAAATATTAAAAGCAACATGGCGGGGGGGAGGGGGAATGACAACATACAAGGGAACTCCCAACAGGCTATCACTTGATTTCTCAACAAAAACCCTACAAGTCAGAAGGGAATGGCATGATATTTAAAGTGATGAAAGGGAAGAACCTACAACCAAGCATATTCTATCCAGCAATACTCTCATTCAGATTTGATGGCAAAATCAAAGACAGATGGCCAACAAACCCAGGAAAAGATGCTCAGCATCACTAGTTATTAGAGAAATGCAGATCAAAACTACAATGATTTATCACTGGTCAGAATGGACATTATCATAAAATCTACAAACAATAAATGCTGAAATGGATGTGGATAAAAGGGAACCCTCTTGCACTGTTGGTGGAAATATAAAAATTGATACAGCCACTATGGAGAACAGTTTGGAGGTTTCTTAAAAAACTGAAAATATAATTACCATATGACTCTATAACCCACTACTGAACATATACCCTGAGAAAATCAAAATTCAAAACGACATATGTACTCCAATGTTCACTGCAGGACTATTTAGGAAAACCAGGAGATGGAAGCAATCTAAATGTTCATTGACATGTGAACTGATAAATATGTGATACACACACACACACACACACAATGGTTATTACTCAGCTATAAAAAGGAATGAGGGAGGGGGGATCGGGATTGGGAACACATGTAAATCCATGGCTGATTCATGTCAACGTATGGCAAAAACCACTACAATACTGTAAAGTAATTAGCCTCCAACTAATAAAAATTAATTGAAAAAAAAATTTAAAAAAGGAATGAAATTGGGTCATTTGTAGAGATACGGATGGACTGAGAGTATGCCATACAGAGTGAAGTAAGTCAGAAAGGAAAATATCATATATTAATGCATATATACGAAATCTAGGAAAAGTGTACATAGATGAACCTATTTGCAGGACATGAACAGAGACCTAGATGGAGACAATGGATATGTCGACATGGGGGGAAGCAGAGGGTGAGACAAATTGGGAAGGCAGCGTTGACATATATACACTACCATGTGTAAAACAGATAGCTAGTGAGAAGTTATAGGGAGCATAGGGAAAGATGACCCAGACAGATAGGATGGGGTGGGTGGAGGTTCGCGAGGGAGCTGATATATGTAAACATATAGCTGACTCACTTTGTTGTATAGCAGAAACTAACAACATTGTAAAGCAATTATACTCCAATAAAATAAACTGGAAAATAAAAAAGACAACCTAGGAAATAGAAATAAACTTCTACAAATCATATAGCTGATAAGGGATTAATATCCAGAATATGGAAAGAACTGCTACAAGTCAACAATAAAAAAATCAAATAACCCATTTTAAAAATGTCCAAAAAAAAAAAAAAATGTCCAAAGGAACTGAAAAGACATTTCTCCAAAAATGATACACCAATGCCATTAAACATGTGACAAGATATTTAACATCTTTAACCATTTAAGAAATTCAAATAAAAACCACAAGGAGACATTGTGAAAACAAATATTCACAATAAAAACAACAGAAAATAACAAGTGTTGTTAAGGATATGGAGAAATCTGAACTCTTGTGGAAAGTTTGGTGAGACTGTAAAACTGTAAAATGATGTAACTAGTATGGAAAACATTATGGAGGTTCCTCAAAAAAATCACAAACAGAACTACTGTATGATATAGCCATCTCACTTCTTGGTATATATCCAAAAGAACTGAATGCAGAGTCTCAAAGAGACATCTGCACACTGATATTCAAAACAGCACTATTCACATAGCCAGGAAGTGAAAGCAAACCTAATCTCCATCAGTGGATAAATGAATAAACAAAATGTGGTATACACACACCATGAATATTATTTAGTCTTCAAAAAGGAAATCCCACAACATGGACAAATTTTGAAGTTATTATGTTAAGCCAGTCACAAAAAGATAAATGTATGATTCAACTTTATCTGAGTTCTCTAAGTAGTCAAATTCATAGAATCAGAAAGTAGAACGGTAGTTACCAGAGGCTGGAGAGAGAGGGAAAAGGGGAGTTGTTTACATGGGCACAGAGTTTCAGTTTTATAAGATGAAAAGTGTTGGTGATCTGTTTGTTTCACAATAACGTGAATATACTTAACACTACTGAACTGTATCCTTAAATATGATTAAGATTGTAAATTTTATGTTAGGTGACTGTTTTTAAAAAAAAAAGTAAAAAAAAAAGACACATGTACCTCAGTGTTAACTGCACCACTATTTACAACATCCAGGATGTGGAAGCAACCTGAATGTCCAGTGATATATGAATGGATAAAGAAGTTATGGTATGTCTGTCTGTCTGTCTGTCTGTCTATCTCTCTCTCTCTCTCACACACACAGACACAGAGGAATATTATTCAGCCAGAAAAAGGAATGAAATTGGGTCATTTGCAGAGAAGTAGATGGACCTAGAGTCTGTTGTACGGAGTGAAGTAAGTTAGAAAAAGAAAAACAAGTATCGTATATTAATATGTAAATGTGGAATCCAGGAAAAAATGCTATAGATGAACTATTTGCAGGGCAGGAAAAGAGATGCAGATGAAGAGAATGGACATGTGGACACAGTGGGAGGAAGGGGACAGCAGGATGAACTGAGAGATCAGGACTAACACACACACACACACACACACACACACACATGTCCACTAGTGGGAAGCGGCTGTCTAGCACAGGGAGCTAAACTTGGTACCTGTGATGACCTAGAGGGGGAGGATTGGAGAGAGGTGAAGGGAGGCTCAAGAGGGAGGGGATATATGTAATATGTATACATATAGCTGATTCACTTTGTTGTAAAGCAGAAACTAACACAACATTGTCAAGCAATTACACTCCAATTAAAAAAAAAAGAAATACACAGGGTTCAACAGTTCACCTCAGATCTAAGCAATTTTTAAAAAGAATAAAACTACTTGTTTTATTAAATAAAACAAAACAACTACTTGTCTCACTACTTGTGAGAAATATAATGATAATTTTGAAAAATTTCCACATTTAAACAAACTTCTGTGGTCCACACTATTTACTCATTTAGTACATAAACACCCTGAAACTTACAATAGCATCACACATACCTGATGCGATGACAGGCTCTTTCATAAGCTCCCTAGTTATTGGACATATAAATTCATCAGGAATTTCAGAAGAAAGTGTTTTCACCTTTGTCCTCAGTTCTTCAATTTTCCTCAGAACTTTACTACGCAGCCCTAGAGATTCTGAAAAGAAATTATTCTGTTAGGGCTTGAGAACTATCTATAAGCTTTATGCAAGTCTTCAACAGAGTAAACTTTTATCTACTATAACCAAAAATCTTCAGAAATATTGTTTTACCAGATGGAACCTTTTCTTTACAAATTCCTTAATGAATCTTTGTAGTACAGAATACTGTGTGATTAAAACAACTCAGCAATAGAAAGATTATTCTAAGTAACTTTAGATTCTGAAAGCTCCTCAAGAATTTCAGATTGCCCAAACACTCATATACTAGACAAAATTAGAAAAGGCTATTATAGGTTAGAGAACAAAGTTTCCTAAAAATCATTTATAAAGATGTTCAGTTTAATATAAAAATTCCATCTTACATTTTTAAACATTATGAAACTTGGTTTATTATTTGCTGATTCTTATACAATGGGAATACCAGAGCACCTGACCTGCCTCTTGAGAAATCTGTATGCAGGTCAGGAAGGAACAGTTAGAACTGGACATGGAACAACAGACTGGTTCCAAATACGGAAAGGAGTACATCAAGGCTGTATATTGTTACCCTGCTTATTTAACTTATATGCAGAGTACATCATGAGAAACGCTGGGCTGGAAGAAGCACAAGCTGGAATCAAGATTGCCAGGAGAAATATCAGTAACCTCAGATATACAGATGACACCACCCTTATGGCAGGAAGTAAAGAACAACTGAAGAGCCTCTTGATGAAAGTGAAAGAGGAGACCAAAAAAGTTGGCTTAAAACTCAACATTCAGAAAACTAAGATCATGGCATCTGGTCCCATCACTTCATGGCAAATAGATGGGGAAACTGGAAACAGTAACTATTTTGGGGGGCTCCAAAATTGCTGCAGATGGTGACTGGAGCCATGAAATTAAAAGATGCTTGCTCCTTGGAAGAAAAGTTATGACCAACCTAGACAGCATATTAAAAAGCAGAGACATTACTTAGCCAACAAAGGTCCATCTAGTCAAGGCTATGGTTCTCCCAGCAGTCACATATAGATGTGAGAGCTGGACTATAAAGAAAGCTGAGTGCAGAAGAATTGATGCTTTTGAACTGTGGTGTTGGAGAAGACTCTTGAGAATCCCTTGGACAGCAAGGAGATCCAACCAGTCCATCCTAAAGGCAATCAGTCCTGAATATTCATTGGAAGGACTGATGCTGAAGCTGAAACTCCATAACTCTGGCCACCTGATACAAAGAACTGACTCATTTGAAATCAAGACCCTGATGCTGGGAAAGATTGAAGGCATGAGGAGAAGGGGATGACAGAAGATGAGCTGGTTGGATGGCATCACTGACTTGATGGACATAAGTTTGAATCAACTCCAGGAGTTGGCGATGGACAGAAAGGCCTGGCGTGCTGCAGTCCATGGGGTTGCAAAGTGTCAGACACAACTAAGCAACTGAACTGAAACAAAGCTTTTAATACAAAGTATTAAATAAAACTCATCTGTTTGTCCAAAACTGTACACGTATGCTTCATTGATCTGTAGTTTTATCTCATTTCAAAAATTAATTTTTAGTTTCAGGAAGATAAATGTAATTAAGTTTAGGAAGAGTAGTGTTATTTAGCTGTTTGTATTTTTATCAGCTGAGAGTTCTATTTTAGGTAGAGGATTTTTCTGGGTAAGGGTGGTGGGTAAATGGGTAGAAAAAAAGAACTACATTTTAGAATGCCTCATAGTTTCCCTAAAAAGCCATATCAACTTTCTTTCTGATTGGAAGGTAATTCTCCACATAGTGTTTAAACACACTTTTACAACATCATGTCCTGGCAATCTTTTCAAGGATGTTTGCAAACTTCCTTGGAAGCTAATGTCTCCCTCCTAGTCAAAGGGCAGGTTTGTGTTCTAAGACCTACAAAGATAATGTTTTCTTCTCGGACTACTTTGCTAGCAGTCCCCTTATCATATTGGGTGGGGAGATCATAAATTCAGGGTTCCTCAGCTATGACACTATCACAAATTGCCTGCAAAAGACTTAGGGGCAGAGGGGAACCAATCTGAGCATGAAGCTCATGCTGCTTGCTGTCCCATGAGTAACAAACTGTTTACATCTATTTGGATTCACTGACTGTTATCTATGAAAGTGTGGGAAAAGTCAACCCAGGAACTGCCTGCATCTTAAGGGACATCCTTCCTATGGGATTCACCAAAACCAAATTGAAGATTTTTAAAATAATTTTTTTTAAAAACATCACAACACATTTATAATTAGATAGTGATCATCTCATTTAAAGGGGTAACATATTACATGTAATAAGAATATAGAGGTATTTCATAGTCTAAAAAACATACATATATTTTCCTGTCAAAAGTAATATACATGTGTGCTAATATTTAGAATGCTTATTAGTAGAGGGTGTGAAGTGAAGTGAAAGTTGCTCAGTCATGTCTGACTCTTTGTGACCCCATGGACTATACAGTCCAGAATTCTCCAGAATACTGGAGTGGGTAGCCTTTCTCTCCTCCAGGGGATCTTCCCAACCCAGGGATCAAACCCAGGTCTCGCGCATTGCAAGTGGATTCTTTACCAGCTGAGCCACAAGGGAAGCCCAAGAATACTGGAACAGGTAGCCTATCCCCTTTTCCAGCAAATCTTCCCCAACCAGGAATCGACCCAGGGTCTCCTGCATTGCAGGCAGATTCTTTACCAACTGAGCTATCAGGGAATCCTAATAGAGTCTGTAGAAACCCTATTTCAAAATGTATTATAAAATAAAAGGTTAAATTGTGTGTTATCCTGCCCAATTTTAATGTTGTTTAAAAATGCCCTCATTTACCAGCAGTTACCAAATCATATCCATAGAACTTAGCCCGAGGAAAACACCTCCTTTTGTGATTGGGGGTTGGAAGTCAGTGTTATTAAACTTAACTGCTCAGAAAGAAAAGACCCTTACCAGGTGAGGGCTAGCAAACCCTCAGTGTGAGTTAATGGGCGCTATTTCGTTATATTCGCTGTAACTCTGAAAAGGCATCTGGCTTGACAAATTAGATAGGCCATCAACTCTGTCCCCCTTATCCACCCCTTCCCAATGCTGGAAATGCTGCATAATCGAATTGATGGTGCCAAGACACAAATAATCATTAAAGATACAAAATTCCAAAAACCATCAAGAAAACAGAAGTAACTGAGTTCCAGAGTAGGGGATGGGACATAGTTTAAAGCAGAGATTTGTATACACAAATGGAAGAAACACCTTTCTACTAGTAGCCCTCTTTCCCCCCAACCTTGTCCTGTAAATACCATCGCCAAAGCAGCAATGCCAGCACCAGCTGGAGGCAGAGTAACAGGAAAGCACTACTGCCTGGAGCTAACCAACCGTCACAGCCATGAGGCTGGTCACAGAGTCACCTCTGTACTGCCCTGAGACAGGACAGGATCAACAGCTGGTCTCTTGGAGGAAAAAACATTGAATTCTTCATTATTTAAAAATAAATTTTATTAAACAAATTCTGACTAGAATGATCAAGAGAAAACAAGACATAAAAAGGAACACAAGGATTTTTTAAAGGATTTGGAAAAGATGACGATAGAAGCAATGTAATTTTTACATTTCTCTGAATCCCTTCATGAAAAGCAAAGTGACTAGATAGCAAAATCAAATTCCACGGGCATTTACAACAAAACAAGGTAGCAAAGTATCTTCATGAGCCCCACAACATATTAATAAGTGGGAGAAGATAAACCACCAACATCCATAAGATCTGTAATTGATATCAGTGTGGAACCAACAGGACATCTGATAGGCCTGAAAAAAGGAGACCTCAAAATGCCCCACAAGTAATCACTGCAAAGTGGGGAGGGTCAATTTAAGAGCAGTTGCTGGCCTGGAAGGGTATGTCCACTCCAAAAGACTGTGAGTGCACTGGCCCACACATTTAAAAGGTCAATTTCACATAAGTTGTATATACAGAAAAATTGGTAAATGTTTTCTTTTTTTTTTTTTTTAAAAATATGGAACGCTTCACGAATTTGCGTGTCATCCTTGCGCAGGGGCCATGCTAATCTTCTCTGTATCGTTCCAATTTTAGTATATGTGCTGCCGAAGCGAGCACTGGTAAATGTTTTATTACTTAACAGTATATGCAGTTAGGCAATGAGAGAAAATCTACATAAGGAAATATTACGAGGAATTGAAACATAAAACTTCCAAAATCTAAGGGTGTTAGGACAGCTGGTGCATAAGGTTTTAAAAAGCATTTAACATAATAATTTGATATTATAATTTCTAAATCAAAAATGATAAAAATGTTTGATGTGCTTTCATGGTTTCTTGGAAAGACAAGAGAAAAAGGAAGAGGAACCTCTTGGAAAAATCTCATTCCCAATTAAGAATCTATGATTGATAATTAGTTGAATATAAGGGTAAGAACTGACACAATATAAAACAGTTCCTTGTCATCTGTCATTCCATGCTTTTACCATTATATCATCTACAGCAATTCCACACTCCAAGATAGGTAGCAATTTACAACATCCCAGAAGCCTAGGTATAAACAGAGGCCACACTGCAGTGAAAGTCACGTGGCTAGTCAATGGACTTACTGCTTGGCTAGTATCACATCTCAGACTTTCTTGCTCTTCATCGTTCATACTTTATGCCTTTTGGTTGCAATATTAAAGGCTTCAGTAGAGTTCACAAATTCATGGATTCACAAACGTCTTAAGACATATCTCTTTTAGTATCAAGGATCTCTTATACAAGGACATTCTTGATGCAAATATAGTAAAACATATAGGGAGTTATTTCCCACCGAAAACTGTCTCTATTTTCATTAACACAATCCCAGAAAAGAACTATTACTCAAGGATAAAAGCAACAGATTCCAACAGATACTCAAATCTACAGCAAGTTCCTTTACTGTACATTTATAAAAGGTTCACTGAAAAAAGATGTGATAGACTGCTTGACTCCTTAAAAATAATTTTTAAGTGTCAGATATAATAGATAATATCACTTTGTTTCCCAACACTCCAATCAATACACTTCACTGCAAAATGAACTTTCTTTGTATGATGCTGCTGCTGCTAAGTCACTTTAGTTGTGTCCAACTCTGTGTGACCCCATAGACGGCAGCCCACCAGGCTCTTCTGTCCCTGGGATTCTCCAGGCAAGAACACTGGAGTGGGTTGCCATTTCCTTATCCAATGCATGCATGCATGCAAAGTCATTTCAGTCGTGTCCAACTCTGTGAGACCCTATGGACAATAGCCCAACAGGCTCCTCTGTCCATGGGATCTCTAGGCAAGAATACTGGAGTGAGGTGCCATTTCCATCTCCATCTTTGTATGATGAATGTTGAACAAATTCATATTTATTCACATTCAAGTAGGAACCGCTTTAACTGTTGTACCACAAATGCAAATGCAAGTAAAATAGTTATGCATCACAAGAGTAAAATTCATTATTGCATACTCAGTTTGCCTCTTAAAACACTTTTTTCTAGACTCAATTCCAATTCTCTATTACTCCAATTAACTGTTTTGAGGAACAGTCTGCTTTTTTCTTAAAGCTCAAGACTAACAGAAATTCACTGTAGCTTAAAGTAGCACTTGTAGAAGATTAATGTTAGCCTCTTGATCCTTTATAATTTTGCAAAAACTTAAATACTTTAGAATGATGCAGAAAAAATTTAATCTATTTACTTAATTTATTCTGTAATTTGTTGAATTCACTAACTTTCCAAATCTTAAACACAAAGGCAAAGCCAATTCCTTACTTACTAGAGAGTATGCAACATTTGTTTCCATTTACAATAATGGTCTTCCTAATTCAGCTTTTAGAGGATGGAAATTAAATTACATTTCAATTTTAGCTTGAGCCTGATAGTTGCAAAACTTATTTAATTGAACTAAAATTATAACTACTAAGCCCAAGACTCACCTTTTCAAAAATTATTTCAGGCCATTGACTGAATCCTGTATGAATTTCTTACACTTTATTTATCTGGCTATCACAGAACAGAATTCTATTCCTATTAATTGTTTCTACTATGCTCTCTTATGTTTTGCAACATTCTTTGTTGAAACCTAAAATTATTATTTTATATTGTCATGTGCTTCTCTGTGATAACGTATTGTTAAATTTTACTGTGAGAAAGGAATAAGAAGATTCTAAATTCACCAGAACTTTCAGGAAGAAAGAGTAAATTACAAATTATAAAGGAAATAAGTTACTAGAGATACAAAAACAACTTTCACAGTATGGTCTGTGTACAAAACCATCTGATTCTAAGTATTTTCACAAAATCATCATTCTGTTAACTTTTTAAAAAGCTTCCAAGACATTTAAATAGGTACACGTATTGTAATTACTGTGTAATGAACGTATACACCTATACTTTAATATGGTTTTCTGTAACAACACTTTTTTGTTATTTGACTCATTAACAATAAATTCCCTATGGACATCCTATTTCCTATGCTTACTTATTAATTTTAAGATTTTACTATCACATACAAATAATAATGTCGGGGGACACTATTAGAGCACAACACTAGGACTTCAAACTGTTTTTGATAAGGATGTAGTATTCAAAACACATGAACAACTCTTATAATTCAACAATAAACAGACAAACCAATTTTAAAGGGGGGAAATCCAAAGAAGATATATAACCAATAAGCACTTGAAACTATGCTCCGTATCATTAGGTAAATGCAAATCAAAACCACAATGAAATACCACTTCACATCTATTGAACACCTATAATCAAGAAGATAGCTAGAAAACAGTGTTGACAAAGAGGTGAAGAAATTGGAAACCTCACACATTGCTTGTGGGAATGTAAAATAGTACAGCTGCTTTGGAAAACAGTCTGGCAGTTCCTCAAAATAGTAAATAGAAAAAAAAATTCTTTTAATCATATACCCAAGGCAAATGAAAAGATACACAAAAACTCATACATACATATTCATAGCAACATTATTGATAATAGCCAAAAAACAGAAACAACCCAAATGTCCCAAATGTCCATCAATTGATGCATGAATAAACAAAATGTGTTTCAGCCATACAATGGAGTATTATTCAGCCATAAAAAGGAATGAAGTACTTGTACATACAAAAACCCTGAGGTTAAATAAAAGAAACCATATACAAAAGGCCACATGTTGTTTAGTTTCACTTACAAAAAGTGTCCAAAATAGATAAATCTTATTTCTACAAGAGATAGATTAGTGGTTGCCAAAGGCTTGAATGAGAAATGAATGGGGTTCTTTGGGGAAAACAAAAATGTTCTGAAATTATATAGTGGTAGTTATACAATTCTATGAGTATATGAAAAACCACTGAATTACACAGTTAAAAAAATGACTTGTACACTGAAAATTACAAAGCACTTTTGAAACAAATTAAGAAGATCTGAATAAACAAAAAATATCCTATGCTTATGGATTAGAAGAATCAATACTGTTTAACATGACAGTAATCTCCAGTTTGATATATAAATAGGTAACAAGCACATGGAAAACTGTTCAACATCACTAGACATCAGAAAAATGCATATCCAAACCACAATGAGGGGCTTCCTTGGTGGTCCAGTAGTTAAGAATCTGCCTACCAACGCAGGGGACACAGTTTGACTGCTGGTCTGGGAAGATCCCACATGCCACAAGGCAACTAAGCCCATGTGCCACAACTACTGAAGCCTGAGTACCCCAGAACCCATCCTCTGCAACAGGAGAAGCCACTGCGGTAAGCAGCCCGGGCACTGCAACTAGAGAGCAGTCACTGCGCAGGGCAGCTAGGAAAGCCTGTGTGCAGCCAACAAGGACCTAGTGCAGCCAAAAATAAATAAGTTTTTTAAAGAAAGAGATTACTTTAAAAAAAGAAAAAAGCACAGTTGCTTTAGAAAACAATCTTGGCAGTTCTTCAAATGCAAGCATAGAGCTACCATAAGACCCACCAATTCCACTCAAACAAGTTTTATATTTTTTATGCTGTTTGTATCTAGACTCCATCAATTCTCAAACACACAACATTTCCAGGACTGGGTGCGGGATAGAAAGGAGAGTACAGGAGCTGATGGACTATTTAATTTGTCATCTTAAGAGTCAGATGCTTTTTCAGAGTTAAAGCATATATAGTCAAATACTGCCTGTTACACACACCGAGGGTTTAGCTGGTAAGGGTGTCTTTTCTTTCTAAGCGATGAAATTTAATAACACTCACTCCCAGCTCCCAATCACAAAAGACTCTGTCTTCTTCTGGTTAAGTTCTGTGGATATAAATCAGTAACATCCAAGAAAACTGAAAATAGATGCCCACATAAAACTTGTACATGATAATGTTCAAAGTACTATAATTTAAAAAACATTAAAAATGAGAACAATCTAAATTCAATCAACTGATGAATGGATGAGTAAAAGGTGGTAACTCATATAATGAAATATTATTCAGCTATAAAAATGAAGTACTAATATATACTACAACATTTATGAATCTTTGAGAACATGCTAAGCAAAGAGGCCAGACACAGAAGGCCTTGACATTATATGAAATGTCAAGAATAGGCAAATCCTTAGAGACAAAAAGTAATTAGTGGTTGCCAGGAGCTAGAGAGAAAGGAAATAGGAATGACTGCTAATGGGCATGGGGTTTCTTTCTGAAGTGGTAAAATTGTTCTGGAATTACAGTTGCAATGGTTGTACATCTGAATAGTATACTAGAGTCACTTATTATACTACTGTACACTTTTAAAAGGGTGAATTATATTGCAACTTAAAAAACACATGTTTTTAAAATTAGTTACATGGTGGCTTTAGTTACCTAAAAAATAGTATGTAACATTTCTTTTCTATAATCTACTAAAAACATACTCTCCTTTATACAAAAGCATATTCCAGAATAACTAATGTGCTAGAATAAGAATACTAAGAGGAAACCATTAATGCAATTAAAACCAATCTCATAGTAAATTATTAAAAGTTGTTTTTAAGACTTTCTTTCACTAGTCTTACCTATTTTCAAATCATCAGCTAGACTTTCTTTTGTAAGATTCAATAATTCTCTTCCATCAATGTTATTCATTTTGAAAATATCAACGAGGTCTTCTAAACCTTCGGCACAAAGCCAGTTTGAGACATCATCCTCTGACCAATTTTCAGTAAACTGCTTTGGTTGATCTGGAATCTTTGCTTAAAAAACAAATAAAAGAACACTCAAACAAAAAGGTAAGTGAAATAATAAGCAAAAATATATCCTTTATAAAGATTCTCTTGCGTGTGTGCTACATGGCTTCAGTCATGTCTAACTCTTCGCAACCCTGTGGACTGTAGTCCTCCAGGCTCCTCTGTCCAAGGGACTCTCTGGGCAAGAATACTAGAGTGGGTTGCCATGTCCTCCTCCAGGGGACCTTCCGGACCCAGGGACTGAACCCACATCTCTTTAAGTCTCCTGCACTGGCAGGTGGGTTCTTTACCCCAGCACCACCTGGGAAGCCCAATATAAAGATTCTCACTTTGTACTAAAAAGTAAACAAAATGTTCTTAAATCTGTTTTCTACTTTAACATCTTTAAAAAAAAATTTTTTTTAATCAAATACTACATATAATTAAAGCATTATTTAATTAAATGCTACTCTTTTGGAGCTTTTTTCACTCCAGAAAAAGTTTAACATTATATAAAACTGGCATCAGCAGAAGTATTATATTTGATCTGTCATCTGCATATCAGCACTGCTAGTTAGCTAATTTTGACAGTGATAAAAATAAAACTTCTAAATTGTGTCAATGCTGCTTAATGAAACTAAAAATGAAATCACTAGGACAAAACAATCATTTCTACTTTGTCCTATGCTATATTTGTTAATATCTGAAAAGTCAGTACAGAGTATAAATAAAGAGCTTACAAAACTATGGGAAGTATGATGTAACTGAGCATGCACCCAAAAGCATTTACTGACAGTTTTAACATAGACAACTGTGTTAACTTTAACACTGGGTTCTCTCAAATTACTTTTAAGTTATATTAACTTTGGATGTATGCTTTATATTTAAAAAAGCAACATGTATAATTTGTCCAAAAATTACTGAATTTCTGATTTTAATGGTGAATGGTGGTGGTATTGTTAAACATGATATCCTTACTAACCTTGGCAAAGTGTTTCCGTATCAAACTGCCAGATGTTCACTGTTTTGTCCATTGAACCAGTAGCAAGTAAAAGGATATTGGGTGCAAAGGCACAAGTTGTGACATACCTAGTTAATAAAAACAACTATTATATAGCCTTAGACCAATTTTTAAATTACATTAATACAAAGCAAGGTTAAAAGTTCAGACCTGGTGTGCTGAGTCAGGGTGTGAAGTATATTCTCAGTCTTCTGAAAAAATAACAGAACAAACAGGTTTATATTTACTCAGGCAAGAGTAAAGTTACTAACAAAGACTTGCTTGACCTGAATGGCTTATATACTCTATGTATTCCAATATTATTGAGTCATTAATATAAGCTGAAACTTATCCAATGAATAGAGAATAGCATTTATAATAATATCATCAAGTACTTATTTTATTCTTTCTCAATTATTACTACTGCTGTCTGCTAAAATTTTTAGATTAATATAGTCCTGGCTGATTTGTCTTAACTAATAGTAACCATGAAATAATTTGTATTTTTGTTATGTCATTTGACCTGTACCCACTGCAGACCAGTGAGTAGAAATTAATCACTTCAATTCTGAGTGCACTTAGCTGGCCATCCAGTATCTAGTTGTATTTAACTGAGACTCATATACATATTTTATGGAGGAAATTTAATGCTTTAGCTGTTTCTGTGAAACTTTTCATGAAAACTTTCTGAGAAATAGTAAGGATCTACTTCACCTCAATTGAGTACTCTTTCCCATTTCCTGCCAGAACTCTCAGTGATTGGAACTTCCAAGAGTAGAACTAGCTTATTAGCTTCCTTACTTGCCACACACTCCTTTGATGATTCACATCTCTATTTCATTTGCTGGCACAGCTACAACCTAAATTCGACCACTGTAAGGGTTCACGCAACACTGATTTCTCTCGGAGAATATTTTCACAGTATATTAAACATTCATTTTCTTCCACCCGGTATTTAGTCACATGCATCTACCAGAGAGTCCCATTTCTCCAAATCCATTATAACCTACTCTTCCTTATACTAGTCTCTAAACCCAGCTGCAACTCTAAAGCAGTGGGTCACTTTCAGTTTTCAGCTGTGAGCTACCAAAACCCTCCAATATATAGTAACGAACTATTAGAAATGATACCTAAAAGTATACTCTTACCCTCCAGTAAATTATCCTTTGTTGTTATGAAAACCTGGTGTAAGAGTTTAAGAATAATTCATTTAAAGTGATGTTTTGGATACTGGTGCTCTTTAAATTGGTATTTTCTTTTACCAGATTAAATATCTGTCTATCTTAAAACTATTATTGAAATATTTCAGGGCTTGACCCAGAACCAATACCTTACTTACATAACTATGTAAGTATTTCTGAAATGTACATATTATCTTTTCAGGCACCCTAAACAAAAAAATATATATACACATTTTCCTTATCCTGCCTAACTCAACTTGAAATTCAGCAGCTAACAAGCAAACATAATTTACAAAGATCACACAAGATGTGAAGTACTTACAGTATCATACACTATTACTGACTTATCCACTGATCTTTAAGAGAAAAAAAAAAAGGATAATGGGTGAAAAGTTCTACAAAAATGAAGTACAGTATTTGTATATTTAAATCATTTTAATAACTTTTTAAGAAAAGGCTGAAATTTTGATATGCACACATTCAGAATGCAGTCTATTTTTCATTGTATAAACTTATTTTAAAAAACTATATACCACATACCAAATTTATCAGAAAATTATAAACTTTATTAAACACCAGCACATGTTATTTATACTATATAGCCCTAAACAGAGTAAGCATTTATAATGAATAAATAAGACACAATTTCATATGACGTTAATAACTCAAAGGGAAAAACCACTACAAGGGAAACCTATCAGTTGCTACTTGATTTTTATTCTGGATAGCATTGTTCTTTATTATTAATATGGCTGTGCCTTAATTACTAGTCAATATGTATGTGACTCATTTTTTAAAACTGTAATTCTAAACTTTATTTAGACCCTACATGATTTCTTTCAATACTATAAAAATTAAAACATCTATCTGGGATTATTCTAGTGGTGAAAAAAATTATCATACAAAGAAAAATGCAACAGCCTAACAAATTACATAATCAAAAACAACAGGCAAACATGTTTGTACGTGATACTTCCCCCCCTTTGGATACAGTTGTTATGCCACCATATGTAGGAAGTGAGAAAATATAACAAGTGTTACTGCTCTGTACAATTTTAACAGCACTTTTATTATTATTAAAAGTAGCTGATTATAGTCCGACCACAGGAGTCACACCTATTATAAGGCTTAAAATTTCTTTGAAAATTCCTTATTTAGTAGTCTCTACAGCATTGGTAATGGATTTTGACAATAGAATCTTTGTCATAAGTTCAAAATAGAAATTAGACTTTGTTCAAACATAAAATGAAACACAAGTGAGAGGCATACAGATGCATTCTGGATGGTAAAAAACAGAATTAGAGCATTAAATGCTAAATCAAAAAACAGCCAAAAAGCACTGAAAATATTAGCAGCTAATATACATAGCCAGACATGAGTTATAGACACTCTTGTGCGCGTGTGAGCTAAGAAACTTCAGTTGCGTCCAACTCAAACTCTATGGACCATAGCCTGCCAGTCTCCTCTGCCCATGGGCTTCTCCAGCAAGAATACTGTAGTGGGTTGCTATTTCCTTCTCCACGGGATCTTCCCGACCCAGGGATCAAACCTGTGTCTCTTACATTTCCTGCACTGGTAGGCAGGTTCTTTACCACTAGCACCACCTGGGAAGCCCCACAGACACTCTTTATTTAGTCCTAAATTCTTCACGGTATAAGGTATTATCACTGGAATATCTGAAATTCTTAGGGAAAACTTCATTACTTCTTACCATCCTTAAACAGAAAGGAAATTCTATTTTCTGAGATTACCACTAGTGCAATTAAAACTAACTCATCCCAATGATGTATATCACTTGAGAAGCTAGATCTTCAGTAAATGATCCTGTAGGCAACAGATAGACAAGACACCATAAAAATGAAACAGGTTCACTTGCTGATGAGGTATAAAAATGAACCTGAGAAGCAAAAGGCCAAGCATGAAGAACTCTTTGAGTCTACAGAATCTGAACAAGAAGAATAGAGATTATGGGCAGAGACCTGCAGACCCTTAAGAGACTAAAAGGATTTTAAACTCACCTCCTATTCAAAAGAGGTGTAATGAAATTTGATAACTGATTAGATTTGGAGGGAAGGAAATTACTATTAGGGAAAAATAAATAGTTTTCAGTTTTTGAGATTTGGGTTTCAAAGACAAAGAAAATAATTATAAGCACTATAAACAGACAAAATACTTTGAAATTACTAAATACAAAACCTCAAAGTATTCCCTGAATAGAACCTGCACCAATATCAAATAAATGCTCTGAATATTTGGTGTCCCATTTTATACATATCCTGCCTGCTATATTCAACCCTTCCCCTTTGCTACATAAAACTCTTTCAGTGATTCTACCACAATCTGCCCTGTCACCTTGACCCCACTTTCTTTCTTATAGAGGATGCATTAGTTGCCAAGTCTTGTTACTCCTTTCCCACCACTTTATGGCACTCTAAAACTTCAACTCTGCTCACAGAAGAGTACTGCTGCTGCTGCTAAGTCGCTTCAGTTGTGTCCGACTCTATACAACCCCATAGACGGCAGCTCACCAGGCTCCCCAGGCTCCCCAATCCCTGGGATTCTCCAGGCAAGAACACTGGAGTGGGTTGCCATTTCCTTCTCCAATGCATGAAAGTGAAGTTGCTCAGTCGTGTCCGACTCTCAGCGACCCCATGGACTGCAGCCCACTAGGCTCCTCCATCCATGGGATTTTCCAGGCCAAGAGTACTGGAGTGGGGACAGAAGAGTTCAAGAGAAACTAAAGAACAAACAAACAGATATGAATCAGTAAAAGGAATCAACAGTAGAATAACTGAGACAGAAGAAAGGACAAATAATCTATAGGACATAATGGTGGAAATCACTGTCACAGAACATAGAAAAAAGAATGAAAAGAAATGAAGACAGCCTAAGAGACCTCTGGGACAACACTAAATGCACCAACATTCGCATTATAGGGGTCCAGGAGGAGAAGAGAGAAAGAAAGGACGTGAGGAATTATTTGAAGAGGTAATAGCTGGAAACTTCTGAACATGGGAAAGGAAGGAGTCAACCAAGTCCAGGAAGGACAGAGTCCCAGGAAGGATAAACCCAAGGAGGAACACACTGAGATACATAGTAATAAAAGTGACAAAAATCAAAGAGAGAAAATATTAAAAGCAACAAGGGAAAAAATGACAACATACAAGGGAACTCCCATCAAGCTATCAGCTGATTTCTCAACAGAAACTCTACAAACCAGAAGGGAATGGTATGATATATTTAAAGTGATGAAAGGGAAGAACCTACAACCAAGAATACTCTACCCAGCAAGACTCTCCTTCAGCTTTGATGGAGAAATCAAAAGCTTTCCAGACAAGCAAAAGTTAAGAGAATTCAGAACCACCAAATCAGCTTTTCAACAAATGATAAAGGACCCTTTCTAGACAGTAAACACAAGAGAAGGAAAAGACCTACAGAAAGTAAACCCAAAACAATTAAGAAAATGGTAACAGGATCATACATATCAATAATTATCTAACATGTAAATGGATTAAATGAACCAAAAGACATAGACTGGCTGGGTGGATGGAAACATGTGCATATATGTACACTTACCACTTACCCCCTGAATTGTATGTAATTATTTTATATAGTTAGGTTAACCATGTTCCCATTATGGCTTGCAACTGTGCTTTTAACTTTTATCTGGCTATTGATTTGTGAAAACTGACAAACATCTTTTACTATTGTGATTATGTAACTATTTACTCACTTAATACCACTCTATCATGATTGGCCAACAGAAAAAAATAGACCTCTATCTCACCAAAGCTAGGATCTAACAGAAAAACCTGTAATCACTTTTTAAAATCCAGACGCATATTAGAATTACCTTGAAATTTTTTTAAAAATACAAATGCTCAGGTATTGCTTTTCTCCAAAGCTTCAGATGATACTAATGAGCAGTCATGTTTAAAAACAACTGGACTATATGATAATCTCTTACTTTTATCCAGTTTGTTTCAATTTTTCCATTTCACATTCAGTGCTCTCATTTCATTTAGTTTATGTTCTCAATTTCTCCATCTCTTTTTTCATGTTCTTTCTCCAGCCTTCATCAAGTGTAGTAGAAAAGCTTTTGTATACATATATATAAATATGTATAATATAAATATTTTAGAAAACTTATGAATTTTCGCCTAACTAAAAATATTACGACATTTTGATTCCTCTTGTCTGACTTAGTGTGAATAGAATGGCAGATTTCTAATTAAAAATAGATATGCAACAAAAATTTACTATATAGTATAGGGAACTCTAGTCAATATCTTGTTAGTAACCTATGATGGAAAATAATTTCCAAAATAATGTATGTGTTTTGTATAACTGAATCACCTTTCTGTGAACCTGAAACATTGTAAGTCAACTATACCTCAATAAAATATATTTTTAAAAAAGATTAGTATTCAAAATATATGTCACAACATAGAGTCCACTTTGCTATTAAAGGGCTACAAATCTGTTCCTGAGCTTCTTCAATAGCAATTCAAAAAATGAAACACCATCTGTTATACAGTTTAAGATAGAAACACAAACCCAATGCTCGGGAAAGGGACATCAGTTGTTTAGACTGACAACTATAGGAATTATTTCCCCCAAGGTCTTTACAGAGATGTTTCCATGAAACATAATCCCCAAAACTCATCCTGAATGAACATGGTAAGTTTCAAACAGCTGTTTCATAATGCTCCTCAATATAGATCAACAGCTAAAACTTAACCCAGAAAAAGCGGAAGTCAGAAAATCAGGGGGTAAACTAATGTTATGTGTTATACACATGCCCAATGCTCTGGATTACAAAAAATAATATGTAAAAATAATTGTGAAAAGAGTACATCAAGGATGTACATTGTCACCCTGTTTATTTAACTTATATGCAGAGTGCATCATGCAAAATGCCAGCCTGGATGAATCACATGCTGGAATCAAGATTGCAGGGAGAAATATCAACAACCTCAGATATACAAATGATACCACTCTAATGGCAAAAAGCAAAGAGAAACTTAAACAGCCTCTTGATGAAAGTGAAAGAGTGAAAAAGTTGGCTTAAAACATTCAAAACACTAAGGTCATGGCATCCAGTCCCATCATTCCATGGCAAATAGATGGGGAAACAAATGGAAACAGTGACAGATTTTACTTTCTTGGGCTCCAAAGTCACTAGTGAAAATGGTGACTTCAGCCATGAAATTAAAAGATGCTTGTTCTTTGGAAGAAAAGTTATGACAAACTAGACAGCATATTAAAAAAAAACAGAGACATCACTTTGCCAACAAAGTTCCATACAGTCAAAGCTATGGTTTTTCCAGTAGTCATGTACAGATTTAACAGTTGGACAATAAAGAAGGCTGAGCACCAAAGAATTGATGCTTTCAAACTGTGGTGCTAGAGAAGACTCTTGAGAGTCCCTTGGACTGCAAGGAGATCAAACCAGTCTACCCTAAAGAAACTCAACCTTGAATATTCATTGGAAGGACTGATACCGAAGCTGAAGCTCCAACACTGTGGCCACCTGATGTGAAGAGCCGACTCGCTGGATAAGTCCCTGATGCTGGGAAAGATTAAGGGCAGGAGGAGAAGGAGGCAACAGAAGATGAGATGGTTGGATGGCATCACTGACACAATGGACATGAATTTGAGCAAGCTCCAGGAGATAGTGAAGGACAGAGAAGGCTGGCGAGCTGCATTCACTGGGGTCACAGAATCAGACATGACTTAGAGACTGAACAACATCATCATTGGAACATATATTTAATATACCTAGACTGAGAAATTATTGTGCCCCAAATATAAGTAATAAATGCCTTGCCTGCATTTTCTTAGTTAAGTTTCATAACAATCTTATGAGGAAAGTATTTAATTTTCCCCATTTTATAATTTAGAAAAATGAAGCTGAGAGAAGATATGGAACTAGACTTGTTCAAGGTTGCACTGCTAGTACATGACAGAGCTGGGATTAAAACTCAGTACCCATGTTTCTGGATTTTACACTTCATAGATCATCTCCTATGAATGTAGTAAAATTGATCCATACTGAGTACACACCTTGACAGTTTTAGCCCAAAAACTTATAAAATAGATGGCATGGTTATTCAGATTTCACTACCGTTTTTATGACTGTTTTTCAAGTCATGTAATATTTGATAACCCTCATGATAAACAAACTCTAATGTGGACTCTGTCCAGCTAACTAACTTGCTCAACAGTTTTTTTTAACAACGTTGTAGAGTACAAAGAAATAAATGACAATTTGAGTTTTTGAAAAGGTGACCTTAAGCCTTCTCACGATAGTCACTACTGAGTGAGAGAGGGTGGTTGTTAAGCTACCACTAATTTCTGACAATAAAACTCTGTCCTCTACACTTATAAAAGAAAAAAACATAAATAAGCATGAGAAGAGGGGAACATTTACTTCCCACTCTTTCGGGAATAAGATTTCTGGTCTGTATTCTCCCTTCTTTGCTTAGCAGCAAAGGAATGACATGTGACTGTAAAGTCTGGGGAAGACACTGGGCCATGTGGCTCAGCCTCTCCTGGATTTTCTTTTTTTCTGATCTGCCCTTGCAGGGGAAGTCTGAGGTGGTACATGCCACCCAAGAGCAGGTAAGCAAGTTGACTGCAGTTCTACAGTCCTGTTATCTAGTGTATCTACCCAGTATTTCTCTCTTATTAGTTTTCAACTCAAGAAGAAAAAGTGAAAGTGAATCACGCTCAATCGTGTCCAACTCTCGCGACCCCTTGGACTACAGCAGCCTACTAGGCTCCTCTGTCCATGGGATTTTCCAGGCAAGGGAACTGGAGCAGGTTGCCATTTCCTTCTCCAGGGGATCTTCCCAACCCAGGAATTGAACCCGGGTCTCCTGCACTGCAGGCAGACACTTTACCATTTGAGCCACCAGGGAAGCCACCAGGAAGTGTGTCTACCCAGTATTTCTCTCTCAGTTTTCAACTCAAGAAGGAAAAAGGGTGCTATTTTTGAACCCAACTTTTAACAATGATGGCCATTCTCAAACTGATTTCCAAAGAATTCTAACAACTAGAACAGAATTTTTGTAAAGAGGCAGCCTCTATTTGGATTACAAAGACAGACTCTTCCTGCTGGAATAGAAGCTAATTCATAAAATATTAATTTTATCTGACTGGATCAAGAGAAGTAAGCAGGAAACAAAATACAAATTCTGCTAAGGGGCTAGAGGAAAATTAACAGAGGAGAGATGTGGAGGAAGATGGAGAGAAAATGTCCCTACACGTTTTGCTCGATGACATATGATTCCATCATAGCCCTGAGAGCTAATGAAATGTGTGGAACAGATATGAGAATCTATGTACTTTCCACTAATCCAATATTGAAGAGATATTCATAAATGTAAAAGAATGACTTTTACACTTTTCTATGTTTGGTTTTATTTCTCCTAAGGAAAATGATCTGTTAATATGCAATGAGTTTATTATTGTTGTTTTTAAATTAAAAATGTTTTAGAATCTCCTTAGCTTTATTTTCTGTAAATAGCAATATATGTAACCCTTACACATTGAGCAAAAGCTCTTTGGAGGAGCCCTCAATAACTTAAAGAGTGTCAAGGAATCCTAAAACCAAAAAGCAATGAGAACTACTGTCCTAAATGATGATTCAATGTCTTTACTTCACCCATTTTCCACAGCCAAGAAATATGTGTTAGACATGCTTTAAAAGTTTCAATAGTTCTCCTAAATCTACCACATGAAATTATGATGATATCCTCTATCGTCTCTTCCCTGGTGACTGAGCTGGTAAAGAATCTGCCTGCAATGCGGGAGACCAGGGTTCAATCTCTAGATTGGGAAGATCCCCTGAAGAAGGGAAAGGCTACCCACACCAGTATTCTGGCCTGAAGAATTCCATGGATTATATAGTCCATGGGATTGCAAAGAGTCGGACACGACTGAGAGACTTTCACTATCATCTCTACAACCTATTTTTCCAGCTTCATTTTCCCTTACTCCTCTTTATCATACATTTTAATCTACTCAAAAATTTCCTGCCTTTTGCAATGTCTTTTCTGTTTCACAAGTCTCTAATATCTGTATATACAAATTCTATACTGCTTTTTACATGGTCATGCCAAATCTATACCCTATACAACTTCCTTAGTACACTTTCTGTCCTACAATCCTATTCTGTTCATTTATTTTTTTCTTGCTAGTCACTTATATTCCCATGTATTTTTATCCTAATCGCTTTTTCCCACTGACTCCCCCTTTTATCATATGTATCCATTCTATCTTACCAATTACTTTTAGTCACAAATGAAATCTATCACTGACCAGCTAACTGGTTATCTATCCATTAATCAAGTATGATTTAAACATCTCTCAATTCTCCTAAAAATTAAATGTTTATACTTCACTAATTTACATTTTCAACCCATTCACCTGCTTATATATTTATCCAAATAAACTAAAAACATCCAGAATAATATTTGAATGTGGCCTAGAATAGCACCACATTCCAAAAGCACTTAATGGAAAACTCCACTTACCCAGAATGACTTGGGAAAGGTACATTATTCTGGTTGATATAATGGGTTAATTAAAATTCACATATATAGGGCTTTGCTGGTGGTCCAGTGCTTAAGAATCCACCTTGCAAAGCAGGGGACACTGGTTTGAGATCAGAAAGATCCCACATGCTGTGGAGCAACTAAGCCTGTATGCTGCAACTACCGAAGCCCTCACATCCCAGAGCTTGTGCTTTGAAACAAGAGCAGCCACTGCTATGAGAAGCCCCGTGCACCGTAACGAGACAGCAGCTCCCACTTGCCAAAATTAGATAAAGCCGACACGCAGCAATGAAGCACAGCCAAAAATTAAAAACAAATGTTTAAAAGATTCATATATGTACACAAGTTAATAAGAAACAGGAATGCTATAAAATGAACTTAACACAGAAACATTATGGATCATCACTTGACACTTCTGTAATTCAGAGGGTAAGGGCACATTAGGATCTTGCAGTGTTATCACTATGAACATCAAAAATCAGAATAGAGAAGTAAAACAACTTTAAGGGCACAAACGTTGTCTTATACTTCCTTTTATGTGCTCCATTGCAACTGGCGGAGAACTGGGCATATAAGAAAGTCATAAACACTTGAATTTCACACATAACCAATTTGTTATTAACTTCTTAAGACAGAATGCATAATGTAGCTTCCAAAACAGTAAGAGGAAATCCAACTTTGCAGTAATTTCAATCCTAGGCTAAAGAAGAATTTTTAAAACTACTTTTTGATGATGAACTATCAATATTTTCACGAGTTTTTCACATGTAAAATAATGGCAATGTATCTAATTAGGTGGCTGATTATTTGTCAAGGATTGGAACATATGGAGGAAAGAACTATCAGGCTTGGTCCAGAACACTTCAAGTACAGGTTAGAAGCTTAAATATCTTGGCTGAAGCCAAAACTGCTGTGAAGAGACACGAATGAGGGTTTGAATGCTATGGCCTGTATGATCAAACTGGAAAGATCTTAATAATGCTACTGTGTACTAAACAAACAGCTTCACAAATTAAAGCTTTGAAAAATAAAAGCCAAGATTAGAATTTTCAACAGAGACCTAGAAATCATAACTGACATGGCATACCTGAAAAATAACCAAATAAAAATTCAGAATCAAAAAATAACCAAAAATCAAGAATTCTTCAATGGACCACTTTAATAGCACATTAGACAAAACTAAGGAGTGAATCAGTAAAGATGAAACCATTCAGAACAAAGCTCAACAATAAAAAAATACAGAAGAGAGAACAAGAGACAAGTTTACAGTGAGAAGGTATTATGTGCACTTAGAGTCCCAGAATTAGAAAGAAAAGGACAGAGGCAATATTGGAAGAGATAATAAGAATTTCTCTCCAAAGTGATAAAATAGTCTACAAGTTTAAGTTCATTAAATTCTAAGCAAACTAAGCAAAAAGAAACCCAAATCTAGATACAGAGTAAATGTGCAGAAAACTGCAAGATAAAATGTGTGAGCAGCCAGTGAAAAAAATAGGAATTACATCCAAAAAGCTACAGTTAGAATAAAATTGACTTCTCTATAGCAATACACAAAAACAGTATGTCCTAAGTTGTATTTATTCCAACAAAGCAAGTCTGGTTTAACATGTATAAACCAGATTTATAAAAATCAGCATAATTTATGACACTAATAGGATAAAGAAAAATCATATGATCTCAAAAGATGCATGAAAAATCATTTGATGAACTGTAATACCTATTAATGAAAAAAAAATCTTACAAATTGGAAGAAACAGAAGAGTTAATAAAGCTTATCTCCTAAAACCTACAATGATCACACTTAATGAAAGCTTTCCCTCTGCAAAATAGGTCAGACAAGGTTGGCTATATCACTATTTTCATTATCCTGGCAGTGTTAGCCAGTTCAGCAAAGTGAAGTGACGTCAAAGTCATTCAGTTGCGTCCGATTCGTTGCAACCCCAGAGACTATATGGTCCATGGAATTCTCTAGGCCAGAAAACTGGAGTGGGTAGCTTTTCCCTTCTCTAGGGGATCTTCCCAACCCAGGGATCAAACCCAGGTCTCTCACATTGCAGGTGGATTCTTTACCAGCTGACCCACAAGGGAAGGCAAGAAGCAAAAAGGAAGAGACAAAAAACCTCATTAACACAGGATATGATTTTAGATATAAAAATTCAAAATTAGAATCTTCACAGAAAACTCAATTGTCTTTCCATATATATTTTTTCCCTATATTAGCCACATCTTTTATAATAGCAACAAAAAAGAGCCTGGACTAAATCTAACAAAAGATGAGGAAGATCTCTATGAAAGTGAAAGTGAAGTCGCTCAGTTGTGTCCGATTCTTTGCAACCCCATGGACTGTAGCCTACCAGGCTTCTCTGTCCATGGGATTCTCCAGGCAAGAATATTGGAGTGGGTTGCCATTTCCTTCTCCAGGGGATCTTCCCGACCCAGTGATCGAACCTGGGTCTCCCGCATTGCAGGGAGATGCTTTAACCTCTGAGCCACCAGGGAAGCCCCAAGATCTCTCTAGAGGGCGACAAATAAATTATCTTCTACTGAGAGATATTATCGAGAGAAATCAAAAGACAAGTGAAAAAAATATGCCACATTCATGGGGTGGAGAATCAATACCATAAAAGACATCAATTCTCCCCAGATTCATCAGACTCAATACAATCCCAGTCAAACTCCAAACAGGTTTTTTTGTGTAGAGGGAGGAACTGGAGAGATAGTATGATAAGCTAACTCTAAAACTCACAGGAAAATGTCAAATGTCAGAAAAAGCCAAGTTATAAAGCCTCAGAAAAACAGAATGATATTAGAGCAAGGATAAACAGAAGAGAATAATAGGCTGCAAAAAAGACCCACCCATATATGATCACTCATTTCTGACAGGTGGCATATTAAAATGGTGAAGAAAAGATTATCTTTTCACTTTGTACTGGGACAACTGGATATCCATATGGAAAGAAATGAAATTGGACTCCTATCACATACCATTGGAGGAGGAAATGGCAACCCACTCCAGTATTCTTACCTGGAGAATCCCATGGACAGAGGAGCCTGGCAGACTGCTGTCCATTGGATCACAAAGAGTTAGACATGACTGAAGCACCCGAGCACAACCACTTCACATCCCATACACATCAGACTCACTCAACCAATCGGAAAACAAACGTAATATTGAGTAAAGGAAGCCAGACACAAAATAATTCATAGTGTGATTGGTTTTAGGTCAATTTAAAAGGAAAAGGCAATGCGGCACATGACCTAAGGCACTGTCGTCAGAAAGCAGACTTGGAAGAGGAGGAATTCGAGGGAAACCAGCACTGTTCTATTTCTTGACCTGAGTAAGCGGCTGCAAGTTTGCAGTACAGTGATTTATCAAGCTATTCTCTTACATTTCATGTACTTTTCTGTAAGTCTATTGTATTTCATACCTAAATGGTTTTAGGGAATTAAACAGCTTACCCTGAAACTAGCATCTGCCCATCATGAGAAAAAGCACAAGCCAGAACAGGAGCACAGTGTCCAGTCAGTGTACTTTTATATTTTAATTCAAAACCTGCAAATAACAAGGTGAGAAAAGTTAGCAAGCGGATTGTGCTTAGAATTTATTTTTAAGTAAAAACTATTTTATTTGTTCAATAAAATCTTGGAATGTTTAAAGGACACAAAGATGGGGGAAAAAAATCCTCACACAACTCAAGTATTGGAATGCACTGTGATTAAGTGGTTTCAGAAGTTCAGTAACGGGTAAAGAAAATGGTGGGGTCAGCAAACACTAGACAGAGGGGATTAAAATCAAATTATTTTTAAATTTAAAAATTCTAAACTCTATAATATATATAAAATTTTAAATGAATCAAAATTTTAAACTATACTTCGATCTTGGTTATCTTACACACACACACACACCACACACCAATTGCCCAAATGCCTAAAAAGAATCAAATGCCTGTAGTTTTAAATATCTGGATTAAGATACCTTCTCACTTCATAAATTAAAAATAGTAATTTATGTATCTTAAAACTCCAGTATATCCTATAGAATCCCAACAAAGTATGGTAGCAGTAAAAATGCTTTTTAAACCTTCTATAATTACTGAAAAGGAATATCACAACTCTTTCAAAGATAAGCCAAGGGAATTCAATGTATTTTAGTGACAATATAGAAAAATAATCACTAAGAAGTTGATCAGGGGATACAAGGAATTAAGTGAAATCTGTAATTTTCTCAGACGTAATAAGAACTTTGAAGTGTTAATGGTCTTGGATAGACAGCATTTAACTAAACAAAAATGTCACGGTGCAGGTAAAAGCTTCAATAAAAAATATGTTTATCTCACTTTATTATTAAATATATATTTTATTTCTATTAAAAATAGAGTATGTTCTCCTAGTTACTCTATTATTAAATATATATTTTATTTCTATTAAAAATAGAGTATGGGGGGGAGGAGCCAAGATGGCGGAGGAGTAGGACAGGGAGACCACTTTCTCTCCTACAAATTCATCAAAAGAATAACTGAATGCAGAGCAAACTTCACAAAACAACTTCTGATCGCTAGCTGAGGTCATCAGGCGCCCAGAAAAGCAGACCACTGTCTTCGAAAGGAGGTAGGACAAAATATAAAAGATAAAAAGTGAGACAAAAGAGCTAAGGACGGAGACCCGTCCCGGGAAGGGAGTCTTAGGCGGCCTTGCTTGGGCTAGGGTCCGGGCCTGAGTGCCCTGAGGACAATCGGAGGGAGCTTCTGTGAGGTGCCAACTTGAACTGTGGGAGACCAAAAGACAGAGAGAAAATTAACCGGCCGGAACACACTGCCGGCCGTTCGCAGAACAAAGGGACGGAGAAAGTCCCGAGAAGAGCTCGCAGGCTGCGGACCGACCCAGCCCCGCTGGAGGCAGGAGGCAGGGGGGAGGGGAAGGTCGCGGCGAGACACAGGGCGCAGGCACCCGACCGGCGCGGGCGGGGACTGGGGCTGGGGACGCGGAAGGGAGTGAGTGCGCCACACCTGGGGATAGTGCGCCCATCAAGCCCCTCGCTGCCTGGACCGCTCTGACGGGGAAGGCACAGAGAGCAGGCGCAGCTTTTCCTTCCGCGCTTTTGTGTAACACCCGAGGGCTGGAACCTGGCGCAGCGCGGGGCGCGCTCCATATAGAACGGCCGGGAGCCTGAGCAGCGCAGACGGAGAGAGCAGCGTCGGCCCCTCCCGGCAGCGCCAGCCCGCCCCCGCAGGGCCGGCCCCTCCCCGCAGCGTCAGCCCCACCCCGCAGCGCAACGGAACTAGCTACCTGAATAAGAGTCCACCTCCGCCCGCCTGTGTCAGGGCGGAAATGAGGCTCTGAAGAGACCGGCAAACAGGAGCCAAATAAACAAAGGGAACCGCTTCAGAAGGGACTGGTGCAACAGATTAAAATCCCTGTAGAAAACACCGACTTCACCGGAAGGGCCCTGTAGATATCGAGAAGTGTAAGCTGGAACGAGGAGCTATCTGAAACTGAGCCGAACCCACACTGACCGCAACAGCTCCAGAGAAACTCCTAGATATATTTTTACTTTTTTTTCTAAGTAAGGAAAAAAAAAAATTTTTTTTTCTTTTTATATTTTTTCTTTTTTATTTTTTCTCTTTTATTTTCCTTTAAAATTCCCTATTACTCCCCCATTACTCCTTAACTTTCATTTTCATAGATTTTTACAATTTTTTTAATTAGGGGAAAAAAAATTTTTTTTTTTCTTTCTTTTTTTTCTTTGTTTTTTTTTCTTTTTCTTTTTTCTTCTTTTTTTTCCTTTCCGTTTTCTCTTTTATTTTCTATTTTTCTTTTTCTCTTATTTCTTTTAAAGTCCTCTAGTACTCCTCTACTACTCTTCATTTTCATTTTCACTACACTATAACCTTACCAAAAAAAAAAAAAGAGAAGCCCTATCTTTAAACCGAAGATTATTCTCTCCCAATCTTGACTCTCTGTTTTCTACCTCAGAACACCTCTATTTTCTCCTTTCCCCTTCTCTTCCCAATCCAATTCTGTGAATCCTTGTAGGTGTCTGAGATACGGAGAACACTCTGGGAACAGACAGCTGCGTAGATCTGTCTCTCTCCTCTTGAGTCCCCCTTTATCTCCTCCTGCTCATCTCTATCTCCCTCCTCCCTTTTCTCCTGTTCATGTAACTCTGTGAACCTCTCTGGGTGTCCCTAACAGGGGAGAATCTTTTCACCATTAACCTAGAAGTTTTATTATCAGTGCTGTAGAGTTGGAGAAGTCCTGAGACTACAGGAAGAATAAAACTGAAATCCAGAGGCAGGAAACTTAAGCCCAAAACCTGAGAACACCAGAAAACTCCTGACTACATGGAACTTTAAGTAATAAGTGACCGTCCAAAAGCCTCCATACCTACACTGAAACCAACCACCACCCAAGAGCCAATAAGTTTTAGAGCAAGACATACCACGCAAATTCTCCAGCAACACAGGAACACAGCCCCAAATGTAAACATACAGGCTGCCCAAGGTCACACCTAACACATAGACCCATCTCAAAACTCATTACTGGGCACTCCATTGCTCTCCAAAAAGAAGAAATCAAGTTCCATGCACCAGTACACTGACGCAAGCTTCCCTAACCGGGAAACCTTGACAAGCCAATCGTCTAACCCCACCCACTGGGTAAATCCTCCACAATAAAAAGGAACCACAGACCTCCAGAATACAGAAAGTCCACGCCAGACACAGCAATCTAAACAAGATGAAAAGGCAAAGAAATACCCAACAGGTAAAGGAACATGAAAAATGCCCACCAAGTCAAACAAAAGAGGAGGAGATAGGAAATCTACCTGAAAAAGAATTTAGAATAATGATAATAAAAATGATCCAAAATCTTGAAAACAAAATGGAGTTACAGAGAAATAGCCTGGAGACAAAGATTGAAAAGATACAAGAAATGTTTAATAAAGACCTAGAAGAAATAAAAAAGAGTCAATTA